>NC_062545.1:181497579-181800609 GCF_016906955.1 Phacochoerus africanus | reverse complement strand
TTAGAGATGGAAGTGTTCAAGTTTGAGAGACTCTTAAAAAGTAGAACCAGGAGTTCCCATCGTGGCTCAGTGGAAATGAATCTCACTAATATGCACGAAGACGCGGGTTCCATCCCTGGCCTTGCTCAGTGGGCTAAAGATCCGGCTTTGCCATGAGCTGTGGTGTAGGTCACAGACGTGGCTAGGACTTGGCGATGCTGGGGCTGTGGCGTAGGCCAGCTGTAGCTCCGATTTGACCCCTAGCCTGGGAACCTCCATATGGCTCAGGTGCGGCCCTAAATAAATAAGTAAGTAAGTAAGTAAGTAAATAAATAAATAAGAAGAAAGGTGGGCTCTGGACTTCCTGTCGTGGCTGAGTGGTTAATGACCCTGACTAACATCCATGAGGACTCGGGTTTGATCCCTGGCCTTGCTCAGTGGGTTAAGGATTCGGTTTTGCTGTGGGCTGTGGTGTAGGTGGCAGGCTGGGCTTGGATCCTGAGTTGCTGTGGCTGTGGCAGTGGTGTAGGCTAGCAGCTACAGCTCTGATTTGACCCTTAGCCTGGGAACCTCCACATGCCATGGGTGTGGTCCTAAAAAGACAATAGACAAAAAAATAAAAATAAAAGGTAGAACTGGTTTATGGAGGATGAAGAGGAGGATGCTGCCTAGTTTACCTGCATAGTCGCTGAGTGGAAGGGATGGAGCCCTTCACCAGGACAATAAAATTGGGAGGAGGAACAGATTTGGGAGGGATGATGGTAAATTCATTTGGGAATGTATCGAATTGAATTGGAAGCTTGAGAATATATGGATTTTGGAGTTAGCATTTAGTTGTTCATTGAAGTATTAGGACTTTATGGCCAGGTAAAGGAGTCAAAGGAAAGAATTTGAAAATTTATGGGATAAAGGGGAATCATTGTCAGATTGTGAGAGGAAGCTAGAAATTGGGTTAAATTCTTTTGTCTCCAATTTCTTTTGTCTTTCTTTTAATGGCCACACCAGTGACATATGGAAGTTTCCAGGCTAGGGACTAAATCCAAGCCACAGCTTTGACCCATGCCACAGCTGCAGCAATGCTGGATCCTTTAACACAATGTGCTGGGCCAGGGATTGAACCCATACCTCTGCAGCCACCTAAGCTGCTACAGTCAGATTCTTTACCTACTGCGCCGCAGAGGGAATTCCTGTCTCCAATTGGTCATTAAGAAAAACTGAAAAAATACTTCAAGGAATACCTGTGTACTCTCCACTTAAGTTTAATAATTGTTAATATTGCCATAATATCTTTATATTTGTTCATATGTGTGGCTACATTTTTTCATTTTGTTGAATTATTTGAAAGTTACAGTTCAGCATGCATTTCCTAAAAGAGGCACATTTATGTTCACTTCAGCATGCCTAATGTTATGTCTCTGCAAATTTCCTAAAAATAGGGACATTCATATGCATAACCACAATATCATTATCACACCTAAGTAATAATTAACAATTGTTACTTAATGTTATTTAATATCCAATCCATATTCAAGATTCCCCAAATTGCATTGGGAATAAATAAATAAAATTTTTATTATTTCACACAGTTCTCATAGGTAGGGAATTTAGAAACAGCCCAGCTGGATGGTTCAGAGTGGTCTCTCATGAGTTTGAAGTCAAAATATTGGACAGAGTTGTGATTCTCCAAAGACTTCACCAGGCCTGGAAGATCTGTTTCTTTTCTTTCTCTCTCCCTCTTTCTTTCTTTCCTTTTTTCTTTTGTTTTCTTGGTTTTTTTTTTTTTTTGGTCTTTTTAGGGCCTCACCTATGGCGTATGGAGGTTCCCAAGCTGGGGATTGAATCAGAACTGTATCTGCTGACCTAGGCCACAGCCACAGCAGTGTGAGATCTGAGCCTCGTCTGCGACCTACACCAAGCTCATGGCAATGCGAGATCCTTAACTCACTGAGCAAAGGGATCAAACTTGCATTCTCATGGATACTAGGCAGATTCATTTTGCTGAGCCATGCAGGGAACTCCCTGGAAGATCTGTTTTGGAAATTGCTCACAAACACTGACATGTGGATGGAAAGCTGGTGCTGGATATTGGCAGGAGGCCTCCATTTCTTAACACATGGACCTTTCTAAGAACTGCTTGAGGGCAGCTGGCTTCCCCAAGAGAATCTTTGGTGATTTTGCTGTTTAAGGTGGATGCCAAGCATAGTGCTGAAATACTTTCTAGTTTTCAAAGCATTAGCAGGCTGTAAGAAAACACGTGTGCTAGATAAACTTCCATCAGGCAGGAATTGTAGTGCTGCTGGCTCTGAGTTCAGTGTTAACAAATCAACAATATATAATTAAAGATGTCTTTCAACAGAAACACACATAAAACAAGAGTATTATTAATCAGTCAATGAAAAGTTTGTGGCCAGAGGCTCAGAGGAAACTTACCCTGTACTTCTCGTAGGAGCAATGATTGAGTATTTGCTAATTCAGTATTAGTAAATACTAATACTGCCTTGAATATAATTGCCTTGAATAATGAGAATCAGCTGTATATTTATCTATTTTTATTTCCTTTCTTACATTAAAGTTCAAATTTTCTTTGCAGGTTTTTTAAATTTTTGGAATGTATTTCACTGTGAATATACAGAGAACTATGTTCAGAAGTCACTTTTCTCTGTTATGTTGCATTACCAATACAGGTATATTAGTTTTGGTCTGCTTGCAGTTTTGTTTGCTCTTTTTCTTTTCTCTTTTTTGAAACTGTAAAACATAAACATGGCTTGACAGTGAATATTCTGACTACAAAGAAAGGTCTCTCTTCCATCTTTTATCTCCTCCAGCCTTTAATGGTTAACCTTTTTTGTGTGTGTCCAGTGTAATCTTTCAGAGGTTTTTTAAAAATACAAAGTCAAATAAATATGTATATATATTCTTATTTCCTCTCTTTTACCATACTTTACTCTTTGTTATTGATTTTATCCAGACACCCTGGAGGTCATGGCATATCATTTCTTAGAAAGCACCCTCACGGTTTTTTAAGACTGTGTGTTCACGTTGAAGTACTGCATGGTTTTATTCAGCTCTTCGGAGCAAGAGTTTTGAAGAGTGGCAGATAGATTAACAGTCCACTTGCTGGAATCAGAATCAGTTAAAATCCTGGCTCTACCACTTACTTACTAAATCTTTCATCTTGAACGAGCCATCCACCATCTTTGAGTCTCACATTCCCCACTGTAAAATGAGGATGTTGAAAAAATAGCACACAACTCATTCGGCTTTATGAACATGACATTAATTCATTTAAAGCGCTTATTGTAGTGCATGAGGCATAGAAAGTCTGCAACTGCAATTAAAAGCGGGATGGGTGAAAATGATGGTGATGCGTAGCAGCTTCGAGTGAATGTCGGGGAAAGCCCTGTGGTGACACAGAGTATTTCCAGGGCCTGTGTGAAGCAGAGAACATAAGTGCACAAGGGCCCTGGGTCCGGGATGAGCCTGATCCGAGTCAAGGAAGGAGGAGGGCAGCGATGATAGTGCACTGATTAGCTCAATGAAGCATTTAATATAGGGGAAGCCCATTCCCAACCAGACACTAGGGAAGGAAGCTCTCGCTTGTCAGTTTCGAGCAACAGAGCACCGCAGGGACTTCTTCTCCTGCAGCCCAGACCCTGCGAAGCTTCAGCCAGCCTGCACGCGGAGCTGCCAAAATCTTCGCACCAAGGTCGGAGCAGCAGCGGTGGGAACCTGTGCGTCCGGGGCGGGGCCAGGGCGGAGCGCGCCCGGGAAGGGGCGGGGTCGCAGCCGTGGCGCCAAAACGCGAACATGGCGCCGGATCGGTTGCGGAGCCGGGCTCTCTCTGCCTTTAAGCTCCGCGGCTTGCTGCTCCGGGGGTAAGTCGGCAGGGCAGCTGGCGAGGCGAGAGGGGAGAGCCTGAGCCAGGAAGCCCGGCCAGGCGGCGTGGCAGCGGGATGCACCGCGCACGGAGAGGGGGTTTGGCCTTAAAATGACAAAGACCCTTCAAGAGTTCTAAGAAGGGAAGAGGATCTGGTGATGCCTTAGGTTTCCCCAACGTTCGTACGGAGTGAAAAGTTTCTCCCGGAAGAAATGAGGCTTTCCTGCACGTGTCAAGCAGCCGGAGAAGCGGTGATCGGTGCCGCAGCAGCGGTGCACCAGCACGGTGCTTGGGCACCTCTCAGCCCCCTTTAGGGCTCCGCCAAATAGGAATCCTTAACCGTGCTGCTTCACCTAGTTACTGAGACAGCGAATGAGAGACCTGGGAAAGCCCATTGCATTTCGGTAGCTGTCAGGTTATACTGTAGCAATTGTGGGCCCTGCCAGCCTTCCTAATTTTGGATCGGGTATTATTCTTGAGAGAGAATTCCTGGAGAGTTAAGAAACGGGTAGGTTTGAAGCGTGTTTCTAGGTATCCTTGGCCTTTTTAAAAAAATTCTTTTAGAATTTCTCTGATAGGTTTCCTGACCATATCTGTGTTTTCTATTAGTTATAGAATGAACCCTCCCAAGGTATCAGGTTTTGATTGCTCTTGTGTGTGTAGCGGTTTTTTGGGTTGTTTTTGTAATGATGAGTTTTATGGGACTTTTAACCTTGCTTTTGGGTTAGTGGTGAACAAGGGTAAGAATCGATATGCTCTAGGAGAGAATAATGAATTTTGTTTAGTTGATCTCTGACATTTTGAAAATGTGAGCCACTTGCTCAGTTAGTTTTTCTTTCTTTTCACTTAGAATTTGACCTGATATTGAACTGTCATTCATTAGTTCAGTCAGAAAGAGACTGAAATCTATTAGCTGCAAAGTACTATTGAGGCAAGGGAGTAGGAATAAGACACAGCAGACCTTGGGGGCAGATAGTATGTTAATTGTCTATTGCTGCATAACTAATTACCCCCAAATTTAGAACTTTAAAATGTCATGAGTGACAGAACATTGTAAATCAACTATAATAAATTAATATAATAAAATAATTTAAAAAATAAAATCTCGTGCGCTTATAGTCCTTCATTTTCCATGGGTCAGGAATTCAGGTGGGCTTAGCTAGGTCCTCAGCTTCAGAGTCTCATGTAAGTCTGCACGGTTAAGATGGAATCATCTCAGATGTCGGTTCGGCAGTTTGCTTCCAAGCTCATTCAGTGATTGGCAGGATTCAGTTCATTCAGGATTGTTGGACTGAGGGCTTCAGTCTTTGTGAGCTACTGGGCCTCCCCAACATGGTATCTTACTTCATCAAAGCCAGCAAGAGAGTCAGCTATAAGTGGAAGTCAAATCTTTTGTAACCTAAGCAAGAAAGTGACATCTTGTCGCTTTAAATTTTTATTTTTAGAACTACAATGCAGTCAACTATTCTATCATGTTTGCTATATTCTATTGTTAGAAGCAAGTCACAAGGTCCAGCCCACACTCATGGAAAGGTGATTGCACAAGGATATATGGATTATTAAGGATCTTCTTAGAAGTCTATCTACTATAGATATCAAATAATTCATAATTACTTACTTTCAATCGTGAAAAGGATCCAAGGAAGGGAAAGCTATGATAGTATATAGCCAGGTGTGTAAATAGTTCTAGAGTTAAGGAATACTTCATTAAAGAATGGTTTGAGCCAAGTGTTAAAGGATAAGCAGGACTTGTTGACTAGGTGAAGAATGGGGCGGGGGCGGTGGTGGTGAGGAATGACTGTATAAAGACCCTGAGGTAGGAGAGCACCGAGGCCAGAGACACTGGACAGGCCTAATGAGATTCTGTAGGGCCCAGATCCTATATTACTTTGGTCTGTCCTAAAAACTCTCCTAAGATTCACTCAATATGTGTGTGATTTTAGGGACTCAGGCATCAAATATTTATGGGCCACTTTCAGTGTGCTTAGCGCTCTGCCAAAGGATGGCACAGTTCCATTTCTCAAGGAGCATCATCTATAATAAATTGGAGGGATGTGACACCCACATATGAAACAAGAAGCAACCCAAGATATAGGACAGTAAGATAATGTGAAGTGTAAAATTGTGTTCCGCAAATACACAAAGACATGGATTTAGGTAATTGTTTAAGAAGACAGTGTTTGGGGTTCCCCCTGTGGTACAGCGGAAACAAATCCAACCAGTATCCATGAGGATGCACGTTTGACCCCTGGCCTCGTTCAATGGCTCAGGGATCTGGCGTTGCCCTGAGCTGTGGTGTAGGTTGCAGACGAGGCTTAGATCCCTCGTTGCTGTGGCTGTGGTGTAGGCTGGCAGCTGTAGCTCTGATTTGACCCCTAGTCCAGGAACTTCCATGTGCCACAGGTGCAGCCCTAAAAAGACCAAAAAAAAAAAAAAAAAAAAGGCAGTGTTCAATCTGAGTATTATTGGAATTAAAATTAGAAGTTCATTTGATTTTTAAAAAGTTGCAGCTTTATTGACTTTGTGGGTGGGAGATGGGAGGGATTCATGTGATTTTGATGGGTATCATTACTTCTATGACTATATTTAAAGGTCCGAGGTTTTTCTAGCATCATTTTTTTTTTCTGATTTTACAATTGAAAACAAAAGTGAAATTACTAGAATTTAAGTAAATTCATTATCAAATTAATAAATATATATTTAAGTGCCTGTTATGTTCAGTACATTGAAGCCAAATGAGTTCTGCCTTAAATGTAATGTAAATGGTACAAGGCTAATGTGATGTAGCAGATCGAAGGTATCTATAAGTGAGATTTTTAGTGATTTCAGAAGGAAAGGGAGATTGCAATAGATAAGGCTGGTCTAGGGAGGCTTCTTAGAAGAAGAATGTGATGTGGGGTTTTAAGAACGGTTATATGGGCAGGGTATAGGAGCAAAATTTCATTCAGAAAGCACAGGCAAGGAGAGTACTACTTCCAGGGAGGAGTGAGTGGACCTTAGTTTCAGTCCCAGATTGATGAGCGTTTGCCAGATTTGGGCACAAAACCTTTAGCCTTAATTCCCAAAGATCTGCCTCATCTTTTCTTTCCCTCTCTTCTCAGTGAAGCTATTAAGTACCTCACAGAAGCTCTTCAATCTATCAATGAAGTAGAGCTTGAAGATTCACTGGAAAAGATCATTGATGCAGTTGAAAAGCAACCCTGTGAGTAACATTAAAATTTTTTTAATGAAAGTATAGTTGATTTACAATGTTCTGCCATCTTCTGCTGTACAGCAAAGCAACCCAGCCATACATACACATACATTCTCTTTCTTGTATTGTCCTCCATCATGCTGCATCACAAGTGATTGGATATAGTTCCCTGTGAACATTTTCTGACAGCTCTTCAATTGATCATATAATCTGCATCCTCAGATTTATAGATTTAAGTAAAAGTTGAAGATTCAGTGTTTTAAGATGTCCCTGTGGTATAAGACATACCTCTGGTAGCCTTTGTTGCCAAGGGGTCACCTGCAGTTCTGTTGGAACCTAGGGGCATTCCCCAGAGACTTTTTTACAGTTCTTCCCTTTTGTGGATTCCCCTCTGATTCCTTTATGGTCATTTTTTTTCCCCTCTGCATGCCTATACTTTGTCTTACTTATGTTAGGTACTCTTCAGTGTGTGCGGGGGTGGGGGGTGGGAAGAATGAGTGAGCAGGACTAACTTTCCCTTGTTTCAGCCTTTCTTCAGGGATTGGTTTTTTTTGTTTTGTCTGATTTTTTAATTACTCAAATGAATTTATCACATCTGTAGTTGTATAATGATCATAACAATCTGATTTCACAGGATTTCCATCCCACAGCCCAAGCACATCCCCCCACCCCCAAACTGTCTCCTCTGGAGACCATAAGTTTTTCAATGTCTGTGAGTCAGCATCTGTTCTGCAAAGAAGTTCAGTCTGTCCTTTTTTCAGATTCCACATGTCAGTGAAAGCATTTGATGTTGGTGTCCCATTGCATGGCTGACTTCACTTAGCATGATAGTTTCTAGGTCCATCCATGTTGCAAAAAATGCTGGTATTTCGTTCTTTTTAATGGCTGAGTAATATTCCATTGTGTATATGTACCACATCTTCTTGATCCACTCCTCTGTCGATGGACATTTAGGTTGTTTCCATGATTTGACTATTGCAAATAGTGCTGCAATGAACATCAGAGTACACGTGTCTTTGCGAGTCATGGTTTTCTCTGGGTAGATACCCAGGAGTGGGATTGCTGGATTGAATGGTAGTTCTGTGTTTAGTTTTTTGAAGAATCTCCATACTGTTTTGCACAGTGGTTGTACCAATTTACAATAGGGATCGTTTTGTTAAATACTTAACCTTTTTCCCAGAAGCATGGGCCTGCAAAGGTGAATACTCTTCTCTTAGGAAAAAAAAAAAGGTCGATGGGCTCACTGAAGGAGAGAAGCGAGTGTGGCTTGCTCTTTTATGTTGTAAAGATGCACTTTCTTCAGTCAAACAGGAGGAAACATGTTTCACGATACAGGAGAAATTGCTCTTATATCTCATTTTCACTTCTCAAGGTAGAATTTTAAATATACCTTTGCTTTTAAAAGTTTGTTATAGTCAAAGATTTAGAAAATTATTAAATTGGAGTTCCCATTGTTGTGCAGCAGAAACGAATTGGACTAGGAACCATGAGGTTGTGGGTTCAATCCCTGGCCTTGCTCAGTGGGTTAAGGATCTGGTGTTGCTGTGAGCTGTGGTGTAGATCGCAGACACGGTTCAGATCCGGTATTACTGTGGCTGTGGCCGGCAGCTGTAGCTTGGATTTGACTCCTAGCCTGGGAGTCTCCATATGCTGCGAGTGTGGCCCTAAAAAAAAAAAAAGAAAAAGAAAAAAAAGATTAAATTTAGAAAATTAGTATACATTAATAAGACGGTACATGGTATTCTCCCTGAGAACATACAAGTTGTTATGGGAACCCCATCTAGAATTGGGCTAGGTTTGTGTGGCTCTCTGCCCCTCCCAGCTATGTTCCTGAGTGGGTTATTCCACCTCTTGAAGTTGTACTTTCCCCACCTGTAAGACATGGGCGTATGAACAGCAGTCTTTTTTTTTTTTAATTTTTATTTTATTTTATTTTCCCACTGTACAGCAAGGGGATCAAGTTATCCTTACATGTATACATTACAATTACATTTTTTTCCCCACCCTTTTTTCTGTTGCAACATGAGTATCTAGACAAAGTTCTCAATGCTACTCAGCAGGATCTTGTAAATCTATTCTAGGTTGTGTCTGATAAGCCCAAGCTCCCATCCCTCCCACTCCCTCCCTGAAATGCAAATCAAAACTACCATGAGATACCACCTCACACCAGTCAGAATGGCCATCATTAATAAATCCACAAATAATAAACGCTGGAGGGGCTGTGGAGAAAAGGGAACCCTCCTGCACTGTTGGTGGGAATGTAAACTGGTACAGCCACTATGGAGAACAGTTTGGAGATACCTTAGAAATCTATACATAGAACTTCCATATGACCCCGCAATCCCACTCTTGGGCCTCTATCCGGACAAAACTCTACTTAAAAGAGACACATGCACCCGCATGTTCATTGCAGCACTATTCACAATAGCCAGGACATGAACGTCAGTCTTATAGGACATCTATCTAATAATGCTTGTAAAGAAATGAGCATAGTGCCAAGTGTTTACTAAGGGCTTAAAAAGTGGTGGCTGTTACTGGTATTACTCTTACTCTCATGCCTATTGACACATAGCAATTGCAATAAAAAGTTATACTAATGTAACCTTATGAAACCTAGGAGCTTACAGAAGTGTTTATATACCTATATGGATATTATTAAACAATATTTAGAAAAGTAGGGCATTTAACTATGTATTAAGATATTATAAGCGTACTTGAGTGTGGAAATTTAAGGTAGTTACTGTACTAACCTAATATTTTTTTTCTCCTAAAGCATGTATAATGAGAATCTTGGGGTTGGTGTTTGCAAATTACTTTTAGGAAAAAAGCTTTGTGTAGAAAAAACTTTTATGCCTGTTTTTAAAATTTGACTTTGAACTTCTCTTTTCAGTGTCATCAAACATGATCGAAAAATCTGTAGTGGAAGCAGCAGTCCAGGAATGCAGTCAGTCAGTAGATGAAACTATGTATGTCAAAATAATTAACTTTTTCCCTATGTTGGAAGTGTTACTGAGTGGTTAAATTATTTTCTGAGGAAATAATCAGTGGTTATCATTACTGCAGTGGTTATTTCTTAGGGTTTCTTTTTTCTTTTTCTTTTTGTCTTTTTAGGACTGCACCCATGGCATATGGAAGTTCCCAGCCCAGGGGTCGAATCCAAGCTGCAGCTGCCCACCTACACCACAGCCACAGCAACTCAGGATCCAAGCCGCATCTGTGAACCACCCCACAGCTCACAGCAACTCGGGATGCCCAACCCACTGAGCGAGGCCAGGCATTGAACCCACATCCTCATGGATACTAGTCGGGTTCATTTTCACTGAGCCATAAAAGGAACTCCCTATTTCTTAGTGATTCTTAAGTGACAGTTTGCATTACAAACCACATTATTAAATGACTCGGCTTTACTGTTTTTTTCCCAGGATTTGACATCTTGGTATGTTTGTACCATTAACAACTTTTGCCACTTACCCAGATAATCTGACATTTATATTCTATATGCTGTAGAAGAATTGAATTGATTATTCAGAAGTATAATTTATTTTTTTCCTTAGGGAAGTGCTAAGTCTGGAAAGTTTGGGAACTTATCGTGGGTCACATGGTCATTGGCAAAGAAGAGTAGAAACCTCCTTTATGACTCTTTACTCTGTATCATGCTCTTAGGACTTTGGAATTTATAGTTTTTCTGGGTTTTATTTCCCTGAGTGTACCTCTTTCCTTTCTTCCTTTGAATGTGATATTTCTTTCCAAATTCACAGGGTTTAACTGAAAGGAAACATATGGAAAATGGAGAGAGAATTTTTTTGTTTTGTTTTGTTTTGTCTTTTTTTTAGGGCCGCACCCGAGTCATATGGAAGTTGCAAGGCTAGGGGTTGAATCAGAGCTACAGCTGCTGGTCTACACCACAGCTGCAGCAACACCACATCTGAGCTGTGTCTTTGACCTACACCACAGCTCAGGGCAACGCCAAATCCTTAACCCATTGAGTGAGGCCAGGGATCGAACCCAAATCCTCATGGATGCTAGTCAGATTCGTTGCCACTGAGCCATGGTGGGTACTCTGAGAGAGACAGTTTTAACTTGAACTGTTTTTCCCCTATTTGGGGCAGAGGAGTTAATTGAAAGGAGTTATTACTCATTTTGGTCAGTAGTTTTTAATCTTTTTCCTGTCAGAACTTATTAGAGCTGCAGAAAAATACAGAAATTGAAGAATTTTCATTTTATCTTTGCCAGCTCATATTTTTAAGATACTAGAGTACAGGAGTTCCCTGGTGACTCAGCAGGTTAGGGATCTGGCACTGTTCCTGCCGTGGCATGGATTTGATCCCTGGCCTGGGAACGTTCACATGCCTCGAGAGAGCCAAAAAAAAAAAAAAATGATACTAGAGTACAGTGACATGCCCCTAAAGCTATGGATGGAAATTCAAAATAATTGTATCGAAGCCTGAGGATTATAATCCTAAAATAGGCATTAAAGTTACCTGCTGTTTCTGTCAACCTGTTGATATGCTAGAGTCAGCCAGTATAGAGGATAGGTGGGGACTGACTGGTAAATGGTCTTTGTAACTCTAGTTGTCAGAAAGTCATTATATTGTAGCACAAGGGAGAGGCTCTCATTTTTATCGATGGAGAAGTGTCAGGCTAAGTTAAATAACTTGCCAAAATTGATCCACTAGAAAATCATGGGGCTGTGCCTAGAATCAAGACTTGCTTCAAGTCTGCTGGGTCTCTGCTACTCTATGCTAGGTGCTACCACCAGGCTAGCATGACATTTTTGAGACCATCTTCATTTTGGGAGATAAATAGATATAATGTTAGGGAAGGTTTTTTAGGTCGGAATATTTATGCAGTAGTGCTGTGAAATTTTTTTGTCCTTGTTGCTTTTTAGGGCCACACATGCAGCATATGGATGTTCCTAGGCTAGGGGTCAAATCAGAGCTGTAACTGCTGGCCTACGCCACAGCCACGACAATGCTAGATCTGAGCCTCATCTTCGACCTACACCACAGCTCACAGCAACACTGGATTGTTAACCCACTGAGCAAGGCCAGGGATCAAACCCTCGTCCTCATGGATACTAGTTGGATTCATTACCACTGAGCTACACTGGGAACTCCTGTTGTGAATTTTTTTAAAAACCTCTTTCAAACATGGTTATGTTATTGACAGTGTCTAAGGATATTTTGTTGATTTTCCTTCTCCAACACTAAATGTTAAGGATATGGCCAGAATTCTAGGGGTTCTTTTTCTATTTTACATCATTTCCTGAGTCATCTATGTGTAATATTTTGGATTAAAAGATGGTTGGAAATGAATCATATCCTTTAATAATATTGTAGCTCATAAAAGTAGTACATATTGTGAGAGATTTCTTTAATATGTGACTGTTTTGTACATAAATGTTCTTTTTCAACAGATGATATTCTTAATTAGAAATTAACTTAATTAGGAGTTCCCTTTGTGGCTCAGTGGTAACAAACCTAATACCCATGAGGATGTGGGTTTGATCCCTAGACTTGCTTAGTGGGTTAAGGATCTGGCCTTGCAGTGAGCTGTGATGTAGGTCACAGACATGGCTCGGATCCCACATTGCTGTGGCTGTGGCGTAGGCCGGCAGCTGCTGCTCTGATTCGACCCCTAGCCTGGGAACTTGCATATGCCGCAGGTGCGCCCTTAAAAATAAAGCAAAGAAAAAAAGAAGTTAACTTGATTAATTTTTTTGTTTGCTTGAGTGTATTGGCAATGCATTCTTGTCTCTGAGAGGAAAATGCACAAGCTTAAAATTTTACCCCATGTTGTTTTGACCCTATGTGAATGTGTACATGACCTCTGAAAGGTATGTATGATATGAGATTATAATGCAAGTTTTCATATTATGTTTTAGTAAATCAGATCTGCTTCTGTGGGTTGTTTTTCAGAGAACATATTTTCAATATCATAGGAGCATTTGATATTCCACGCTTTGTGTACAATTCAGAAAGAAAAAAATTTCTTCCGTAAGTATGCCATCTGTTGATGTTAAGCCAATTGCAAATGTGTTTTTTGGGGGAAGGTATATAGTTTCCTGTTGCATTTTTCACCTTTCCTTATGTATAATGATAACCATAAATAGGCATCCTTTTTTGTTCTAGGTTATTAATGACCAGCCATCCTGCACCAAATTTATTTGGGACAGCAAGAGATAAAGCAGAGCTGTTTCGTGAACGATACACCATTTTGCACCAGGTAAGTCAGAGGGGTAGAAAGATATGGTTTTGGCTTAGATAAGACTTAGAGATAATTAAAGGATGGAATTTTGTACTCTAAAATTTCTCATTTAATAGACTGTTATTGGGTTCTCTCTGTTTGAGACCATATAGGGGTACAGAAATTTTAAAAATACTTTCTCTAACAATCATGATGATGACTAAAATAGTAGCTAACATTTTTCTAACATGCTTTTGATATACCAGGCACTCTTTATCACTTTATAGACATTATTTACCTCATTTGATGCTATTATTCCCATTTAATAGATGAGGAAACTGAGACCTAGAGAAGTTTAGTCACTTGCTCAGAGATTACATCTAGTAAGTAGAGACAGGATTTGAGGCCAGTCATTCTGCTCTGGAGCCCAGCCATTGCCTCTTACACTATACCACTTTCAAGCAACTTATGAAATTAAAGGAATGATGGAGTTCCTATTGTGGCTTAGGGGTAATGAACCCAGCTAGTATCCATGAGGACACAAGTTCAATCCCTGGCCCTGCTCAGTGGGTTAAGGATCCAGTGTTGCTGTAAAGCTGTGGTGTAGGCCAGTAGCCACAGCTCCAATTCAACCGCTAGCCTGGGAACTTCTATATGCCACAGGTGTGGCTCTAAAAAGACAAAAAAAAGAAAAAAGAAAAAAAGAAATTAAAGACATTTGCACGAATAAAATATGAAGTAAAATTTTACATGTACTGTAGGAGAAATACAAACAGAATGCACTCGATAGAAAAATCAGAGAAGGCTTCATGGAAACAATGGTATTTGACATGGGCCTTGATTTCTTTGATCTTGTGGAAATGGGGAAAAGGTGAATGGTGTGAACAAAGACAGAACAAAAGGAAAAAGTAGACTCTGCACAGGATTGATGAGCAGTCAGTCCCTTGTGTGTGGAAGGGAAGGCTTGTGAAGAGGAGTAGGCAGGATAAGTCTGGAAAATCAGGTGGCAGCTAAAATGTGGGCTTGCCTTGGGTACCACTCTTGGGAGTTGGGACTTTGTTCCCTTGATACAGGGAGCCTTAAGATACTAGAGCGATGCAGTCATATGGGTTTCTTGAGCACTTCCTTTCTCTGCAGATTGTGGGATGAAGTCAAGTATGTGAGAAGAGAAGACTTAACAGGAGTCTGTGGTATTAGTCCTGGAGTAAATGAGAGCCCAAAATGAAGGAAGGCAAGAGGAGTAGGCAGAGGGGACAGCCCTCAAGCAGTGGAAGCCATGGTTCATGGTGACTGATTGGACATAAGAAAGAAGGCTGAGAGTGAAGACTCAAAGATAATTAAGGTTTTGAGCCTGAAAGAGTGGATGTGGAATAAAGGTCATATGTTAACAACCAGGAAAAAGAGAATGAGGAAGATGATGGCAGGTTCTGTTTCAAACATTTGAGTTCAGGTTGCCAGTAGGAGAGCAGGTGAAATGTACATCTGGAGCTACAGAAAGAGATCTGGGTAGAGAGAAGTTTAGGGGATGTCTGCCTGGAGTAACAGATGGGACTGCAGAAGTGAGACCCTGGAGTTCCCGTCGTGGTGCAGTGGAAACGAACCCAACTAGGAACGATGAGGTTGCGGGTTTGATCCCTGGCCTCGCTCAGTGGGTTAGGATCCAGCGTTGCTGTGATCTGTGGCGTAAGCTGGCAGCTGTAGCTCTGATTAGACCCCCTAGCCTGGGAACCTCCATATGCTCTGGGTGTGGCCCTAAAAAGACAAAAGATTAAAAAAAAAAAGAAGAAGAAGAAGAAGTGAGACCCTGAGAGATGATAGAAAAGGGCAGAGGACAGGGCTTGGGGGCTAGGCCAGGGAGGTGTTACATGATGGAGGCACAAGGTTTCTAGGAGAGGATGGTCATTAGGAATAAGACTGAAGGTTGGAGAAAAGGAGCACTGAAGAGGGCTATTCTCTCCTGCCTCCATTGCCTCCATAATGTTGCCAGATTAATCTTCCCGAAGTTTAGCTCTGATCATGTCCTGATTTTGCTCAGAGGTTTTTCAAAGATGTTTAGTGCCTATTGGATTACATAAACTGTACTTAATATCTGAGATCTTCTGTCACACATTTTTGATCTAGTCTCTAAGCCAAAACTGAGACATGGAGTTATTGTTTCTGTTTCTTCCACATCTTCTGTAACTTTGTTTATTCTCTTCACCTTTTGGACTGCTCTTCCCTCTTATCCCCAACTGTGGAAACCCTCCTAATTCTGGAAGGCCTTCTCAGATTCCTCTTCTTTTCCAGAGCCCTTCCTTATCTCCAGTTAGACTCGATCTCTTCCTGCTTTCAACCCAGGGACTACTCAGTGTGTGTCCTATGTCCCTTATAGTGTTTGCCCTGCTTGTCATTCAGGGTGCTCATCCCTGTTGTCAGACTGCCCTCCTCTTGTTTATTTCCTCTGCCACATTCAGTGCAATGATTTCCACAGAGAAGATGCTCAGTAAACACACCATGTGTCTTTTTCCTTTCTTTTTTAAAATTATGTTAGGAATTCCCGTCGTGGCTAACAATCCCGACTTGTATCCATGAGGATGAGGGTTTAATCCCTGGCCTTGCTCAGTGGGTTAAGGTATAGGTCACAGATGCAGCTTGGGTCCTGTGTTGCTTTGGCTGTGGTGTAGGCCGGCATCTACAGCTCTGATTAGACCCCTAGCCTGGGAACCTCCATATACCGCAAGTACAGCCCTAAATAGACAAATGACCAAAAAAATAAAACAAAATAAAATTATGTGAAAGCCTATGACATTATGTTGGGTTTGTCATTTAACCCTCCAAGCCTCATTAGAAGGGTTGAATTTTAGTCCATTCATATTTTTATTGCAGTTATCTTCCTGAAAGCAAATCTGATTTTATCATTATCCTTTTTAAAATTCATTATTTTTCATTGAATAGAAGATAAAGTTCTGGGCTTGACAAATAAAGCCTATATTGTTGGGGCTCTTTTATTAGAGGTTACAAAAACCCAAACTGGCTAAAAGAGTAAAAGGAACTTCTTGACTTGTGGAGAAGTCTAGAGGTCCAGCTGCGTCACACATGGCTGGATCCAGGTGCTCACACAGTGTCATGAGGTGTCTACCTCTTTCCATCTCACAGCAATTGAAAAAAAATTTACTTTACTTTCAAGAAAGTTCTCTCTATGAAGTGACAAAAATGGCCACAAGTAGCCTTAGTAACTGTTAGAAGAGTTCTTCTTGTCCAGTAGTTACAGCAGCTATCTCGTACTGGCCCAGCATCAGGCACTTGCTCAACTCTGAGCCAACCACTGGCCAAGGGAATGGAGAACTTTGATTGGCCAGGCCCTGGTGGTCTCTCTGTGGAAGGGGAGAGGCACTAGTACTACCTAAACTGGGTGGACCACAGTCAGAGAGTGATGGTTTCCTACTTAGAGGCTCTAGCCAATGACTTGCATGGTCTGATGTTCTGCCCTGTGTACCTCACGGTACAACTGTACTAAACCTCACATCGCTTCCTAAATACTCCTTTACTTTTATAACTCTTTCTTGTCACATATTCCTTCCTCTTCCTGAAATGTCTTGTCTCAGCCTCTCAGCTTCCTTTTGTGTATGTGTGTGTGTGTTTTAAGGCCTCAGATGTGGCATATGGAGGTTCCCAGGCTAGGGGTCGTGTTGGACCTATAGCTCACCCCAACGGGGGAATCCTTAACCCACTGAGTGAGGCCAGGGATCAAACCCGCACCCTCATGGATCTTAGTTGGGTTTGGTAACCCACTGAGCCACAATGGGAATTCCTCTCAGCCTCCATTTGTCTCTTACCAGCAAAGTCTGTTTTTAGGATCTCCTTAAATGGTCCTTTCTGCTCAGGGTCCTTTGTGGTATTGTGACCTGTTGACTCGCCTCTCTCACTGACCCCTGTGCTCTGAGGATGAAAACTTGATTTTTTTTTTCTCTTTTTGCCTTTGTCTAGGGCCGCTCCCACAGCATATGGAGGTTCCCAGGCTAGGGGTCTAATCGGAGCCATAGCCGCCGGCCTACGCCAGAGCCACAACAAATGCGGGATCTGAGCCACATCTGCAGCCTACACCACAGCTCACGGCAATGCCAGATCCTTAACCCACTGAGCAAGGCCAGGGATCCAACCCGCAACCTCATGGTTCCTAGTCGGATTCGTTAACCACTGAGCCACAACGGGAACTCCAATGATAGCTTGATCTGTTGCCATCATATCCTCAGCCCAGAGCATATTACTGCTAGGTACACAATAGACCTTTTTTTTTAAGTCTTAAAATAATTGTTTTTATTTTTAAAGTTATATATCTATGTATTTATACATTTAAATTATGTGGGTTTTCAAATTTATTGAGAGTTGTTAATAGTAACATTACTTTAAGGACAGTGCTTTGTCAGGGTACTTTTTAAATGAATCTTAGTTTTAAATATTTGTCTCAGTAATTCATGTGTATCTTTCTTTTTTTCTAGAGGACCCACAGACATGAATTATTTACTCCTCCAGTGATAGGTTCTCACCCTGATGAAAGTGGAAGCAAATTTCAGGTTAGGTCATTATCCTAATTATTTAGGGGGTGTAAGTATACAAGTTAATATTTATTGCTTAATCCTAATTTGTTGAATTTTAAATGAAAATGAACCACTCATAACTGTTTAACTAGCTAACTGACCTATGCATGCCCACTGCTGGTATAGTCCATGCCTTTTCTCCTGGGTCCTGCAACTCTCTGGTAGAAGCAACTACCGCCTTCTTTGAGGCAGGTTCTGAGACTCTGGTAGCACCAGAAAGTCTCTGGCCACACAAGATAGCTCCCTAGTCCTCCTGGTCTATTTGCTGGATAGTACACAGGCTTTCTGACCAACCCTCAACATTACTCTTCCTGCCCTCACTCACACTCTAAAATCCTGGTCCGTGCCCTGCCCAGCCCTCTAGTGACCACCACACACTTGTTCAGCTAAGATATGGTATATCAGCTGGAGTGAAAATTTTACTGAAAGTACACACGAAATATGTGTGGAATGCATGAGAGCTCACAGACAGGCCACAGGCTCGTCTGGGGAGAGGGAGCATGTTTTCTGCTATGTATGCTCCTTCCACTGCTCTACTTCAGAAAGCAAACAGCACTGTCAGTTTTGTTCCTACAGTGCACCTAGTCACCGTCACCTAGTCACCGGCAGTCCATCTGTGGCTTTGTTCCCCCCAGCACCTTTAGCCCCTTCTGGCTAGCCCCACCATTTCTGTGAGGTTCCAAATAGCTTCTGAAGAGCATCAGTTCATTCACTTCTCAACCATGTCAGATCAGAATTCACAATAAAAAGTCTGGTAGATACTAAAACAATAATAATTTCATGCTTAAATTAATGTTTGATGCCAGAACCATAAGGAGAAAATGTTTATAGATTTGATAATTTCTGCTTTTAACTTTTTTTCCCTTTAGCCACACCCCTGGCATATGGAAGTTTCTGGGCCAGAGGTTGAATCTGAGCTGCAGCTTTGACCTTTGACATATGCCACAGCTGTGTGGCAACTCTGGATCCTTAATGCACTGTGCTGCAGCAGGGACTCCTCTGCTTTTAACTTTTGTTGGAGAAAAAACTGTATTAAGTTTTGGAAATTGATGTTATTTATATTTCTTTACCAAAGATGGTCTATGTGTTTTCTTATTTGTATTAGGTTTCCTATGGCAACTCAGATATCCCCAGCCTAGAATTATTATTTCACTTCTCCTTTTTGCCACAGTAACTTTAAGGTTTAGCTTAATTATTTATTGTTCTTGTTATCTTTCTAGCCTATTTAATTGGTTTTGGGTTTTTTTTGTTTTTTTTTTTTGGTTTTTAGGGCCACACTTGGGGCATATGGAAGTTCTCAGGCTAGGGGTCGAATTGGAGCTGTAGCTGCCATCCTATACCTCAGCCACAGCAATATAGGATCCAAGCCTCATCTCTGACCTACACCAGATCCTTATCCCACTGAGCAAGGCCAGGGATTAAACCTGAGTCTTCATGGATGCTAGTTGGGTTCATTACTGCTAAGCCATGATGGGAACTCCTATATTCTTTTTTTATATTTTAAAGATAAATAAACTTATCATTATTCAAAATAATATGGTATGAAACATCAGTCATTGGTAAGGGCCTATGTTTATACGGTGTGTTTTTTGTTTTTGTTTTTGTTTTTGTTTTTGTTTTTGTTTTTTTGCTTTTTATGGCTGTACCCAAGGCACATGGAGGTTCCCAGGTTAGGAGCTGAATCAGAGCTGCAGCTGTTGGCCTATACCATAGCCACAAACACCATATCTGAGCCTTGTCTGTGATCTGCACCATAGCTCATGGCAACGCTGGATCCTTAACCCATTGAGCGAGGCCAGGGATCAAATCTGCTCATGGATACAAGTCAGATTCCTTTCCACTGAGCCACAATGGGAACTCCTATATGGTATTTCTTGAGGCATAATTTTACCAAGCCATCATCAGTTGGTATTTTAACTTTTTGTAGGATAAAATTACATTTTCTAAGTTTTGTTTGATTTTCTACTGTAAAACAGGTGTAAATTTTGAAAGGTACACTCAAAATTTACTTATTTATAAAAAGATTAGTTTCTTAATAGAACATATTTTCAGTTTTTAAGTATTTATTTTATTTTATTTTTAGCTTAAAACAGTAGAAACTCTACTGGGCAGTACCAGCAAAATTGGAGATGTGATTGTTCTTGGAATGATAACCCAGTTAAAAGAGGTATGTGAACCTGATAAACATCCAAATTTTATTTTCTGCCTTCAGACTGATGAAATGTCAGTTACATATAGCATTTCTACGGAGGGCACAGGAATGTATTCTTCACTGAAAGCACCTACTCCATTCACCAAGTAACCTTTTAATTTGTGTTCGGTTTCCTGAGTAGACATCAGGAAGGAGTGTCTTGTACAAGCCACCAGTTTGCATCACCTGAAATTAGTCCCCCACTGACCTCTGGTTGAACTGACTGTACTGAACAAACAGAGCTGCAGACCACATCCTGGTCCCTGGGAGATGCTGTTGGCTCTCTTAGGTGAAGGCACCTGGTGAGGCCCTTCTTATGGCAGCAAGCGTCTCTCCTGCCATCTCTTGATGGGCAGTGGTCATTGTCCAGGTACCTGTGAGGAGTCTGAATCTCAATTAAGTGATGACTTTGTGATCACCAGACTAGTAAATGGAAAAGCCTTGACTAGAATTACTGTTTTGTTTTTGATTTTTTTAATTTAATTGGTGTATAGTTGACTTACAGTGCTGTGTTAGTTTCAGGTGTACAGCAAAGTGAATCAGTTATATATACCCATATACACGTATCCATTCTTTTTCAGATTCTTTCCCCATATAGACTATTACAGAATATTGAGTAGAGCTCCCTGTGCTAGACAGTCAGTCCTTGTTAGTTATCTATTAGTAGTATGTGTATGTTAATCTCAACCTCCTCATTTTTCCCTTCCCCTACATTTCCCCTTTGGTAACCATAAGTTTGATGTTGAAAGCTTTGAGTCCGTTTCTATTTTGTAAATAAGTTCTTTTCTTTCATATCATTTAAAAAATTAGAATGTACATATAAGTGATATCTGTCTGACTTCAGTTCACTTAGTGTGAGAATTTCTAGGTCCACTCATGTTACTGCATGTGGCATTATTTCATTCTTCTTTATGGCTGTGTAATATAGGAATTACTGGTTTTTTAAAAAATCCACTATACTCTCTTATTGTATTTCTGTTGTCAAAATTATCAGTGTTTTAACTATTTTGTCATAGTATTCATTTTTACATAAATATGAACATATTTCTTTTACTTTTCTTTAGGGAAAATTTTTCCTGGAAGATCCTACAGGAACAGTACCACTGGATCTTAGTAAAGCCATATCCTTCACTTTTACTTTTTAAAATCTATGTTGGCGAAATTGATTATGCATCATTGTCAAATTTACCTATTTGGATTCTCAGTGGAACTTTGATATGGTGGTGTAGGAATTGAGAGATATAATTCTAAACAGATAGCAAAAAAAAACCCCAACCCTTTAATTTCCCCTATTTGGAGAATCCAGAGAAATCACTGAGAAAGTTTATAACACGCTAAGAATGATCTATACTCTCAGTACCAGGCTGCATCTTAGAATCAGTCATGGGGACATTTAAACCTAAAATTCTTCAAGCTATGATCTATTCACAGTTTTAGATATGAAGTCTTTGAGTTTATTATTTGGAAGTTCTACTGAGCCCAAAATGTGTATTGACTTTCTCACCACCTCAGGTGTAGAAATGAGATTATTTTCCTTAATTGTTGTGTACCAGTTCCATAGTGGTTTATACACAGAGTCATGCTTTGTCTTAGCAGAGGGTAAGTCAGGATACTTTTTTCCTTGTCCTCCTCATTCTATAGTAAAATCCTTTCTACATTGGTTGAAGTATGTTAATATGATGTAATTTGGGCAAACACTAATTATGAGAGCTTACTTGACAATATTAATTAACTCTCAGACGGGGTTTCTTTTCGGGGTAATAAAAATATTCTGAAATTAGTGCTAATGGTTGTACAATTTGTGAGAACCACTGAAATATACACTTTTAAAGGCTTGTATGATATATGAATTATATCTCACTGAAGTTGGGGAAAAAAGATTTTACATAGGGTCATACAGTGAAAATTTCCTAATCTGTGTACTTTGTCTCTCTGTACTCTTAGTGTGTCTTGTGAAATAAAAAAGGGAAGAGTTTTACTTCTTAACCTATTACTATTTCATGAAAAACATTTTTTTTTTTTTAATAGAACTGACACTGTCTTGGAATCTGAAGTTGTTATGTAGAGCAATAGGATTGGCAAATTCTGTAGTTTGCTGACAGGGGATGGGATGATGGCCTAGCATTACTGCTTTGTGTTCCTTGGTTTTGTCCTTTCCAATGAGGAGAATTAGATAAATGAAAGTGATTTGTTACTTATCTTTTTTCAGGTTGGTTTGAGGATCAGATATTTCACGTCAATGCCTTTGGATTTCCACCTACTGAACCCTCAAGTACTACTAGGTATAAAAATGTTTGACCTGAACTCTAGAAATTTTGTAGTACTGGCAATAATGAGTGTATGATAGTATATCATAATCTCAATTATTACAAAGCCTCAGGCTTTGTGTCAGAAGGGGAAAAGCAATGGAAAATGAGAAAAGACTGAGCTTTATATGTAACTGAAAACTAGCAGGTTGACTCCAGATTTCCTGCAGTAGAATCTCTGTACTTTGGCTTTAACTGGGAAAGGTTTCCAATCTATTGGTCTTATTAATCTATAGGGTTGATGAGAAGTTCAGCTGAGATAAGATATAGGAAAACACTTCGAAGATTATAATTCCCATGTTAATATGAAGTTGTCATTTTTATATTTTACTGAATGAGAGTTATAAGAGGCAGATTATATACCTCTTTTAATGTAAGTGAAATCATTATAATATTAGAGCTGTTCCAAAAGGGCCTTCTTTGAGAGGAATGAGTTCCCTGTCACATTCAAGGTATTTGAGCAGAGGCCAAGTTTGGTGTAGAAGTTGTAGCTGGTGGCCTGTGCATTGAATGTAGTCTACAGACCTTTTCCTTTTCCCCTGTGAGCTGTTAGAACACATTTTGAATTAGTTTCTAATAGTTAAAAATTAGGATATTTCTCATAAAAGTCTATATTTCTGTGTTTTCTTGAACAGTCAGAGCTGGTAATACCTCACATATGAATTCTCCCCTGGAACAACTATACTGGAGTGATTGCCCACTTTGGGCAAGGTATGTGTGTGCACCCTCGCTCACACATAGTCAGCTTCAGCTAGCTTCTGTTCTCATCTTTGGAATTCCCTTCCTTGATATCTGGGGGAATTAAAGTAGTTGCCTTCTGATCTTGAGATTTCATGATTGGTGGTGATTTCAAGAAGTATAACGATTAAGATTTTAGTCCCAGTGTGCTTGTAGCAGTTCAGGTGCCAAGGCCACGTCTGCTGGCTGGGAGTCATTAGCAGGCAACCTTTGCCACGCACTTTCTTCCTATTGA
Source organism: Phacochoerus africanus (assembly GCF_016906955.1). Taxonomy (NCBI): domain Eukaryota; kingdom Metazoa; phylum Chordata; class Mammalia; order Artiodactyla; family Suidae; genus Phacochoerus; species Phacochoerus africanus. Next base: position 181,777,327 of record NC_062545.1, on the reverse strand, counting down.
AGGAATCCAGGGGGAAGTGCTGGTCATGCCACAGAGAATACAAGCCCTTATCAAGCTAGGTCACTTTTTTTTTTTTTTTTTTTTTTTTTTTTTTTTTTACTCTGCACCCATAGCATATTGAAGTTTCTGGACCAGGGATCAAATCTGAGTCACAGCTGCAACTCATACCCAAGTTGTGGCAATGCCAGGTCCTTAACCTGCTATGCCACAGTGGGAGCTCCAAGCCAGCTCACTTTTAAGTGAATGCTTTTTAGTGCTAGTTTGTGGCTAGGTTTATAACATGGTAGGGTTTTTTGTTTGTTTGTTTTGACTATATTTAAAGCATAATTGCTGTTGTCTTGGTGTTTGAGTTTCCTACAAGTCTCAAAATTACTACATTGGAAAATGAGAGGTTTAATTGAGGAAGCTGGTCACATGTATTACCATTCGTTTCAATTTAGCCAAGAGACCATCTTTGTAAGGTCTCAAATAATCTTGCATTTTAAATCGTCCCATCTTCTCTAAATTAAACTGTATTTTGTGTGTTTAGTATACTCATGGACTGGTATGAGGTGTCATAAAGTACACTGTAGTAAAATAATTATTTTATTCCTGTTAGGATTATAAATTACTTTTCTCTTAAAGTACCTCCAAAGTAAAATTCAGAGGCCTGTATTGTGGTGGTAGTCAGTGGATTCAACAATAGATATTTTGGGAGTTCCCATTGTAGCTCAGTGGAAACGAATCCAACTAGTATCCATGAAGTTGTGGATTCAATCCCTGGCCTCCTTCAGGAGGCTAAGGATCTGGCATTGCCGTGAGCTGTGGTGTAGGTTGCAGATGCGGCTTGGAGCTGGCATTGCTGTGGCTGTGGCCTAGGGGGCCGATTCGACCCTTAGTCTGGGAGCTTCCATATGCCGAAGGTGCAGTCCTAAAGAGCAAAAAACAAAACAAAACAAAACAAAAATAGATGTTTCATTGAGTTCTTTTTATGTATAAAATGCTGTTTTAGGGATAAATGAATATAGATAGATCTACCGCATGGCCCCATCCCAAAAGGATTTACACTGACCTAATACCGTCCCGCCACTGCCTGGTCTACCACAGAATTTTTTTAGGATACAGATTTCATTGCCATGTTGATGTCTTTTTCTGGTACAGGGCATGTGACTTGTATTTTCTGAGCCCAGAGTGTTGTTCGAGTTCCTAGAATTCCTTAAGAGTATTTCTTGGGAAAATAGGTACTGTCAGGCCTTCCTCTTGCTCCTGTCTTTGCACATTATATTCCACAAACCAAGGATGGAAGATGTTAGTGAGGCTTTTTTGAATTTAATTTCTTAAGAGTCAGTTCACTACGTATTTCTTTCTTTGAAATAGTTTATGTTTGGGTATCATCTTATTTCATTCCTCTGATACCTACAGGATTGTAATCTTATACTGACACCTGTTATGGGCATGGCCTCAGGCAAATGACTTATTACTTCTGAACCTGAACCTTGTTTTGTCTTTTGTAAAATAGAGAAAATATAATTTACTAAGATGAGAGGTTATTTTTTTTAAGGATTTAAAAATATAATCTATCTGATATATGTACACATTCTCCCTAAGAGCAAGGATTCAGTACTCCCTAATGCAGTATTTGCAGTGACTATAGACTATAATTACAGTGAATAACAAGAATCAACTCTAACAAAATACACATATATATAGAGAGAAAGCTTTTTATGCATGAATACATAGGTCTATATCTATTCCCTTTTTAAGGGCACCAAAAAATGGACACATACTGTACACTGGTTTGTAACCTGCTTCTTCAGTTAATAATATGCAGTCAAACATTTTCTTTTACCATGAAATATTTTTATTACATGATTTGTGACATTCAGCAAATATATTTTGAGCACATACTACAGGGAACTGTAGGATGGCTGCCGAGGAATGGTGGATGGCCAGAGCAATAGAGGCTGTGTGTGCAAAATATTACCCCAATTTCCTCCTGATACCTTTCTTGGGAAGCATTAGGGTTCCTTCCAGATTTTCACAATTCTGGGATGTAGATTAATCTTATAGTCGTAATTTCTTAGAACAGATTTCTCAAAGTAGAATTGCTTGGCCAAATGGCTAGCACTTTTTTTTTTTTTTTTTTTGAGGCTTTTACTAGTTACTCAATTCCAATTGATTACCTATTTTTCCTACTTTCAACTACACAGAAATAGAATTTATTCTAATATTTGCTTTAGGTAAGTTTTAAAAGGTATAGATATAGTTTGCTTATCTTAAACACTTTACTGCTTCAGTATTGCTTCATTTCTCATTTCAGTTAATTTAAATGATAAGCTTCTTTTTTAAGTGCTACAAATAATACAGTTTCTTGGTACAGTTTTCACTGATTGGAAAATAACCTCATTAGATAGAAAGAAGCTAAATTTGTAGAATTATCAGAAAAATATCTCCTACAGAATATAGGATAGAAGATAATTATTGTGTTGTAATTACCTAGGGCATACTATGGAAATATTAATTTTTTTGGAGGGCCTTCTAATACATCTGTGAAGACTTCTGCAAAACTAAAACAACTAGAGGATGAAAATAAAGATGCCATGTTTGTGTTTATATCGGATGTTTGGTTGGACCAAGTAGAAGTATTAGAAAAACTTCATACAATGTTTTCTGGTAGGTGTCATTTTTTTCTATTCTTTTTGAACTCTTATGAGACTTCATGTCTTAAAACAAATTCTTTTTTAAAAAATGTCTTTTTGACTAGTCTACTTATTTATTTTTTTATTTTTATTTTTTTTGTCTTTTTGCCTTTTCTAGGGCCACTCCCATGCATATGGAGGTTCCCAGGCCAGGGATCTGATCTGAGCTAAAGCCACCGGCCTATGCCAGAGTCACAGAAACTTGGGATCTGAGCCAAATCTGCGACCTACACCACAGCTCAGGGCAACACCGGATCCTTAACCCACTGAGCAAGGCCAGGGATTGAACCCACAACGTCATGGTTCCTAGTCGGATTCGTTAACCACTGCGCCATGACAGGAACTCCCTTATTTATTTATTTATGTCTTTTTAGGGCTGCACCTATGGCATATGGAGGTTCCCAGGGTAGGGTTCTAATCGGAGCTGTAGCTGCTGGCCTACACACAGCCACAACAAGACCAGATCCAAGTTGTGTCTGCAACCTACACCACAGTTCATGGCAACGCCGGATCCTTAACCCACTGAGCAAGGCCAGGGATCTAACCTACGTCCTCATGGATGCTAGTCAGATTCGTTTCTGCTGAGCCACGACGGGAGCTCCCAGTAGTGTGTTTTTTAAAAAAACATTAATTCAGCAGTAAAATATTTTAAATGAATTCATCTTAAAGAATTATATTTTTACATTTGAAAAATAACTATATGTATGTGTCTTTATGTGTGTATGTATTCATTATAAATAAGAATTAGTCCTGGAGTTCCTGTTGTGGCTCAGTGGGTTAAGGACCTGATGTTGTCCCTGTGAGGATGTGAGTTTGATCCCTGACCTCGCTCAGTGGGTTAAGGATCTGGTGTGGCATAGATTGCAGATGTGGCTTGGATCCGGTATTGCTGTGGCTGTGGTGTAGGCCACAGCTGCAGCTCCAATTTGACTCCTGACCCAGGAACCTCCACATGCCACAGGTGCAACCTTAAAAAAAAAGAAAAGAAAGGATTAGTCCCAAGAACAGTATAAGAGTGGATAACAGGGGAATTCCCGTCATGGCTCAATGGTTAATGCATCTGACTAGGAACCATGAGGTTGCCGGTTCAATCCCTGGCCTTGCTCAGTGGGTTAAGGATCCGGCGTTGCCCTGAGCTGTGGTGGAAGTCACAGATGTGGCTCGGATCCTGTGTTGCTGTGCCTGTGGCATAGGCCGGTGGCTATAGCTCCGATTAGACCCCTAGCCTGGGAACCTCCATATGCTGCAGGAGCAGCCCAAGAAAATGGCAAAAAGACAAAAAAAAAAAAAAGAGTGGATAACAGCTTAGGCTTTGGAGTCTGACAGAACTGGGCCTAAGCTGTAGCATAATAGCTTGGTCAAGTGGCTTAATCTCTCCCTCTCAGTTTCTAGGGATGTTGTAAGGATTAATCAAGCCATTGAAGGGCCTGGCACAAAATGAGTGCTCAATAAAGACACTAATATTACTGTTATTTTTATAAAAGTAAAGTATTATTGGGAGTTCCCTTCATGGTTCAGCAGAAACAAATGTGACTAGTATCCATGACACAATTTCAATCCCCGGCCTTGCTCAGTGAGTTAAGGAGCCGGTGTTACCATGAGCTGTGGTGTAGTTCACAGACTCTGCTCAGATCCCGCATTGCTGTGGATATGGTGTAGGCCAGTGGCTACAGCTCCAGTTTGGCCCCTAGCCTGGGAACCTTCATATGCTACTGGTGTTGCCCAAAAAAGACCAAAATAATAATAATAATAATAATAAGGTATTGTTTTTAAAATAGTAAGTTTGTGGATTTTTAAAATCTTTTTAGGGTCACACCCGTGGCATATGGAGGTTCCCAGGCTAGGGATCGAATTGGAGCTGTAGCTGCTGGCCTACATCACAATCATAGTAAACGTAGGATCCGAGCTGCGTCTGTAACCTACACCACAGCTCATAGCAATGCTGGATCCTTAACCCACTGATGGAGGCCAGGGATCAAACCTGTTTCCCCATGGATGCTAGTCAGACTAGTTTCCACTGAGCCACGACGGCAACTCCTAAAATATTAAGTTTTATTGTAAAAAATCTCATGGTTAAAAGATTTCTAGACTACAAAAGTGATGTTCATTTATTCTTTTATTTTTAGGTTATTCACCAGCACCTCCAACCTGCTTTATTCTGTGTGGTAATTTTTCATCTACACCATATGGAAAAAATCAAGTTCAAGCCTTGAAAGGTATTGAAGGCCTATTTAATGTGTTTCTACATTTATATAAACTAAATTGATAAATAATCTATAATATTATAATTTCATTCAAAAGATGTAGAGTTGTATCTAATCAAATAAAATTTGATTTATGTACATTATATGCAAATTAATGTCCCTTTAAAATTTTAGATTCCCTAAAAACTTTGGCGGATATAATATGTGAATACCCAAATATTCACCAAAGGTAATGATTTCTATTGTGGTATTTTTAATTTAAGGTTTTGTTTAAAAAACACCAAAGATGAATCTTGGGTTTTATTAGTGATTATTAAGAAGTGAATGGAAAAAAAGGTTGAGAAAATTAGTACAGCTAAGAGATAAAAATTATTCTTCTATCACAATAAAGTATGTTATGCTCTAGTAAGATTTATAATGAAGAGTATTAAAAGGGAACAGTGATAATTTCAACCATATTCCAGATTTCTTGGTGACATTACTCTAGAGGTCTAAAGTGTATACTTCAATATGATAGTCTCTGGCCACATGTGTCTCTTTAAAGTTAAATAAAATTTAAAATTCAGTCATATTAGCCACAGTTCCAGCACTCAGTAACTGTACAGTACAGCTATAGAACATTTTTATCATTGCAAAAAAGATCTATTGGACGGTATTGGTCTGGTGACTTTTAGTAGTTCATTTATTAAAATGCATGAAATTTAATTTTTAAAAATTCACTGTTTAATTAAAGGCAATAACTTGGTTTTAGACCCCTGGAAAGTGATGCAATAATATTTTAGAATGAATTATGTTGAATTTTGCTACAGTAGTCGTTTTGTGTTTGTACCTGGTCCAGAGGATCCTGGATTTGGTTCCATCTTACCAAGGTAAGTTTTATTCAGATATTTGCAACAGGAAAGAAAACTTTGTAAACTCTAAAAATATATACTGTATCACAAAAATTGTTTTTATAGGCCCCCATTTGCTGAAAGCATCACTAATGAATTCAGACAAAGAGTACCATATTCAGTTTTTACTACTAATCCTTGCAGGTAAATATTAGTATTGGGGGCAGTTTTTTTCCTTTCATTTAAAAATTTAACTTGTTTCTTAAAATTTGTCTCTGAATTTTGATTGTTAGAGGAGTTCCCTTCTTGGCTCAGCAGTTAACAAATCTGACTAGGATCCACGAAGACGTGGGTTCGACCCTGGCCTCGCTCAGTGGGTTAAGGATCTGGCATTGCCATGAACTGTGGTGTAGGTTTCAGATACAGGATGGATCTGGTATTGCTGTGGCTATGGTATAGGCTGGCAGCTGCAGATCTGATTTGACCCATGGCCTGGGACCTTCCATATGCCGCAGGTGTGGCCCTAAAAAGCAAAAAAAAAAAAAAAAAAAGATTTTTAGAGGATAGAAAGAAAAAGAAAATTTCTCTCAATTGTAGGTTTCTCAAAACTTGAAAAATATATTAACTATATTTAAATAATTCACTTATACTGAATTTAGAAGCTTGAATAGTGGGTAGAGATTTTAAAATAGATGTTCCAATTACACATCCTTTAAGAAAAGTTTGAGGAGTCCCCATTGTGGCTTAGTGGATTAAGAATCTGACTAGTATCCATGAAAATGTGGGTTCGATCCCTGGCTTCGCTCAGTGAGTTAAGAATCTGGTGTTTCAGTGAGCTGTGGTGTATGTTGCTGACATGGCTCGGATCTGGCTTTGCTGTGCCTATGGTGTAGGCCAGCAGCTGCAGCTCCAGTTTGACCCCTAGCTTGGGAACTTCCATATGCAGCAGGTGTGGCCCTAAAGGACAACAAGAACAACAAAAAAGTTCAAATGGAAGAATGAAAGGATTTCATGTTTACTGTGTATGCCACTCACAGAGACCATAGTCTCTTACTGAGGAAATACGCTCCGGTCTTTTGTTCTCTCTTTCTTACCTCCATTCACTCCTGCCATGACCTTATCCAAGGGCTTTAAATACCCTCTATGTACTGACAACCCCATGTATATTTCCAGTTCAAACCTTCTCCCAGACTCCAGATTTACATATCTGGTGGTCCACTCATCATCTTTCCTCGGATCTCTAATAGACATCTTCAAGCTGAACTTCTTCTGACCTTCTGAATTCCCCCACCAGCCCCCACCCTGTCCTGTAGCTTTCCTTTCATAGTTCATAGCAGCTTTATCCTTCCAGTTGCTTAGGCCAAACTTTAGGGTTACCCCTTACCTTCAGCCTTTCAGAAAGCCCTTCAAAAATTTGAAGGAGGGAGTTCCTGCTGTGGCCTAGTAGGTTAAGAATCTGGAGTTGTCACCTGGCCTGAAATCTTCCACATGCTACGAGAGTAGCCAAAAAAAGAAAAACTCATACCAAAATGTACCCAGAATCTGGCTATCTCTACATCCACCTCCACAATCCTCCACCATCTCTAGACTTGATTACCGTAATAGCTTCCTCATTGGTCTCTAGCATCTACCTCTGTAGTCTATCCTGACGTCAGAGTGATCCTTTACAGTGTAAGGCATATCACAACCCCCTTTCTGATTCAAAAAGAGGGGCCCCTCACGTTACTCAATAACAGCCCATGTCCTTTGCAATGGTAGTTAGGGCCTTGCACAATCTGCCCCGCCAGCTTCTTCTGTTATTTCCTCTCCTGCTTCCTCTCCTCTTTCTTTTTCTTTTTTCTTTTTTTTATCTTTTTAGGGCCACACCCTGGGCATATGGAGGTTCCTAGGCTACGGGTCGAATCAGAGCTGTAGCCACCAGCCTATGCCATAGCCACAAGGGACTGAAGCCACGTCTGCGACCTACACCACAGCTCACAGCAATGACGGATCCTCGACCCACTGAGCAAGGCCAGGGATCTAAACCTAGTACTCATGGATACTAATTGGATTTGTTACTGCTGAGCCAGGACAGGAACTTCCTCCTTCTCCTCATTTATTCCAGTTACTCCAGCCTCCTTTTGTTCTTCAGATGTGCTAGGTGTAGTTCACCTTAGCACCCCTGCTCTGCCTGTTCCCTCTGCCTGCCATGCAATTCCTCTGACTCTCTCCCCTCCTAGGCAGTGTTCAGATCAACTTAATTATGAGCCCTGCTGGTTCCAATCCTCCTCTTTAACATTCCAGCCTTTTAGGCCTTCCCTCCCCACAAGATTGATCCCTGTTTGCCTTTTTCTTTCTGCCATACATTTAATCTTCTTCCAACATACCATATAATTATGGCGTCTTGTTTATTTTCTCTGACCGCCCTCCCCCAATAGAAGGTAAACTGCATGAGGGCTGGGATCTTCTTGCTTTTGTTCCACTTATCCCTAGAATAGTGCCAGACATATTTTAAGAGCTCAGTAAATTACTGCTGAATGAATGGATATAGATTCTGGTTGGATTTTTGCTGTGATGAAAAGTGGGAATGGCTCTGTTTTATAAAACATCTTGCCTTTAAAATTACCTCATGTTTTGTCTGAGGAAGTTACATTCAACTACTCTTTTAATTTCAGAATTCAATATTGTACCCAAGAAATTATTGTCTTTCGTGAAGACTTAGTGAATAAAATGTGCAGAAACTGTGTCCGTTTCCCTGGTAGCAATTTAGATATTCCTAATCATGTAAGTTAAGCATCTTCTTTATTAAGGTATCTTACATGTGGCATTTGAACATACTTATGTCAGTAGGGTAATTTTTGTTACTGTTTCTCAGCTTTCTTACTGAGATATTCCCTCATGGGCAGAAGAAAGCCCAGAATGATCAGGAAATTATTTCTTTGGTGCTTCCCATTTTGCCTTAATAACTCATGAATCTTACATTGTACTTCAGTATATATATATATATATATATTTTTTTTTGTTTAACTAAAATGTTTATCATGTTTATTAAATATTTCCTATGATATATTCATATCAGGGATATGAGAAGTTTATCTTGTAGCTTCAAGATTCCCTGACACAAAGTTGTCAAGCACTGGTTACATGTATCCCTATTTGGAAGTATGGAAGTAGAGCATACAGAGCATATTGAGTATTTATTTTATAATAGTTAAAGTATATGTAGGCTAAGTGTATATTTTTGGCATTACTCTAGCTGTGGGATTATTTTTAGATCAACAGAATTAGTAGATGAGTTTATTATATAGCTATGAAAACAACTGCTCCAAAATGACTATTTGGAGGAGTAGCTTTTATGGTTCTAAATGAAAACTCACAAATTTCCCCTAATTTGTAATTTCTCACAAATTACAGGGTAATTTCATTGTATACCAATGTTCCCAAAGCTCTGTGATTCACTTTTCCCAATTGTTTCTCAAATTTTCTAAGTCTCTTTGGTAATTAGTAATTAGCATTTAATTTGGAACCATTTGTTGCTTTTTTAGCTTTTATAGATGCACTGAAGTTGTTTTGTTTTGTATCATTCTTTTGTAGTTTGTAAAGACAGTCTTATCCCAAGGACACCTGACGCCCCTACCTCTTTATGTCTGCCCAGTGTATTGGGCATATGACTATGCTTTGAGAGTGTACCCTGTGCCTGACCTACTTGTCATAGCAGACAAATACGACCCTTTTACTTTGACCAATACTGAATGCCTCTGCCTAAACCCTGTAAGTATGTAGTTAACATTATGTAGTCACAATCTGTCAAGATGAGAGTGTTACTTCTTTGAATTTAAAATATGTTTGGAGAGGAGTTCCTGTTGTGGCTCAGCAGAAATGAATCTGACTAGCATCCATGAGGACACAGGTTCGATCCCTGGCCTTGCTCAGTGGGTTGAGGATCTGGCGTTGCCTTGAGCTATGGTGTAGGTCACAGGTGTGGCTTGGATCTGGTGTTGCTGTGGCTGTGGCATAGGCCAGCAGCTACAACTCTGATTCGACCCCTAGCCTGGGAATTTCTATATGCCATGGGTTGGCCCTAAAAAGACAAAACAAAATTATATATTTTATATATATATATATATATATATATATATATATATATATGTATATGTATATGTATGTATGTATGTATGTATGTATGTTTGTTTGTTTGGGACTTCCTGGTGGCTCAGTGGGTTAAGGATCTGGCATTATCACTCTGTGGCTCTGGTTTGATCCCTGGCCTGGGAACTTCTGCATGCCATGGGCATGCCCCTCCCACCCCCGAAAATATATGTTTAATCAATTACTGCCAGAATAAAAATATACTATAAATAAAATACTGAATTAATTTGGTATAAATGGAAAGTTCTTAAACTTTCAATAGAGCAGGTGAGGGAATTTCTGGTGGTGCAGCAGGTTAAGGGCCTGACGTTGTCATTGCTCTGGTGAGGGTTCGATCTTGGCCTAGAACTTCCGTATACCTCAAGTGCAGGGGAAAAAACAAACAAAAGAGCAGGTGGCTATGACTTTTTCTTAAAAAAATAAAAGGTACCAATGTTTATAAATCCAGATGGGTATTTTCCCCTTCAAAGTACTTTACTTTGGGATTCCTTTTTGGAAATTACTTCAGAGCACATATCCCATTCTCTTTAAACATCTTAATGTCAACTTGTCCTCTGAGGATGATTTGGGGTGGAGAGATGAGAATTGCCCAACTCCTAAAAATTTTAAGCCTGATGAATATGGAAATTCTTATTGGGACAGGGTTTAATATTTCATTTTTATGCAGAACCTTGAAATTGCTTCAGAATTCTAAAGTTGCTTCTGAATTTCTACAGAAGTATGACTGACTTTTTGAACTTTGGGATTAAATGCTGCATAAACATTGATGTTTATGTCACATCTTTACTAGTGATTTTTAATCTGTATGCTTCCTTGTTCCTGGTGAACTTTAAACTTTAATGCTTTTTAATTTCATCTGGGTCATTTCTAGAAACACCATCCCTATTGCTTACTGCTTTTATCTTGTCCAGCTTCCTCAACCATAGGACTAGTGACATTTTGTACCAGTTAACTCCTTGCTGTGGGGCACTGAGCCATGCATTGCAGGGTGTTTGCCAGCATCCCTGACCTCTGCCCACCTGATGCCAGTAGCATCCCCAGTTGTAACAACTGAAAATGTCTCCAGATATTCGCCAGATGTCTCCTACGGGACAGAACTATCCCTGGTGGGTAACTACTGGTCTAAGGATGAGCACAGGCAACTGATTTGGTTTCATTATTTGAAATTTGTGGCCTAATTTTGGTAGAATCTTTATTCATGTTACAGTATTTTTGTATTTTGAGGCTATTTCTGTATTTAAACTGACTTCTGTGGGCATTCTCATGGTTAATGCTCTATTTGAAACCTCTTTTTTTTCTGAATTTTTCCACTTTTTCCTCTTGTAGGTGAGTAAACAAACACCATCATTGTATCTTTTTTACCTTATTCATACCTTTTGGGCAAGCCCTAAACTTGCTTTTGACATTGCTTCCTCCCTTCTTGATACTTACTCCTGTGAAGTGGGCCAGGCACTGAGCTAATGCCAAGAGCACAAAGACTGAAAAGACAGAATCTGCTCAGTAACTTCGGAGTTTAGTGATGGACAGTTGTATGTGTGACTACCGCTCAGTTGCTTCAGGGCACGATGGAGGGGCATCAAACCCACACTGTAACTGGGGAAGGGCAGGAAATATTCTTCAACATGATGTTTGAGTGTCTTACATGCTTATTTAGTGTCAACCAGTACTGTTTATTTCTTTTACTAAATGGAACCACTTCTAAGCATTTTGTCACATTTGTTAGCATAAGACTAGTCAACTTGAAAGACTTTTTGCTTTCTGCATCTCTATAAAGATGATGCAGAAATCTGTCTACCTTTTTTTTTTTCTTTTTAGGGCTGCACCCGCAGCATACAGAGGTTCCCAGGATAGGGGTCCAATTGGAGCTACAGCTGCTGGCCTACACCATGGCCACAGTAACACCAGATCTGAGCCACGTCTGCGACCTACACCACAGCTCACAGCAACGCTGGATTCTTAACTCACTGAGCGAGGCCAGGGATTGAACCCACAACCTCATGGTTCCTAGTTGGATTCTTTTTTACCACGCCATGACAGGAACTCCTGTCTCATGACTTTATAGTCACATCTTATAACTTTATAAGTCCTGAGCAAGGAATTTAATTTTTAAAATAAGGATTCTTTTGAGTTGAATATTCACTTATGGGCATTTTTCTCTCCAAAGGGCTCTTTTCCAAGAAGTGGATTTTCATTCAAAGTTTATTATCCTTCCAGTAAGACAGTAGAAGATAGGTAAGTGTGCTCTCAGAAACAGCTGTCTCTTGGTATAATATTGCTAAAAATCAGATGTTCTGTAGGTGTGCTGAAATTTTTAAAAATGTCTCTGGTAGCCCACTGGAAATGTTCTAGGCTGTGACACAGAATATACTTGATGGCATGTCTCTATGAGATAGACCAACACTGTTTTCTGAGGGGACGCTTAGACTGGCCGTGGAGGTGGGCTGGTTCTTTTATAGGCTGATTCCTGATGATGATGATATTCTTCCAAGAGGCCAGCCTGCCCTCCACATGGTTTGTTTCTCAAAACCTAGGTAATCTGCCTTAAATTGGCAGCAAAGAATTGTGGGGGAGCTGGCTTGAGTGTGGTGATGGTGAAAAGTTGAAGCTGGAGGTAGGTCTTGGGGGAAAAAGAAAGAATAATCACTGGCTGGGTAGTGGTTTTCAGAGGGTGTTCTATAGACCACCTGCATCAGAGTCCTCTGGGGACTTGATAAAAATGTTTAAGTTCCAGGATCCCACCCTAGACTTATCAGATGTCTCTAGTTGTAGGGCCCAGAAATATGTACTTCAAACACTTTGTTTACCTTAGATTCAGGCAGCCTAACACATGATTTCTCAGTTAACTATTTTGAAAAAGCTCCCACCTGCAGTTAAGAACAATAACCAAATGCCTTCAAGTTCTTATTAGAGAATATAATCTTACACTTAACCCAACTGTCTTTTTTTGTAATTAACATTTATTCAATTAAAAATGCAAGTACATGATAAGAATTTCAAACAATGCTTTAAAATTGGAAAGGAAAAACTTTGGAATATTCTAAATTTTCTTCTAACCCACATTGAATGCTTAAATTTTTTTTTTTTAATTTGGGATGCCTTTCAGTAAGGGCAAACACTCTTATCCCGTCTCACCACTGTGGCATAGCAGGTTAAGGATCTGGTGTTGCTGTGGCTGTGGCATAGGTCACAGCTGCAGCTTGGATTCAACCCATGGCCCAGGAATTTTCATGTGCTGTGGGTGCAGCCAAAAACAAAATTTCAAAGCCATAAAGGGAGAGATTAGTTTAAAATTATAGATCAATATATTTATTAATAATTGAAAAAAGGTGTAGAATAGTATTCACTGTATTCTACCACCTGTGTATGTGTTTTTAAGTCATTTACCCCCCACACACTTTATATATGATTAGACAAAATTTATATGGCTATACAGTTGCTTCTAGAAAGCAGAAATAGTGTGAGACTGACTGAATTTTCATTGTGTCCCTTTTTGAATTTGGAATAATGTGCATGTATTGACTGTTTTTAAGATTAATTAACTAAAAGTATATACTAAGAAATATACGATGACTTGCATTTCCAAAATGTTTATCTTCATGAATATTTTCTATTTTCAGCAAACTTCAAGGTTTTTGAGATTCTTAAGACCATCTGAAGAAATAGAATTCATCGATTTTCTACTTAATTTTTTATTTTATGTAATTTTGACACAATGTTATAATAAAATTATGGTCAAGTTTAGAATATTCTCCATTTTCTATTTTATGACATTTTGATTTTAAAATAAACATGATGGCATACTTTGCAAAGTTTTATAGGAAAAAATATTTTCTGCATAATCTTTTAAGAAAAATATGAAAAATGGGGAGTTCCCGTCCTGGCGCAGTGGTTAACAAATCCGACTAGGAACCATGAGGTTGCGGGTTCAGTCCCTGCCCTTGCTCAGTGGGTTAACGATCCAGCGTTGCCATGAGCTGTGGTTAGGTTGCAGACGCGGCTCGGATCCCGCGGGTGCTGTGGCTCTGGCGTGGGCTGGTGGCTACAGCTCCGATTCAACCCCTAACCTGGGAACCTCCATATGCCGTGGGAGCGGCCCAAGAAATAGCAACAACAACAACAACAACAAAAAAGACAAAAAGAGAAAAAAAAATGTGTAAGTACACACTGGTGTTTAAAAATTTAAGTTTCATTATTTCTGTACACTAATATTAGCTGTAAGAGCCCTAATAGAATATTCAATAATTTCAAATTTTAAGTCAAAGAATTTATTCCAATGACAGTAAAATACTTTGTTTCAGAATATTACTAGATATTAATTACATAATTACCTTTTGGCACTGAAAATTTAAAAACACATAGTCTCCAAAGTTGTTTACATTTAGAAGGCATAATGTTTACTTTGAAGCAGCACCTTATAAGAAGAGTTTCAATTGAAAGAGTAATCTTAACATTACAGAGATCCTGGAATGGAAGCCATTTCTTTCAGGAAAATTAGCTTCTAGGGGAACAGATACTTATAAAAAAATTAAAATGACATTGAAGGAAAACTCAAGAAATTTAATCTGAATGTTGTGATAGGTGAATTAATGGTTAAGGATGAAGTGGAAATATGACATGTGGGTTTGAGGATGGAAAATCTGAGATTAGAGGAGGCCTGATATTAGAAGATCAAGATTTAGCTCTAATTTTAAGAATATCTTGAACAGGGAGTTCCCATTGTGGCGCAGTGGATTAAGAATCTGGCTGTAGTGGCTTAGGTCATTGTGGAAGCACTGGTTCCATCTCTGGCCAGGCTCAGTGGGTTGAGGGATCTGGCACTGATTTACAGTTTGGGTCTTGAAAGTGGTACTGAAATAGATATTGCAAAGTTGTTGGTCCAGTTGCAAGAACAACAGAGCTAAATATGAAAGATTTTACGGAGTTCCCGTTGTGGCTCAATGGTTAACAAATCTTACTAGGAACCTTGAGGTTGTGGGTTTGATACCTGGCCTCACTCAGTGGGTTAGGGATCCAACGTTGCCATGAGCTGTGGTGTAGGTCACAGACGTGGCTCAGATCTGGCATTGCTGTGGCTCTGGCAAAGGCCAGTGGCTACAGCTCCCATTAGACCCCTAGCCTGGGAACCTCCATATGCCGTGGGTTCGGCCCTAGAAAAGACAAAAAAAAAAAAAAAAGATTTTACAACTGCTATGAGAAACAGTATGGCAGTTCCTCATAAAACTAAACATAGAACTACCACATGACCCAGCAATTCCACTCCTGGGCATCTATCCAGACAAAAGTATAATTCAAAAAGTTACATGCACCCCTATGTTCACTGCAACACTATTCACAACAGCCAAGACATGGAAACAACTTAAATGTCCACTGACAGATGAATACACAAAGGAATACTACTCAGCCATAAAAAGGAATGAAATAATCCCATTCACAGCAACATGGACACAATTAAATTCTCATACTAAGTGAAGTCAGAAAGAGAAGGAAAATACCGTATGATATCACTTATGTGTGGAATCTAATATATGGCACAAATGAACCTATCTATAAAACAAACAGACTAGTGGTTGCCAAGGGGGGAGGGGGAAGGAGTGGGATGGACTGGGAGTTTAGGGTTAGTAGATGAAAATTATTACATTTAGAATGGATAGACAGTGAGGTCCTACTGTAGAGCAATGAACTATATCCAATCTATTGGGATAGACCATGATGGAAAGTAATATTTTAAAAAAAGAATGTATGTATATATATGACTGAGTCACTTTGCTTTACAGTAGAAACTGGCACACTGTAAATCAACTATGATAAAATTTTTTTAAAGTTTTTTTTTTAGGAATCCCTTTAATGCTTAGAAAAATAGGGTGCATTTATGGGTTACCAAGGTGAAGTAAGAAAAAGCAGAGCAGTTAACTACAAGCAGATAAATTGCCAGCACCATGGCATAGTTACTAGAATAAGACTGGAACTAGGACCAGGTGGGGATCAGCATTGTCCAGAAGTGAAAAGGAAGCAGAGATATGAAAGATGGGATAGCAGAGGAGCAGCACTGAAAGGTTACCCAGGCAACAACAGAGAGGTGGTATGTGTCCAACTCAGTGTTTGATCAGCTGAAGTATGGCTGACCTCACAGAAATCTGGGTTATGGGGCACCCTTATCTGACATGTGACCCTCACATGACAGTAGGCCCTAGGGGCCAGGCAGCTCACACAAGATGGGAGTGAGTGAAAATTTCTCTGCTGTGAGAAAAGCTAACCCTTGGTCTCAGTGAGAGGAAACCTCAGGAATGCCAGGGCACTGGATAGACTGGAGCACCCAGGCCCACTTAAGAGTGAGGATCCTGCCGCTGTTCTGCTTCTGTCAGTGGTAGCCATGTGGGAAGCCTGGCCTATGTGGCCATTTTGGAGAAATCTGGATTTTCAGATAAAACATCCTGACTTTTCACACACTGATGAGTAATTTAAATTGCAGTTTGTACCAAAGACATGATTACATACTGAACTCTACCAAAGAACTCCTTTCTCTGCCTTAGCACAAAATATCCCTACTAAGTAAGATGAGTAGGGCCCCAAGTGTTCACTAAGATCTATTGTGCAATTTGCCCTCCTATGGTGGCAAGAGACAGGTTAAACTAATACATTTCATTTTGACCCAGGTATATTCATGCGTTTTCTGTTGGAGCCAGACCCTACCAAACATACTCAACCAGTAATCTCCACTTGTATTGTTTTTATACTTTGGGCTTCATTTTTAGATAGGTCCTCTGAATAAAGAAAAGGAGGATGGGGGGAGTTCCCTGGTGGTCTAGGGATTAGGACTTTGTATTTATAGCACTGTGGCCCAGGTTTAATCTCTGTCTGGGAACTGAGATTCCACATCAAGCCACTGCTAGCTGCAGCAAAAAAAAAGAGGGGGTGGGGAGGGGAAAAGTGGTTATGAACCACTGCTCTAATTTCTTAATGCATGCAGGGAACAAGTTTACTGTATTGGGCATTGTCCTAAGTGCTTAGTATTCACAGTACAATTCAATACCCATTAGGTACACCATTACATTTAATTTACACATGAAAAAACAGGCACAGGGAATATATATATACACACACACATATATATATACACACACACATATATATATACACACACACATATATATATACACATATATATATATAATATTTCAGTAAAAATAAAAAAAGTAATGAGATACCACTTCACACCTATTGGAGAAAAACCTAGAATATTGACAACACTACATGGTGATGAGGATGCAGAGCAATAGGAATTCTCATTCACTGCCGCTGGGGATGCAAAATGGTATGACCACTTTGAGACAGTTTGGTAGTGTCTTACAAAACTAAACAGACTCTTACCGTACAGTCCAGCAATCACATTCCTTGGTATTTACCCAAAAGAGTTGAAAACTTATTCCACACAAAAAACCTGTACATGGGAGTTCCTGTCGTGGCACAGTGGAAACGAATCTGCCTACGAACCATGAGGTTGCAGGTTCGATCCCTGGCCTCACTCAGTGGATTAAGGATCTGGTATTGCCATGAGCTGTGGTGTAGGTTGCAGACGTGGCTCAGATCTGATGTTGCTGTGCTGTGGTGTAGGCTGGCAGCTGTAGCTCCAATTGGACCCCTAGCCTGGGTACCTCTATATGCCATGAGTGCAGCCCTAAAAAGCAAAAACAAAACAAAACAAAACACCTGCACATGGATGTTTTATAACAGTTCTACTTACAATTGCCAAAAATTGGAAGTAACCAAGATGTTCCTCAATTGATGAATGGATAGATATACTTGGTACATCCAGACAAGGGAATATTATTCAGTGCTAAAGTGAAATAAACTATCAAGACGTGGAGGAACCTCAAATGCCTATTACCAAATGAAAGAAGCCAATATGTGTAGGTACATACTATATGATTCCAACTATATGACTTTCCGGAAAAGGCAAAACTATGGAGATAATAGAAAGATCAGAGTTTGCTGGTGGGAATGGTGGGGGCGATGAATTGAAGGAACACAAAGGATTTTTAGTGCAGTGAAAATACTCTATGATACTACAGTGATGGACAGATGTTATTCCACATTTGTCCACACCCACAGACTGTATAATACCAAGAGTGGACCCTAAGGTTTACTGTGGACTTTGGATGATAGCATGTATCAATATGGGTTTATCCTTGGTAACAAATGTACTTCTCTAGAATGGGATGTTGCTAACAGGGGAGCCTGTGCATGTGTGGAGGCAGGGGGTATATGGGAAAGCTCTGTACCTTTCCTCTCAGTTGTACTGCAAACACAAAACTGCTCTAAAACCAAACAAAAAAAGTCTTTTAAAAAAACTGACAGACAAAGGACCCCAAACTATGGACCCTGGTTCCAGCAGAAGCTGGAAAAGGGACAGGTCCACCACTGCTCTGGCCATCATGAGCTCAGGTGTTGAGTGCCATGGCAGCAAAGGTGAAACAGCCTGGAGGCTCAGTGAAGGTCAGGAGAGAAACAGCTTAGCCAGATGTGCTATCATATCCACTGAACCACAGAAATGGAAGGAAAGAATGCACACAGTTGGTTGTGCACAGGTATTGCCAGTCCTCATTCCAGACAGCATAGGTCTGCCCTGGAAGGCACCCAAACCACGTGACTTGCTTTGGCCAATGAAATGTCAGCAGAAGGTTTTAAAGAGCCTGTGCACAATTTTCTCTTTTTCCTGGGCCCCAGCAATGTCAGCATTTGGGAGGGTGTGAGGCCCTGGATTGTGAGCCCCATTTGTCTGCAGGGGTGATGATGTGGAGGTCAAGGGACAAGGGACATTCAGCGTGAGCAAGAAATAAACTCTTGCTGTTTAAAGCCACTGATAATATAGTCATTCTCACAGCAGTTTCTTTGCCTGCCTTCTTGCATCTATCACAAGCATCCTATCTTAATAAACCTATTTCTTGTCCCCCCCCAAATAAATAAATAATAGAATCATTCTTATAACCCAACCTAACTTCTCCTGACTCTTGTAGGAAGGGACTGCTGAAGTGGGACATGCAGTTTGGGAAAGGCTCAAAAGGAGTGAGACAGTCACAGCAGTGGCATTTCCTCAGAAATCATAACTCAAATTTATAGGATGCATACTCTTAATGGAGAGCTGCAAGTAGCCCACAGATATGCTTTGTTTGGCCAGGATGTTATTTGTTTATAAAGGTTTAAATCTGGGAGGGTGTGCGTGTGTGTGATTGACTTCCTCTTAGTTATAGTCCCCCCTACTTCCTATTACCTACAGCAGCCTCACTTGACTTACATACTTGCCTACATAAGCCTTAAAGGTATTTGGGTCTGCAAACCTGGCAGTCCACACAGCAAACCCACTGAGAGGACAGGTATTGCCACGTTCATCTAACAGACATAAAAGCAGGGGTCCTGGGAGGTTCACAGGCTTCAACAATGACACAAGTCAATAGCAGAGTTCCAGCCTGAATCAAGATTCAGGGTGCAGGGCAGGCTGAGGATGGCCCACCTGGAGACAGCCGCCTTCTGCTACATGGCAGGTTAATCCGCTGATTGCATACTCCATTTTCTAGTTAGCCCACACACAGCCTGAGTTTATCATCAAGCAAACTCTCCTTTTGTTTTTAACAGGACAATCACACCACCTTGAGAAACCATGAACCAAAGCACGTAGTCTCAATAAACAGCTTGCCTTTTAAATCCATAAGCTACAAACAAATCTGCATTCTTTCAGAGAAGCCTTGCAGCTCTTCTTCTCTTTAAGTCTGAACTTTCTCATGACAAAGATAGTCAAGTGGAGGAAATCAATAACTACAAGGAAATATCTATTATATCTATTATAAGTGCAAAAAAACAAAGGGCAAAAGTGTATGTAGGGAATGATCCCATTTGTACAAATGGAAAAAAAAATATGTTAAGAGTATGCACATACTAAAGGCTTTCCATATAGCTACTAAACTACTCTCTAGAAAGGTTTTACTAATACAATTCTCCTACTACCCCAAGGAAATATAGTGATTGTTAAAAAAAAAAAAAAAGCCATTGCCATTTTCAGTAACATGTGGTATTATATTTGCATTTTTATTATCAGTAAGGGCATATCTTTACTGAGCATTGATTATTTATGAATAGCCTGCCCATACCTCTTGCCCTGAGTGAGTTGTAAACAGGACAAACTGGTAAAATAGCTAGAAGACTGAAATATTGGTTTAGCGAAGTGAAAGCAGATAAACTTAGGTTAGAATCACAGCTTGTGAATGCACCAACTCTATGATTATGGTCAGGTAACTTCTCAGGTCCCATCTGTGAAATGCGGATCAGGTGTACCTTGTATCCAGTGTTGTGAACAGTGGATAACGTACATAATGCTGGAAATTATGACAATTATTAGGATGGTTATTCTGCAGCAGTAACTGCACTATGGCACAGGAATCTAAAAAAATGCGGAATGTTTGTTTGGAGAAACTAAGGCTATTTCTGGCATTTCCATCACTCTATTCCTGCCCCTCCCCCCCAGCATCGGTGGTGTCGCTATAGCAACGAGCACGCGCTGCCCAAGGCTCAACAGTCTAGCGGTTTACTGGCCTCCGCGGCCTCTCTCTCCGCAGAAGAGCGACAACACTGCTCGTCCCACCCACTCTGTCTCGGATCGATCTCCCCTGACCACTGGGAAGGAGCGGAGGGGCAGCATGGCCAAGGCAGCCTCTTCGCCGTTGGAGGACTTGGACCTGAGCGGAGAGGAGGTCCAGCGGCTCACCTCCGCTTTCCAGGACCCCAAGTTCCGGCGAATGTTCTCTGAGTATGCGGAGGAGCTCACGGACCCCGAGAACCGGAGGCGCTACGAGGAGGAGATAACTGCGCTGGAGCGTGAGCGCGGCGTGGAGGTGCGGTTTGTGCACCCGGAGCCGGGCCACGTGCTGCGCACCAGCCTGGATGGGGCCCGGCGCTGTTTCGTGAATGTATGCAGCAATGCCCTGGTGGGCGCGCCCAGCAGCCGGCCCAGCTCTGGGAGCGCGGCGTCCGGCAGCCAGTGGTCCCTGCCCTACAGTCTGGCGCCCGGCCGCGAGTACGCGGGGGGGCGCGGCATCCGCTACACAGTCTACGACGTGGTCTTCCACCCAGACGCACTCGCGCTGGCCCGGCGCCACGAGCGCTTCCGCCAGATGCTGGACACCACGGCTCTGGAGGCCGTGGAGAAGCAGTTCGGCGTGAAGCTGGACCGGAGGAATGCCAAGACCCTGAAGATCAAGTACAAGGGGACCCCGGAGGCTGCCGTGCTGCGCACGCCCCTGCCCGGGGGCGTCCCGGCCCGGCCCGAGGGGGAACCGGAGAGCCCGCTCCCTGATTTCCCCTACCCTTACCCGGGCCCTGTGGCCGCTGGGAGTGCCGCGATCCCCCGGCCCCAGGCACCCTCCCCTCCCGAGCCGGTCCAGCAACCCGCCCCCACAGAGCCTCGCCACAGCGTGGTGCAGCGCCACCACGTGGACCTCCAGGATTACCGCTGCTCTCGGGACTCGGCCCCCAGCACTGTGCCCCACGAGCTGGTCGTCACCATTGAGCTGCCGCTGTTGCGGTCGGCTGAGCAGGCAGCGCTGGAAGTGACTGGAAAGCTGCTGTGCCTCGACTCGCGGAAACCCGACTACCAGCTGCGGCTCTCGCTTCCATACCGGGTGGATGACAGCCGCGGCAAGGCACAGTTCAACAAGGCCCGGCGGCAGCTGGTAGTCACGCTTCCGGTAGCGGGGACAGTCTCGCTCCCGGAGCTCGCCGCGACCCCGGAAGAGGCCGCCGACCGGCCCGGAACTGATGGCGCGGCATGCGCTTCCGCTCGCCAAGGGGAGGCGGGCCCAGCGGGGATTCGTGCTGGGGACGGAGGCTCTGATCCCGGCCGAGCTGGAGCTGCAGGCGCCGATATCCCTGCCCCGGAGGCCGTTGGGGAGAAGCTTGTCTCAGAACCAGAGGAGCTTGATTTCGGCGGGCAAGCAATATCAACAGCTCGCATTGGGGAGGAGCCGCTTCCCAGAGCAGGGAACTCACCTGAAGACGGTGGTGGAGGCGCTCCTTGGAAATCATCCGGGGACCTTGACGGGAGGTCTCCTACAGGGAGAGGGAGAGCGCGCCCAGCTCTTGGTGTCAAAGTGCACGTGGCCGGAGGAGGCACAGGCAGGGAGCCTGTTGATCGATCCATGGGTGGTCCCGGGACAGACCGCGGGGAACCCTTGTGTCCGCCTCTGCAATGTAATCAGGATGAAGAATCTCTGACTCTGCTCATTCAAGTGCCTTGCATCCAGCCTCAGAGTCTTCAAGGGGAAGTGACCCCCCTGTGGTACAGATTGTGTTTCTCCACCCAAGACTTAGTATATTATACCTTCTTTTTGCAATTTACTCCAGAGAATAAATTGAGTACCAAAGAACCAGTGGTTAGCATTTCTTCAAACAATGCAGTGATAGAACTGGCCAAATCTCCAGAGTGCCGTGGACTTTGGAGAGAGTGGTATTATGGTTTAAACAACGATTCTTTGGAGGTAACAGTTCTTTCTAGAGTCTTACTACTTGAAATATTCTCTCCCACTTTTAAATTTACAGGCATCCTTTCATTTCATCCTAAACAGAGAATTTGCCGTTGTAACTTCTTTCAAATGATGACTTGAAAATTGATACACCTGATCAAGATGTCAGTACGCGTTAACCGCATTTTGAAAAAAACGGAAAACAAACAAAAAAAACCCACCGCAAACCTTAAGACATCCGGTCTTGGTTGTGGATGGGTTTCAGATCCTCGAAGATGAAGATATATGTAGATTCTCAGGGATCCGTAGAACTCTAAAATTGTATACAAAAAGTTGAGGGTGCTTTCTTCCGGAGAGAAGGGCTGTAACTTTATAGTCAGAAACACAAATCTGAGTCATTCTATTGTGGCCATATTTTTAGTTGGTAAATAGATTTTTCCAGCAATGAAAAGTAAGTAACAGTTCATTTCCGCAGAGCAAAAGTAACCCAGCCTGTGCCACACAGTTCTTTTATAGGAAAACGAACTCAGACCCGGGGTGAATCTAAATCCCTTCCCCTCTTGGCCATACGGTGATGCTTAATTTTGGTCACTGGTGTCGATGGGGTTGTCCTGTGG
The DNA here is from genome assembly GCF_016906955.1 of Phacochoerus africanus. NCBI lineage: Eukaryota > Metazoa > Chordata > Mammalia > Artiodactyla > Suidae > Phacochoerus > Phacochoerus africanus. Next base: position 181,754,361 of record NC_062545.1, on the reverse strand, counting down.
TGGGACTTAACCTTACACTGAAAGGACCTCTTTTTGCATCTGTTTTCATCGTTATTTCCCTACTAGTATTTGGCACAATGGCTGGCATTTAACAAAGTGTAATATAAACATTTTTGGGAACCAACATCAGCTCCATCTCTTTTGGGCGAAAATTGGGACTGTGCATTATCAAGTTTACCTAGGATATAATTTTGATGAATAATTCAATTTGTTGCTACTACACTTTTTAGATTACTGAAGATCTTGAATTTTAGATTCAATACTCCAGTACTATTGGCAAATAAATATTGAAAAAAAAACCTGCTTAAAATTTTAAGTTCTATAGGACTTTTTAAACTTATAAGTGAACAATTAATTGGTGATTTTGAGTGAGGCTTGGATCAATGTTACTTTTTTCTTTTTTTAGCTCTTTTAACCTATTCAAGGGTTAAATTTCCTAATTCCCAACACTAGTTGCACAGATTATATATTAAAAAATAAGTTTTGGGCCCTGGGCTTTAGCCTGCCATGAAGTTTCACTTCCTGTGTTTTTCTAGAAATATGCTAATAAGTTTAATATTTATTTTATGAGATGTATCTTCTGTGAGGTTAATTTGAAACCCTCCAAAAATGGTAAAATAAATAGCCAGGACTAGGTAAGATACTTTGTGAGAATATAAAATATAAAATTGACTGTTTATGTCATCAGAAGGGGGAAATTTAAGAAAGGACAGTTGTTTTCCTATAATTATTTTAATAAATGTGAAAATAGCTCACAACATGGCAAAAGGCCTTTTGAAAAAACACTTGAGAGAATACTAGGGAATATATTTTAATTTGATTTTCTAGTATGTGAACATTCTTTTAGTAAAGAAACTAGACCCAAACAAGATTAGGGCAACTATGTATTATATCTTTGAAGCCTGCAATAGAGTTATAATTACTCATTAATCATCACATTTGCTGAGGCTGATGATGGAACCATAATGTTCAATTTTTTTTTACATTTTACTAGACCAACTTTTAAGTACTAATTTTTTTTTTTTTTTGCCTTTTTAGGGCTGCACCCACGGTACATGGAGGTTCCCAGATTAGGGGTCCAGTGGGAGCTACAGCTGCTGGCCTGTGCCACAGCCACAGCAATGCAGGATCTGAGCGGCATCTGTGACCTACACCACAGCTAATAGCAACACTGGATCCTTAACCCACTGAGTGAGGTCAGAGATCGAATCTGTGTCCTCAAGTTTCCCTGAATCACGACGGGAACTCCTAAAGTAAAAAAAAAATTTTAAGTGTATTTTTTAATTTATTTTTATTTATTTATTTATTTAGGTCTTTTTAGGGCCACACCCGTGGCATATGTAGGTAGGTCCCCAAGCTAGGGGTCGAATCAGAGCTACAGCTGCCGGCCTATGCCACAGCCACAGCAACATGGGACCCAAGCCACTTCTGCGACCTACACCACAGGTCACAGCAACACTGGATCCTTAGCCCACTGAGCAAGGCCAGGGATCGAACCCATAACCTCATGGTTCCTAGTCGGGTTTGTTTCCACTCCTCCACGACAGGAACTCCAAAAGTAAATTTTTTAAAAATCACAACGGTAGACATAATATATGATTATATTATTATATTATTACATATCAAAATAATTATAAAGAGACTGATTTGTGGCTTTCAAGTTCAGAATTATTACTTTACACATAAACAAGTACAAAATATATCTCTATAAGCCTTAAATAGTCACTGGGAATTTTCCTAGAGCTTTAGGATTGCTAAATTCTTATCTTTTATTGTAAAATCAGTATCTTTTATAGTAAAATCAATCATTAGGCAAGAAGGCAAGTATATGTAACTCCTTTGTGTTTTAATCATAACCACTTCCATTATAAATACTCTTCTCTGAATTAACTAAAGACTAAAATATTGGTGTATTTTTGGCAGTTAATGTGTAAGTCTTTTCCAGAGACCAGAAGACTTTTGATGGGAGGGCTTCTGCAATACACTGTTACTCTAGATCTTCAACTAAATAGCAAGACAAATTACTCCAGATGTAAAATTTTTCTGTCACCAGGGTTCATGTTTGCTTGGTTAGGTGTTCACAAGTTTAAACAGTATTTAATAGAAGGGAACTTGAAACTAATCTCTTTGGTTTTCCTCCCCCTAATTTGGACCAAATGAATTGTATTTATTCATAATTGATTTGTTTGTATTAAAGTACAGAGGAAAACACTTTTATTTGGAGTAAAAGTGAACTGATTTATGAATTTTAAATATGGTTAGGAGTTCCCGTCGTGGCTCAGCAGAAATGAATCCTCCTACGAGGAACCATAAGGTTGCAGGTTCAATCCCTGGCCTTGCTTGGTGAGTTAAGGATCTGGCATTGCCGTGAGCTCTGGTGTAGATCGCAAACTTGGCTTGGATCCCATTGCTGTGGCTGTGGTGTAGGCCGGCAGCTGTAGCTCCGATTCAACCCCTAGCCTGGGAACCTCCATATGCTGGGGGTATGGCCCTAAAAAGCAAAAAAATAAAAAAATAAAAAAAAAAGGTTATTCCTTAAAGCCTAAACTGTATACCTATATTCATTTGACATATTTGAATGTGAACAAATTGCTATGTGTTTGGGATTCTGGTAAAAGTGATTTTTTGCATATCCTAATAGTAGTTCGGAAATATACCTCATTATTATAAATAGCTTGTGCTAGTGTTGCAGTGAATTATCTCAATGCTTAAAAATGGAATATACTTCTCTTAAATAAAATGTTTTAAGTGGTTCTTACCTGGCCAAGAACTGAAAGGCAAATTTATCACACAAAATTTGAATAGATTCTGTCTTATGTATCATTAGCTGACTCACTAGGAAGTGTTCTAAAATTGAATTACATTTTACAGCTTGGACTGCATTTATAACTAGAAGTGATGTTATTCTTACAAAACATTGAGAGAAAAAAAAGGAAGATATGATGTGTGAGTAAGATTATCTAGGAGGGAAATATACCTTGGATTTAACAGAGACTTTGAAAAAGAGCTAAGGCTTTTTCTTTTAGGGTCTTTTTCTCCATATGTATGTACTCTTGCAATTTTTAAAAATTTTTTTTTGTCTTTTTCTAGGGCTGCACCCGCACGCAGCACATGGAGGTTCCCAGGCTAGGGGTCTAATCTGAGCTATAGCCACCCGCCTATGCCAGAGCCACAGCAACGCTGATCTGAGCCTCGTCTATGACCTACATGGCAACGCTGGATCCTGAACCCACTAAGCAAAGCCAGGGATCAAACCCAAAACCTCATGGTTCCTAGTCAGATTCATTAACCACTGAGCCATGACAGGAACTCCTACTCTTGCTATTCTTATTCTGTATCTGTTCAATACTCAGTTTTCTTTTGCCAAAATAGCATAGGAATAACATTAAAATAAACATTTAAAAAGTGTGATCCTGAACTATGTGATCACTTCTATGAGCTGTTTTTAGATACAACTCTGTCAAGTATGAGCGATGAGAATTTTTTTTCTCTTTTTATTTTAGGAAAGGTTATTTATCAATGAAGAAAATGTTAATGAGTTTCTTGAAGAGGTTCTAAGCTCTCCATTCAAACAGACAATGCCCCTAAGCTCACCATTAATAGAAGTTCTTCAGGTTACTGATAGTAAGATTGAAATACATGCAAAGGTAAGGATTTTCGTGGGCTCTATAGCATAGTGATTTGGGACAAGATTGAAGCCTAACAAATAACTTAATTCTTGATTCCTTTTTCTTTCTTTTTTTTTTTTTTTTGGCTTTTTGTCTTTTCACCTTTTCTAGGGCTGCACCTCCGGCATATGGAGGTTCCTAGGCTAGGGGTTTAATCCGAGCTGTAGCTGCCGGCCTATGCCAGAGCCACAGCAATGTGGAATCCGAGCCGTGTCTGTGACCTACACCACAGCTCAAGGCAATGCTGGATCCTTAACCCACTGAGCAAGGCCAGGGATCGAACCTGCAACCTCATGGTTCCTAGTCGGATTCGTTAACCACTGAGCCATGTTGGGAACTCCTGATTCTTGATTTCTTGATGTAACTTTAAACTAAATGTACATAATGGCTGGGAAGGGTTATGTTAAGAGGAATAGACATATGTATTTTTAAAAATTAATTTGTCTTTTGTCCTTTTTAGGGCTGCACCTGTGACGTATGGAGATTCCTAGGCTAGGGGTCTAATCTGAGTGGTAGCCACAGGCCAGAGTCACAGCAATGCCAGATCGAGCCGTGTCTGCGATCTATACCACAGCTCATGGCAACGCTGGATCCTGAGCCCACTGAGCAAGGCCAGGGATTGAACCCGCAACCTCATGGTTCCTAATCGGATTCGTTTCCGCTGCGCCACAACGGGAACTCCTATATATTTCACTATGTGCTACACATCTGCAATTCATTTACACTTATGTTATCTCATTTAATCCCCAAATAACTGTCCAGTGAGGAATAGAGAGAAACTAGCATTCAGGAATTACACTAGTCCAAGGAAAAACAAGACTTTTTGACTCTCAAACCATGGGAACTGTGTCATACAGTTTGTTCATTCTTTCTGGTTGAATCTTAAATTTGGTTATTTTTATACTCCTTGATAATTTTTATACTCCTTGATAATAATTTAGTAACTAATACAGCTGACTTATATGTGAACTGGGGGAAGAGGAGCTGAAAAATTAACAGAAATGCAAGAAAACTCAAGTTCAAGAATGCCCTTATAAGAATGACTGCTAGGAGTTCCCATCATGGGTCATTTAGCCTGACTAGTTTCCATAAGGATGCAGTTTGATCTCTGGCCTCGCTCAGTGGGTTAAGGATCTGGCGTTGCTGGTGAGCTGTGGTATATGTTGCAGATGCGGCTCGGATCACACGTTGCTGTGGCTGTGGCATAGGCTGGTGGCTACAGCTCTGATTAGACCCCTAGCCTGGGAAACTTCATATTCCATGGGTGTGGCCCTAAAAATAAAAAAAGCAAAATAGGCCATATTAAAGTGTTTGTAGGCCAGGATTATTTATCTTGAAGAGGAGTCAATGAAAGTATTTAATCAGGAAATTAATGCCAGATTTGCACTGTTTAGAAATGACTGGTAGCATTTGGTGGATGACTTTGAGGGGGAAGCCTGGAAGCCTATCTGCAAGTCTCCTGGGTTTTTCCTTCCCAATTTGAAAAAAGTTTCCAGAGGGAACAATTTAATTTTGTTTGTTTCAAAGAATTATTAACTTGCTGTTTCTCTTGACATAGTTGCAAGAATGTGGTAACTCTGAGCAGCTTCATGAAAACAAAGAAGGAGCCAATGAAGAAAGTCATCTAACTGAAAAAGAAAATCTAGAACATCCTACCTCCTCAACAACCGATTCTGATTCATCTGTAGCAGTCAAAGTACTAGAAGCCGACAGTTGTGGTCTGGTTGCATGCTTGCAACAAGAGGCTCTTGATGTTTCTCAGAAGCCATTTGCAGAGTCAAAAGATAATTTAAAAGGACCAGTGAAAATTGAAGAGAAAGAATTAGGTGGAGATCACCCACCTTCATCACTGAACAAAACTACAGGTCACGATACACCTGGTTTTGACAACTTAAGGGAAACCAATATGCAGGATGGTAGTGTGCAGATTATTAAAGATCATGTCACTCATTGCCCATTTAGTTTTCAGAATTCTTTGCTTTATGACTTGGATTAGTTATATATAATTTTAAAATTTAAAGATTGAGTAAAAATTTTTAGACTTAAAATATTCTCTTTCAGTTTACTATCTTAAAACCAAAAGCATTCAGGAGTTCCCGTCGTGGCGCAGTGGTTAACGAATCCGACTAGGAACCATGAGGTTGCGGGTTTGGTCCCTGCCCTTGCTCAGTGGGTTAACAATCCGGCGTTGCCGTGAGCTGTGGTGTAGGTCGCAGACGTGGCTCGGATCCAGCGTTGCTGTGGCTCTGGCGTAGGCCGGTGGCTAAAGCTCGATTTGACCCCTAGCCCGGGAACCTCCATGTGCCGCGGGAGCGGCCCAAGAAATAGCAAAAAGACAAAAAACAAAAAAAACCAAAGGCATTCAATAAAGTATAAAATGAAAATTTGCAATTTTTATTGTCATGGGGGAACTGGAGATAATTATTTTTCTTCATGTAGAGTTTATACAAAGCTTCTTTAATTATGGAGATAAGTTTTGTGATTCCTCTGATGTTTATTTTTTCTAATGGAGAGATATACATCTAGTTTTAATACAGCCTGTTTATATTTATTTCTGTGTTGTTTTTGGCTTCTTTTACTTGCCATTACTTTAATAAAGTTCAAAATAAAGATTTCATTAAGTTGTGTCCTTCACAAAAAGTAATTCTCAAGAATGCAGTTAACTAGAAGCACACTAGAGCACATGTTGGGGGAGAAGAATCTCAAAACCATGTGTTTATTAAGTCTCACTAAACAGGATGCATTTATGCTTGTCATAGAGTCTGAGAGAAAAGAACTTTACTAACCAATATTAAATGATCCAAACAATACAGATACACTGAATGAACTTCACTATTTTTGCTCCAGTTGTGTATTTCATTCATAGGTAAGTCACCGTGTGTATGTTATAGTAAGTTATTTATATTTATTAATGACTTTTAAAACTAAATTTTAAAAGAATTTTTTGGAAGTTATTATTACAGTATGAAAACATCCCTTGGGTTTTTTTGTTTTTTGTTTTTTTTGTTTTTGTCTTTTTAGGAGGCTGGGGTCCAATCAGCTATAACTGCTGGCCTACACCACATCCACAGCAACACCAGATCTGAGCCGAGTTCTACAACCTTACACCTCAGCTCATGGCAACACCAGATCCTTAACTCACTGAGCGAGAACAGGGATCGAACCTGTGTCCTCATGGGTACTAGTGAGATTAGTTTCCGTTGACCATGACAGGAAAACATCCCTTGGTTTTATAGAATTGTATTTTCAAATTTTAGAACAGGACACTTAAAAAATCTGAGCATTTGCTCTAGCAGGAAAACTGTCTTAATTGTACTATTACATGAAAACAACCAAAAAAGCTAGTATTTTTGAGGCCAGAAGAAAATTCCAATGGATATTTTTCTCACAAAAATTTTTAGAACATTTAAGAAAATATAGAAAGGTTTGCAGTGCTCACCCCAATAAAAGCAATTCCAGGAGTTCCCACTGTGGTTCAGTGAGAATCCCACATAGTATCCGTGAGGATGCAGGTTTGATCCCTGGCCTTCCTCAGTGAGTTAAGGATCCAGAGTTGCTATGGCTGTGGTATAGGCCAGCAGGTGTAGCTCCGATTTGACCCCTAGCTGGGGAACTTCCATATGCCTCAGGTACAGCCTTTTTTTCAATCACAATATGAATCTTACTTCATTTGATGCAACAATTTTGAGATTGTCCCTTAGGTACATAATTTTCTGAGACTGAAATGACAATCTGTAATATCTACACAGAAATTAGTCTATACTTCCAGTTGAATACAATTAGATACTGCTAAGGGAAACATGTTCAATTTGGAGTAAATTTTAAGCCTGTTTCCTATTGTTTACTGTGTCTGTTCTTTTGAAAGGGAGTTCCCTTGTGGTGCAGCAGGTTAAAGATCCTGCTGTTGCTGTTGTATTGTCACTGCAGCTGCCTGGGTTGATCCCTGGCCAGGGAACTTCCACATACTGCAGGCATGGCCAAGAAAAAACACCAAAAAAAAGTATGAGTTCTGTTAAAGCTGGCACTAGAACATGTTTCACCTTGGCAGGACTGAACTTTGTATCATTTCTGGCTGTATTTTACTTACACAGCAGCTTTTTATTGCTCATTATCTATGCCTGGCTGATTTGAAAGCCAGTTTCTTCCAAAGGGAATGCACTATCAAGAGCTGGTATTTCAAACTCTGTTATACAATGTACAGATAAGATGTAATGCTAACTTTAAAACTTTTAGAATGTCTTTACTGGACTTTGGTTTATAGGTTTATTCTGCAAAATGATTAGGAACCTTTTTATGCAAAAATGAGTTTTATTTTGGCAGCACTAAAAAAAAAAAAAGAAACCACTGTATTTCTACATTGAGGTGAAAACAGTGTTTAAACTTTCTTATCAATCAAATACATTCCAAAAGAAAGTGTGTCCTATGAATGTTCCAAAGCACAGGCAAATCTTAACACAACAATACAAGAATCTGTAATACTGAAAGTGACTCTGCTCTGTCAGGGTGTTTAAAAAACATAACTTTCGAATTATAAAGCCGGTGAAGCAATCCTTTCCTAGTAACTGTTATCAAGAATGAAGCTGGGCTTGTTAATACTCTTAGCAATTTCATGGTAATACTTTTAACTGGTATGACAATTTTAAATAAACTTTGCTGTATGTAATATAAGTTTTGAAAGTGGAAAAGTGTACAAAGTTCCAGATAAAAAGATTAATAGATGCAATTTAAATAAAATTTCCCCTTTTACCGGTTAACAATGATTTCCTTCAGCAGACACACAAGAAACTTTAAAACCCAACTCACAAAGTGAAAACTTGTGTTTTAAATCTTAATCAGACAAGAGGAAAAGATTACTATATTTGGACAACTTTTATAAGAATTTTGTTGTTGTATTAAAGCAGAAACCAGTTCCTAAACTCTTTTATTCAATTGTATATCCTGTTTTGGACAAATATCAAAAATAGAAGACTGTCACCTTTTGCAATTGAGTATTTTTTTTTTTTTTACTGCAGTCTTCTATAACTCTTACAGAGTTCATGGTCCCTAATGTCTCCCCACCCTCCATTTTTCCTAGGTGGGGAAAGGGCTGCTGTCAATTTTTCACTGATAGTTAAAGTTTCGGGAAACATGTACTGTTTGTTACTATTTAAGAGTGACTCAATTTGGGCACTCTGTGTGGATGGTCTACAGGTTTTTTTGTGATGCATACCACAGTCTCCAGCATGAAAAATCCTAGGAACCTGAGGAACCAGCACTTTCCAAAATTTTGGAAGACAAGATACAGTCAAATATTGAAGTGTCCAGTCCCAGTTATAATCATCATAAGTACAGAAAGTGTCTGTGCACTCGATCAGCTTCTGATAGGCATCCCGGGTCAAGGCCAGACCCATATTGTGCTCCGTGGATTTCCACGTTTTCACATCTACCTTGTCAGCAACGTCATGGAAACTGCGAACGGTAGTATAGGTCCCCAGGGAGAGAACGTCACACTCAGGACACTCTTGCTGCTTTAATTTCCACATCTTTTTGAAGACATGGTAAAAGTCTGGGGCTACGTAGTGATCCTCCTCTAGGAAAAGTATGAGGCCAGCATAGTCTCGAAGGACTTTGACCCTCTCCCATACGAAATGCAGCTTCCACCACCAGTGGTGTTTGGTTTGGGAGAACTTGGCCTCTCTGTAATGGCCGAAGGAGTCGGGATATTCAGCATTAATGCATCCCATCTTCAAAGCTGCATTCTTCTCCAGGTCTCTAGGGCAATCTCTGGGGTCAGTACCCGGAAACTCGTTAGGGTACAACTGAATGCTGAAAGGAAAGAACACCTGCAGAACCGGACAGAAATCCACCCCAGCGATCAGCTGATTAATCTCAGTCGACCAGAAGTCATGGCTAAAGATGACGAGGACGTTGTCGATTCCCTGGGCTTTCCGAAGTGAGTCCAGGAGCAGTTTGAGGTATTCGGGCCGGTTGTGCACCTGGACTACCAGCACAAGCTCGCGGGGGACCCAGGAGCTGGCCTTATCCACATTCCTCAACGTCTGGTCAAAGTTCAGCTGGTACACTAGGGACCGGTACCGCAGCGTCAGGTTGTCCACCTCGGGCTGCGGGGCTGCCGCGACCAGCGGAGCCGCCGAATCGTTGGAGCCCCGGCGGATGCCCACGGATATGGCAGGATGGTCCCCGGCCCGGGCGCCCGCACCCCGCACGGGCTCGGCGTCCAGCAGCGGCGGGGCGAGGGCCTCATTCTTCCTTTGTCGCCCATTGCTGCTCCAGAGGACGAAGCCGCAGGCGGCCACCACGAGCGTCAAGATCAGCACCTTCCGCTTGTAGATGCGGAACCTCATGGTCTCCGGGGCTGGGAGCGCGGGCAGGCGCGTAAAGGAGCTAGCGGATCCCGCACGGAAAGGGCGGGCGGGCGGCGGCCGTGGCCTGCAGCGATCGGAATGGGCCTCCGCGGCTGCCCTCGCTAACTCATCCCTGGCCCCGGGGGTCCTGGGGCCCGAAGGCGCTCAGCTCCCCTGTGCCGCCCGGGCTCCACACATCCTCGCCTGGCAGCTGCAGCTCAGGCTGTCCCGCCGCTAGGAGCCGCGACTCAGCGTCGCCTCGGTCCTCTCCATCCGGCACGGGTCCGAGAAGCCCGCCGCGGCCCCACCGCACCCCGGCTCCGTTACCTGCGCTTCCAGCGGCCCTGCGTCCTCTGGGCTTTCATCCTTACGCTGGCACCGGACGTCCCGGACCGAGGGACGCAACCTCGTCCCACTCCCGCGGAGACTGTCCTGACAACCAGCAACTGGCCCGCGGAGCGCCGCGGCCCCCGGGCCCACACCCCTCCGGCCCGCCCATCGGGCAGTCGGTTGGAGCTTCCCCGACGCGTCGGGAGACGACCGGGCGTCGCTGCCCGCCTCCTATTGGGCCGCGGCGCTGTCGCTCAGGCTCAGTTCCTGCTTCCGTCCCGATCCTCCTTTTCCGGTGAGGCTAGAGCAGAGCGAGACCCGGAACGTGGACATCGGTTTTACTGGTAAGCTACACGCGGAGTGGTAGCGGTCTCGACTGGAGCCCCCCGGAGCTCAGGATCCCGGGGTGGCCGGGCGAGCCCTGGTAGGAGAAGGAGGGCGAGGCCCGCCGCCTTGGGGGGTTTCAAGAACGGGCTTCTCCCTTCCGGGAAGGGGCTCCCGCATGGCGGCTGCCGGGCCGGGAGGCACTTGTTAAGGACACGTCAGCCTTCGGGGCCGCTGAAGGGAGACCGTGTTTCGGAGGGAGAAGTCAAACCACGTTGCTGCGATCCTCGGAGAAGGGCCGGGCTCGGCCTTGGCACCAGCTACACCGCACCCGGAGCCAGACTGGCTCTCGCGCTCACTCTCCCACTCTCCCGAAGAAGAGTAGATTATCACACGACCACGCTTTAGTTGTTGGGTAACCACGGTAAATTAAGGACCAAAGGAACCCACTTTGGGACTTAGAGTCAGTAGGGGGACCTGACTGTATAGGGCATCCTATGCTGCTGCTCTGGCCCTTTTTTAGTGAGCCTCATTTTATCACTGCTCCGATGATTAGCCTTCTAAAGAGTTGTGCACATATATATATTTATTCGTGTGGAAAATGCGTATTTGGTGCATTTATACGTTAATGATTTCTGTAATGTTACTATTTCCATATTTACAAAACTTAAAATTTAAAATGTTTAACGTCTGTTGCTGTATTTTAAATATTTTACCACAGTATTCATCGTGAAAACACCCCTGTTGCTAAGATGGTCAACGTACCTAAAACCCGAAGGACTTTCTGTAAGAAGTGTGGAAAACATCAGCCTCACAAAGTGACCCAGTATAAGAAGGGCAAGGATTCCCTCTATGCCCAGGGAAAGAGGCGCTATGATCGGAAACAGAGTGGCTATGGCGGGCAAACAAAGCCAATTTTCCGGAAGAAGGCTAAAACCACAAAGAAGATTGTGCTGAGGCTTGAATGTGTTGAGCCCAACTGCAGATCCAAGAGGATGCTGGCAATTAAGAGATGCAAGCATTTTGAACTTGGAGGAGATAAGAAGAGAAAGGGCCAAGTGATCCAGTTCTAAGCCTTGAGAATTTTTCTCATTCTATATTTGAGAGGAAGGTGTTGAAGCCATAGGGGGAAAAAGAATGCCTGTATGAGAATAAATACAGTGATATCCTTACTGAAATCTTTTGTATTTTTAAAATATAAATAGGATCTTGTGCTTATTTTGGTTCTAAATTAAGGAAGTTAGAGAATTAAGGTTCATTTCAAATTCTCATTTAAATTTAGTTCCATAAGACTTGGAATGTTGATTTATATGTAAAGATAGGAGTCCCACCTCAAATTTTATAACTAGGTTATGGAGATAAATCATAAGGCAGGGAAAAAACTAATACTTTTCACGTCAGTTTCATATCTGTTGGGTGAGTAAATGATTATGATTGAGCTGCTGGGGAAAGTCTCAATCAGATTTTGAAAAAAGTACATGGAAAAGATAAGGTAGGCCTGTGTATAGCAGACTGGGTGGAGTAGAGGATCCAAGTTGAAGGGGTAAAAATAGCTGACTTTTTGCAAGGGTATGGTCCAGTAGGGCATACTAGCCACATATAGCTATTTACATTAAAAATGCAGTTTCTGGAGTTCCCGTCGTGGCGCAGTGGTTAACGAATCCGACTAGGAACCATGAGGTTGCAGGTTCGGTCCCTGCCCTTGCTCAGTGGGTTAAGGATCCGGCGTTGTCGTGAGCTGTGGTGTAGGTTGCAGACGCGGCTCGGATCCTGCGTTGCTGTGGCTCTGGTGTAGGCCGGTGGCTACAGCTCCGATTCAACCGCTAGCCTGGGAATCTCCATATGCCACGGGAGCGGCCCAAGAAATAGCAACAACAACAACAACAAAAAAGACAAAAGACAAAAAAAAAATGTAGTTTCTCAGTTATACTAGCTGCATGTGGTTAGTGACCACCCCATTGGACAGCAGAGACGTACAATGTTACCATAGGTTTTTCTAGACAACCTTTTCTTAGACCTTGGTTTTTTTTTAGCCCTCACCCCACCCCAAAGCATATGGAGGTTCCCAGGTGAGGGGTCCAACGGGAGCTGTGGCTGCTAGCCTACATCACAGTCACTCAGGATCCTGTATTCCCAGGGGAAAAGGCGCTATGATCAGAAACAGAGTGGCTATGTCTGTAACCTACACCACAGCTCTGAGCAATTCTGGATCCTTAACCCACAGAGGGAGGCCAGGGATCAAACCTGCATCCTCCTGGATACTAGTAGGGTTCATTACCACTGAGCCACCACAGGAACTCCCATAGACCTTGGTCTTGAATGTAAAGCAGGAGTTGAAAATTGACTTGTAATTACAAAAAGTTCTGAAGCAAGTGAAAAAAATGGAGTCCATAACAACATGAATTCCATCCTTTGAACTTTTCAGAACATACCCTGGGAGGTACTCAAATGTTAAACCCTGACTGTTGGGAGTGTTGAAGAGGTAAGAAGTTAACTGAAAACAGAATGGAAGGTTAAACTCAAGTGAGCCTAGTAATCACCTATGGAAGGCAAGAAAGAAAAATAAATTGAGTATTAAGTGAAAAACTGAGAAAGGGAAATGAGCTATGAGAAGAGGACAAGTTCTCTTATTTCTGTATATGAATTTTAAGTTGGCTAAGGAACTTGGGGATGGCTTCTAGATGAGCAAGAATGCAAAGGGCTAGGGTGTAGGAATAACTTGATTAACACTCATTCCCAAAGTAGGCTATTAACATCTGCCTTTATTGATGAAGAAATAGTCTTACTACAGGAACATATGAAAATCAGGTGTGTGCTAATTTACTCTTAAATATACCATAAAACCATTTTGAAAAGGACAACATTTTAATATGGGCATTTTATAATATTTATGGGCAATATCTCATCAGTTTATGGGTTTAGAAAATCCTAGGAAGTTCCCGCCCTGGCACACTGGGTTAAGAATCTGACTGCAGCGGCTCTGGCAGCTGCGGAGGCAAGGGTTCAATCAATAGCCTGCCCAACGCAGTGGGTTAAAGGATCCATCATTACCAGAACTGCAGTGTAGGTCCCAGCCCAGCTTTGGCTAGCATTCAGTCCCTGGCCCAGGAAACTTGTATATGCTGCAGGTGCTGCCATAAAAATAAAAAAAACTTTAAGATACTTCACTCATTTACAGAATTGCTGATTTTCAAAGCCAGAAGTGAGTCAACTAGAAGGCAGTATAAGGCCTGGGCTTAAAATCTCTGATCTGGGTTAATGGAGAGGATTTTCTCCAATTACTTTTAATCTTTCCTTTGTTGCCCGAAACCAGTTTTGACACTACTGCAATTATCTAGGAGGGAGGCTGATTTGAAGAACAGTGATAATAAGAATGGAACAGTTCTGCTTTCATTATTCACGATTCTTTCAAGTTGGTTCCTTTTATTTATTTTTATTTTTTTGTCTTTTTTTTGCCTTTTCTAGGGCCGCTCCCTCGGCATATGGAGGTTCCCAGGCTAGGGGTCTAATCCGAGCTGTAGCCAATGGCCTACGCCAGAGCCACAGCAACTTGGGATCCGAGCCATGTCTGTGACCTACACCGCAGCTCAAGGCAATGCTGGATCCTTAACCCACTGAGCAAGGTCAGGGATCAAACCTGCAACCTCATGGTTCCTAGTCAGATTCGTTAGCCACTGTACCACGACGGGAACTCCTCCCTTCCAATTTTTTTTTAGGCTTTTATTTTTTCTATTAGAGTTGATTTACATTATTCTGTAGGTTCCTTTTATATACTTCTGCCCTAGTTCAAATTCTCATCATCCTTTAGCTGGTACACTGCCATTAATTTTTTCATTGAAATTTAATATTACGTGACTAAAATAATAAAAAAAGAGCCCTTTACAGAATACAGAACAGAGTTAAAAGTAGCAACTTCCTGCTACCCCAAACCTTGTTCTAACCCTAAAAATTAAAAAACTTAGAAATTACAACAAAGATTACATGATTAATATAAAACCTGTAGAAACAAGTCTGTCCAAAGCAATTCCTAACATATGTTTGGTGAATATACTATTCCATATAAGCAATAATATATCTGAAAAACACAGAAGTGCTTAAAAACTTAAATGTAGTTGCGTATCAAATTTTCACTATAGACTATGATAATACAAGTTTTATTTTCTGCATACAGAAACTCAATTTCTTTAATCAAAATGCAAGAAGAAAGTTGATAAGAAAATTCTCTGACCAGAGTAGTTGGGATCAATATCTGTTTAACATTAAAAGATAACTCCACAACTCATTGGCGTTCCTGTCGTGGCTCAGTGGTTAGCGAATCTGACTAGGAACCATGAGGTGGTAGGTTTGATCCATGGCTTTGCTCAGTGAGTTAAGGCTCCAGCGTTGCTGTGAGCTGTGGTGCAGGTCACAGACGCGACTCAGATCCCAAGTTGCTGTGGCGTAGGCCATTGGCTACAGCTCCGATTAGACCCCTAGCCTGGGAACCTCCATATGCCTTGGGTGTGGCCCTAGAAAAAGACAAAAGATACTCCCACAACTCATTCTGGAAACACCAGGCTGAAATCAACACAAGTGCAATAAACTGATAAAAGTCAAATTACAGGAGTTTCCTAGGGGCACATCAGGTTAAGGGAGCTGGGTTTGTCATTGTATTGGCTCAGGTTGCTGCTGTAGCGTGGGTTCGATTCCTGGCCTGGGAACTTCCACATGCCACAGGCTTTGCCAAAACAAACCCTCCCCCCAAATTAATGCCATAATAAAGTTAAATAGGTTTTAATGAAATTAAGATTTTACACTCAAATGATCACAAATAGACTAATACACATTCTTCCCCTCAAGCAAGTATATAAAAAGAAAAAAAAAACCAACCTCACAAAAAGTATCTTTTCTCCAATTTGACATTTAAACCATAAATGAGTCCCGAACTAGTCTGTAAACTGAGTTTCTTTTATGGTATCACTTATTACTTTAACATATCACAGGAGTTTACATAACAGGCTAGAGAACAGAAGTATGAGATAACAGGTGCTTCGGTGCCACCCATATTATCCACTAAGACCACTGTGTGAGCAACAGAGTGTAGATTCATGGTAGTAGTTCCTTGAATAAAACAGCTTAGACAGAATTTTCCACAGACACAGGTTTTTG
Organism: Phacochoerus africanus; assembly: GCF_016906955.1. Classification (NCBI taxonomy): domain Eukaryota; kingdom Metazoa; phylum Chordata; class Mammalia; order Artiodactyla; family Suidae; genus Phacochoerus; species Phacochoerus africanus. Next base: position 181,738,547 of record NC_062545.1, on the reverse strand, counting down.
CAGTATCCAAATCTTGGCAAAGATGGAAAGGGATGATATGAGAGCCGTATGGAATCCTATTGGAAAAAAATATTTTAAAACTATTTTTTAATATGTTACCAGATTCAGAACTTAATGTGTAAGGTCATGAATTATTGTACACTAAATTATAATCATGGAAAAATAAAATTACTAATTAACTCAGTTTATTTTTTTCCAAACTGGTATGAATGGGAAAAAATACACTACATAATAGCATATAACATAATGCAAATCTAAGAGGACCTCTACTATTCCATAAAATATCTTTTAGCACTAACACTTAATAGCATAACCCACAGAATACAATGAAAGAGTCATCTATCCTTTACAGTGATATTGTATGACCACTGTAACATAATTTAAACGTATGGCTCCATCATACAATTCTTATAATGCTAATGAGAGAATTACTCAGTTCTAAAGGTGAAGAAAGATTTATTTAAATGAATCCATTTACTCTCCTAGGTATCAAGTGTTCAAAAGGGAATTTCAAACTGTGTGAAACAAATTTAAAATATATGTTGTTTGGGTCATTGGTTTTACTTTACATGCCAAGTGCCAAGAAAGCCTCGTAACCTTGCTTAAATCATTCACTCTCTTGCTTGAAACTTCAGTGGCACCCAATGCAATTAAAATCAAATCAAATTACTTTTTGCCCTCATCTACAAGATGCTGAGAGACAGTCTCTAGATTGCCTGCCTACTGTCCAGCTTGCTCCTCCACCCTCAACACAACCATACCCCAGTCACATTGTATTACCCCCACCACTCTTTTCTTTTTTGTTTCTCTAGTACCTAGGCTGACACATAATAGATATTCAGATCTTTTTCAAACAAATAAATAAAACCTACTATTTTAACTTAAACTGGAGTTTAAAACCCTGTTAGAAAGGACTGAAAAGATATACATCAAATCAAAAATAGTGCCTTACTTTTCACAAGGGATTTGGGCTTAGACTTGTTTGCAACTTTTTTTCACATGTACTAATTTGTTGCTTATATAAGTAACAAAGTTAAAAAAAAACTGTACTAGGAAGTGTCTACCATATGTTTACATTTCAGGCTATTAGTTACAGTCTAAGGATACAGGAAACAATTAAACACTGAACTTTCCTAGCTAAGATAATTTTAAATTCCACATATTTTTCTAACAGGCTATAACTGTTTGCAACTAGTAGATAAGGACAAATTATCAAAAACTAGGTTAACAGGTGCTGTTTTCATCACTTTGGATCTATATTCTTTTTAAAACTATGGAGCTGAAAACATGCAACATTATACTTTAGTTAAGATTAGAGTCAGGAGTTCCCACTGTGGCTCAGTGGTAAGGAACCTGACTAGTATCCATGAGGGTGTGGGTTCGATTGCTAGCCTCACTCAGTGGGAGGATCTGGCATTGCCATGAGCTGTGGTGTAGGTCAGAGACATGTCTCAGATCCTGCTGCGGCTGTGGCATAGGCTGGCAGCTATAGCTACGATTTGATCCCTAGCCCAGGAATTTCCATATGTCACCAGGTACGGCCCTAAAAAGACTAAAAAAAGAAAAGAAAAAAAAACCCTCACATCTCTAACACGTCCCTAGGTGATGTTGATGCTGGTCAGGGGAACAGAGTCTGAGAAACAATGTCATTCATTCATTCATATGAGTTTTTTTTTTTCTTTTCTTTTTAGGGCTGCACTCATGGCATATGGGAGTTCCCAGGCTAGGGGCCAAATCGGAGCTACAGCTGCTTGCCTACACTGCAGCCACAGCAATGTGGGATCTGAATCGCATCTGCGACTTACACCACAGCTCACAGCAATGCTGGATCCTCAACCCACTGATCGAGGCCAGGGATTGAACCTGTGTCCCCATGGATACCAGCTGGGTTCGTTAACTGCTGAGCCACAATGGGTACTCCCACTCATGTGTTTGTTAAATGACTAACATACTGCAGGTATGGGGGATAGACACATTTTGGACCCTAGTGAAATAGTGGAGAAAAAAGACCAAGTCCAGGAGTTCCTGCTGTGGCTCAGTGGGTTAAGAACCTGATATTGTCTCTGTGAGGATGTGCGTTCGATCCCTGGCCTCCCTCAGTGTGTTAGTTAAGGATGTGGGATTGCGAAAAGCTGTGAATTTTGCAGATGCAGCTTAGATCTGGTGTTGCAGTGGCTATGGCAGAGGCCTCAGCTGTAGCTCTGATTCGACTCCTGGCCTGGGAACTTCCATATGCCACAGATACAGCTATAAAAAGAAAAAAAAAAAAAAAAAAGACCAAGTCCATGCCTTCATGGATCTTATATTCTAGAAAATTTGATAGAAAAGAAACAAATGTTAAAAAAAATATATCATTCCAGGGAGTTCCCATCATGGCTCAGTGGAAACGAATCTATCATCCATGAGGATGCAGGTTCAATCCCTGGCCTTGCTCAGAGGGTTAAGGATTTGGTGTTGCCGTGAGTGCTATGTAGGTCGAAGATGTGGCTCGGATCTGGCATTAGGCCAGAGGCTGCAGATCTGATTCGATCCCTATCCTCAGAACCTTCATATGCTCCAGGTGCACCCTAATGTGTGTGTGTGTGTGTGTATATATATATATATATATATATATATATATATATATATATATATATACAGTCCAGGTTAAAACCTATGACAAAAAAAAAAAAAAAGTCAAGTCCTATAAGGGGGTCAGGGATAAAACTCTAGATAGGGTAGTGAGGAAAGCCAGGTGCCACTCTGGGCAGAGAACTGAATTAAGAAAAGTGAGCTTAGGAGGAAAAGTATTGCAAGCAGAGGTAAGGAAAAGCAAGAAGGCCAATGGAGCAAATCATCAGATTGTGCTCTGTTAAAGACTTTGTTACTCTGAGGATGATAATACCAGGATGCTATCAAAATCTTACCTATTATATAAAATCGTTCGTGCGGAAGATTCCAATAAAGTTAATGGCACTTGCAGCTTTATAACTGGAAGGACTTTTGGTGGTTCAAAAGTATTTCCAAAAAGATCCAAGTACTCAAGAGATAAATTTTTAAATTCACTAGGCAAAAATGGAAGCTTATTTCGAGCTGCAGACAAAAAACGCAGGCTTTTCAGTTGTCCCATCTTGAAAGGAAGTCGAATCAATTCATTATCATCAAGTTTTAAATCTGTAAGTTCTCGGAATTGGCAAAACTGCACGGGGAGTGCCTTAATTTTGTTCTTGCTGAGATCCAAACTCCGAAGTGACTTCTGCAGTGTAGACTGACACAAGGCAACACTAAACGTCTCCAAGTGATTGTCATTCAGGTTAAGATCTTGAAGGTGTATGAGGTCTCCAATTGTAGCTGGAAGCTTTTTTATATGGTTATGACTCAAGTCTAATTTTTTAAGGTTTTTTAAGCAAAGCATACGCATATCAACTCGGACAAGCCCACAATAAGAAGTCTGAAGGTGTTCCAAAGAATATGGGAAATTCTTGCTTAGAGGATAGTCCTTTTTGGATGTGATAACCATTTTAGTTTTAAATTTTTCAAATTCTGAAGTCTTCACTGGTGTGAGGGTTGAAAGCGGCACTGCAACATCACAGCCTCTATGAGCCAGTCTCACAGCTGACAGGAAACCCTTTAAGCTGCTGGAATTGGCCTGAATACATAAAAACAAGTTGCACAATTATAAATTCCACTTTATGTTATGTATCTATTTATTGGCCGAGCCCTCAGCATGTGTAACCCACTGCGCCACAGGGGAACTCCTAAAATCCATTTTAGATAACACATGCATGCTAATTCATCCTAAATAAAATCTGTAAAGTTAAACATACAAGCGATGCAATCATTTATTGAAAATAGCTGCGAACTTTTTTTTTAGTATTCTGTTTTCACTACATTTCAATATAGATACCAAAAACTTTAACTTTCTGAAAAAAAATTATGTTGCAAGACATAGTCTAAATAAAACTGTTGAAAGGGGAATCATATGAGTATAAAATTAAATGGGAAAGCACGAAAAGATTCCAGTTAAGATTTGGGTTTAAGATGAACCAACTCAAATCTCCAGTGTCTCTGAGATAGGCTGAGGTAGAGCTGTGCACTGCAAAACCCTCAAGGGGGCCGTTCACAAAGACTAGAGTCTGAGAAAAAGCAATGACCCTGTTAAACGTAGGGCCAAATAACACTCACTGCCAAAGTACTAGAAAATATCAAAAGCAAGAGACTGCTTCCAGGTTGATAGAAAAATCACTAATAAAGTGGTGAGTGAATTATGCCATCAATAAAATAACTAATACTTGGAGTTTCCTTTGTGGCTCAGGGGGTTAAGGATCCAGCACTGCTGCAAGCTGCAGTGTAGGTGACAGATGAGGCTCAGATCCTGTGTTGCTGTTGCCGTGGCACAGGCTTGCAGCTGCAGCTCTGATTCCACCCTTAGCCTGGGAACTTCCATATCCTGCAATTGTGGCCATAAAAAGGAAAAGAAATAACTAAAGCTTGTAAGATATTTTAGAAGTTCATCTATGTGTGAAGGACTAGTAAACTTTCAGCAAGTTTGGGAAATGAAGTATGTGATCCTGTTTGGTAGCAATGTGGAGCTTTGCAGAAGAGTAAAGCAATAGAAATGTAGTATGGGAGTTCCCGTCGTGGCGCAGTGGTTAACGAATCTGACTAGGAACCATGAGGTTGCAGGTTCGGTCCCTGGCCTTGCTCAGTGGGTTAACGATCCGGCGTTGCCATGAGCTGTGGTGTAGGTTGCAGACACGGCTCGGATCCCGCGTTGCTGTGGCTCTGGCATAGGCCGGTGGCTACAGCTCCGATTCAACCCCTAGCCTGGGAACCTCCATATGCGGCGGGAGCGGCCCAAGAAATAGCAACAACAACAACAACAACAATAAAACAAGACAAAAAAAAAAGAAAGAAATATAGTATGGAGACAGACTACAGATGAGCTTGATGCCAAGGTAAGGAGGACAGAATGACCAGGATATGGGAAATCAATGAAGAATTTTGAGATGAAAATTACGTGACAAGAGCTAAATATTATTTTGACAGTAGTACATACACACACAAAAGAGGAGTGAGGAAAGTCTGGTTACCTGGGTGAAACAGGTCCAGCAGAGGGTATAGGTTTGCAGACTTGGGAGTTACACATATTAAATGCTGATGAACTATGGGAACAGAGAGCAGGTACGGAAGAGAACAGGCAGAGTGGGGGTGGTGGTGGGGGGGTGGAAGCCTTCATTTTGAGGATAGACAAAAGGATGCCAGAGACAAAGGAAAGGCTGAGAAAATGGAAGGTAAGCCAGTAGAGTGCTATATCCCAGATGGCAAGAAAGGAAAGTTTTTGGGAGTTTCTGCTGCAGCAGGTCCAGCATTGCTACAGCTATGGCATAGGTTGCAGCTACAGCTTGGATTCGATCCCTGGCCCAGGAACTTTGATATGCTGTGCATGAGGAAAAAATAAAAAAATAAGGTTTTATTATTATGAAGACAGTGGTCACCAGTGTCAAATTCTATACAGCTCGAAAAGGATAAGAAATGTCAATATGACTGGCAAACAGGAAGATCACTGAGTTTTGAGGCTTTTCAATACATCAGTGAAAGTTGAGGTCAAAAGAGATAGTAATAAAGTGGAAGCAGGAGATTTAGACTTGACTTTCCAGAAATCCGTCTAGTCTATGTTTTTCATTGGTAAGACCTCTCAGTTTGTTTTTATTTTTTATTTTTAGGGCCACAATCTTGGCATATGGAAGTTCCCAGGCTAGGTGTTGAATCGGAGCTGCAGTTGTCAGGCTACACCAAAGCTCACAGCAACACCGGAGCCTTTAACCCACTGATGGAGGCCAGGGATCAAAACTGTATCCTCATGGATACTAATCAGGTTCGTTAGTGCTGAGCCACAACAAGAACTCCTCTGTTTTTAGATAGAAGGAGTTAGTGGAAGCATAGGCTGAATACCAAGAGAAAATGAAAAAAAACATTAACAGGAGAATATATGACAAGACAACTCCATTCAATACAAACATCTTAAAAAGTTATTAAATTTCTAATGTTTGCAAAGTGCTTGGCTTGGGGTTAGGGATAATCCACGTTGAACAAGACACTGTTCCTGCCCTCTGGGAAAGGGGAGAGAAAAAAGTGAGATCAGGCAAACAAGAAAGCAGTTTTTTATTCTAATGGTTTATGCATTTAAATAAAATATCCCCAAAGTGGTTCTAATTGCATTTAATCCTTTTTTTTTATACCGAATCACTGTAACCTGTGATTTAGATGGCAGATGTAGACCTATGCCACCTGCCTTATAGAGTTCTGTGTAAGAACAGCCTGAGGCTCCATCTTGGGCACAGAAGAAAACCTAGTTTTCCTTCCTGTCCTAGTCAACTTTTCTGAGACCGACTCTACAATTTTGGAGCCATTTAAGTCTGCCTGGGAAGCTGCCAGTCACTTCTTCAAACATACCTGCAAGTGTACATCCCTATTCAGCTATGTGGGATATCAGGATCCTAAAAGCCTCTTCTTTAAAGAAAATGCAGCCAATCAACTTAACCATTAATGTTATTAATACCATACCTTACTTAGACAGATATCCACAGGAGGCTCCTTTAACCGAACAGTGGCCTTCCCCTCATCCACAAATTTGGTGAAGAATTGCTCAATATTCTCCTTTAGCTGCTTACAATCAATGGGAAAAAAGGACAAAACCAGGTACTGTTATTTAATATTTATTACAACTTGAATGTGCTAGTCACTTTGCCAGGCTTTGGTTTAGCTTTTAGTCCTTAAGCCTGAGAATTTTAAGATTTAAATTGTTTTTTGTTTGTTTGTTTTTGGCATTTCTACTCTTTATTTAGCTTCTGGTAAGACATTATTGTTCTATCCGTCCAGTACCTTTTTATTCTTATGAGAACAGAATCCTGTGTTTGAATGTTTCTTTTCTCCTATTCTAACCATGTGACTATAGTAAGAGTTGCCAATAGTAGCTACTTTCCTCCTTAACTTTAGTCCATCAGTCTAAGGTGGTCATGCCTCCCACAAAATTATAAACTCCATGAAAGCAGGAATCTTGTTTCCTGTGTTCATTATTATATCCCAGGAGCCAGAACAGTAACCGACATGTAATAGTTACTCAAAAATTGTTAAGGACTGGTGTTGCTTGTTTTTTTTTTTTTTCTTTTTTGGATGCCCTGTGGCACGTGGAGTTCCCAGGCCAGAGATCAGATCCAAGCTACAGCTGTGACCTATGTCATAGCCACAACACTGCCAGATCCCTTAACCCACTGTTCTGGGCCAGGGAACAAACCTGTGTCCTCGTGCTGCAGAGATGCCACTGATCCTGTTGCACCACTCCTTGCTTCTGCTTTAGATTTCAATTCAACAACTATTTATTGAGACACCACTATGTACCAGGATCTGCGACAGGGAGCTTGGGACAATAATAGTAAATAAGACCAGCATGATAATTACACTACTTAAGTTGCCAATCTAATGAGAAGTAGTTATTAAACAAGTAATTATAAGCATAACAAATATGAAGATAGGGGAAGTGCAGGCTGCTATAAGACCTTATATAGCAAAGGAATCTGGTCTGGTATGAAAGTGACCTTAAAGGTTAGAAGTGAAGGACTAGAAGATAATAGGCAAGTGAAGATATTGAGAGAAGAGAGAGGGGATAGCATACCAGTAAGATGGAATGATGTGTGCAAAGTGCTGAAAGTAAAAGAGTCCGGCAACTGTGAGGAGCTAAAAAACTTTCTGCATGCCTGAAAGATGCAGTGAAAAGAGGCAAGCGACCCTGGAGGGGTAAACAGATTAGATGGTGACAGATTCCATAAAACATGTTAAGAATTTTGGATTTTAGGGAGTTCCCATTGTGGCTCAGCTAGTAACAAACCCTACTAGTATCCATGAGGATTCAGGTTCAATCCCTGGCCTTGCCCAGTGAGTTAGGGATCCAGCATTGCTGTGAACTGTGGTGTAGGTCACAGACGCAGCTTGGATCTGGTGCTGCTGTGGCTGTGGTGTAGGCCAGCGGCCACAGCTTTGATTAGACCCCTAGCCTGGAAATCTCCATATGCCACGGGAGCAGCCCTAGAAAAGGCAAAAAGACAAAAAAAAAAAAAAAGAATCCAACTGCAGTGGCTCCAATTGCTGAGGAGGTAGGAGTTTGACCTTGGCCCCATGCACTGGGTTAAAAGATCAGGCATTAAAAAAAAAAAAAGATCAGGCATTGCTGGGGCTGTGGCTCAGATTCAATCACTGGCCCAGGAACTTCCATATGTTGTGGGTGTGGCCATAGAATAAATGTGTTTTAAAAATTTTTAAATTTAAAAAAAAATTTGGATTTTATCCTAAGAACATGATATTCACTGAATGACTTTAAGCTAGGAATATGGTAGATCTATATTTTGAAAAGTTCCCTTTAACTACCGTTTAAGAATGAACTTTGGGAGAGGGGAGAGTGAGATGGAAAAAAGACAGTGGTAGAGGTAGAGAGATCCTTTAAGAAACTAGCCAGGCAAGGGGCCAGGGTGATTTAGATTACAGCTGGGATGGAAGGAGGTATATGAAAATATGAAATCCACCTAGGAATAGAATTGAAAGAATTCAATAATATATTGAATGTAGGGTGGAAAAGGCTGTAAGTTTCCTGAGTGGAGCAAAATACTACTTAAAGAGTTTCTGAACACTGTCAGAAAAGCAGGTTTAGGGGTGGCAAGAAAATTTAATTTGGGGATATTTTGAGTTTGAAATACTGAAACGCATCCAAGTGAAGAGTAGGTAGATGGCTCAAGTTGGAAGTTAAGGGAGAAGACTAGCTAAAGATACAAATTTGGAAATCACATTCAGATGGATGACAGCTGAAGTTATGGGACAGAAAAGCAGTCAGTTTAAGAGCCCCAAGGCACTTCCACATTCAGCACTAATACCTACTTACTTCAAGGACGAGGACCAAATCGCCCTAATTCAATCAAGAGATGTTGACTTGATCCTACTATGTCCCAAGTCCTGTGGTACCGTCTCTTCCATAAAAGTATCTCAAGGCCTTTAATCACAATTCATCTCATTTCTGATATTATACCACTCTGCTACTACATTTACTGCAGCACTTATAGCCCACCACTGTAAGCGATAATTTATTTCTCCCTCCTTAGTCTTGGAAAAACACTGACTAAATCAGGTTTATTTCCCACAGTATCTAGAACTGCACCCTACACATAGCAAGCAGTTTACAATAAAATTTTGATTAAAATTTCCACCTACTGACATAGTTTTAAGAGAGGGACCATTACAGACTCTTAAAATAGGCAGTACCTGAGCTGGGCATGAAAAGATAGATTTTAAAGTAGACAACAGGGAGAAAAGGGAGATTCAATTCTGGTTATGAATCTACTTCTGTTACCTAAGAGATTCCTAATTTATAATATATTGAGTGACATGTGGAGCTCCTCTGTGGCTCAACAGGTTAAGAATTCGGTATTGTTACTGCTGTAGCTCAGGTCCGATCCCTGACCCAGAAATTTCCACATGCCATGGGCACAGACAACAACAACAAAAATGCTGATTTCTAAAGTCCTTGCAAGTGAGAAAAATTATATGAATTGATTCCATGAATGGGGGGAACTATTTAGACTTTCACCTACTTACATCAAACATTACGGTAGTTCTAAATGAAATATCCCCGTTCCTCCACTAAGTATTCACTGTGAAATGCAACACTGTAAGGGAAATAATCCCAGAAACTATAAAATCCAGTCAAGTGTCAGATGCAAGGGTGAGTGATAAAATGTCCCCTCAATTTCATTACAGTATGCAGAAGTGTATTCTAGTCATTTTCACAAGATAACGAGCCTGGGAATCAAGGTAAAAGAATTCTATAAAACGTGCTTTAGAAAGCCTATTTCAACTTCCAACTTCTTCTAAAGAGTTTACTACTGCTATGTACATACGAAAAACCCCGATGCAAGATGCAACCTAGGCATTACTGCTTTATTACTGTGCTAATTTGGTCTAGAACTTAGATACATCATCCCACAAAGCGCTCAAACAAACAAACCAAACTAGAGAAAAGACTGGGAGAAAGAGAATCTACTGAACCAAAGTGCAGCCATTTTACTAATCCCCCAAACTGGACTGATACTTCATCACGTATAGCTTCGTTTCACGCAGGCTGAAATTTCAAAGGCTTTAAAGGGGCAGCGTTGTCATCTACTACTAAGCAGCAAGGCTGTCAATCGAAGTCGCAGAAACGAGCAAGAAAAATCATGAGAACGTGCACTTTCAAAATCTTCCCTCCTTCAGGTCCTTAGGGAGAAGCTCAGGACCCGGGGTCCGGGCGGTGGTGGTGCGAGCTCAGGGACAGGGCGCTAAGGAACCCCCAAGACGAAGCCCAACCTAGGGAACGGTGGGGTGCTCAGGACAAGAGCGCCCGGGTGCCTACCCTGGCACAGCCTGCCCGCCCCACGCACCTCATAGCGGGTCCCGCGCTTGTCCTTCAGGGTGGAAATGAACAGGCAGGCGGGGTGCGGGCCGCCTCGCTCGCCCCCCGCCCGGGGCCGCGGCTGAGTCCTGGGCGCCTGCTGACAGAGGCTCAACACGGCTCGAACTCCCTTGCCACGGTTCCTCAGCCCCAAGGCCGGCAAGTGCCGACTGATCACCTCTACTTCGCAATACAGCTTCATTTAGCCCAAGCTCCCGCCACCAACTCCCCCTTCTCTGCTTTGAAACTTCCCCCTTCCCGCCGGGCCGCGCCGCCGCCGGGGTCCTCGAGCGCGCGGCTGTCCGGCAATCTGCCTTCTTAATTGTGTGCCAAGGTCTCGGGTTTTCTTCGTGCGGCGTCTTTCGCGAGTCCTGCGAGGGGCAGATGGCGTCCCCTCTCCCTTGCATGCACTGTGACTGCGGCTCGCGGAGCCCGGAAAGGGATCGCCTGAGGGTTCAGGCCTCCTGAAACCGGCGATCGGCCGGGGCACCGCGTCCTTTCTCGGGAGCGCGCTCGCTGACGGCCGCAAGTGTTATTGTCTGGGCGGAGTCCTAGTTTCTGCTGTTGACACTTAACATGCTTCCGCTGCACGTGGGACTCGAGTTTCCGAGAAAAGTCAGCTGTGGGTCTTTTGGGGGGTGGGGGAGTCTTTTTTATCTATGCAGCATCTACGCTTGGAATGCGGCGAGATGCCCAATGCTAGGCAAGAAGTGGCACTCCCCGGCGCTGAAGGGCTGATGTTTTGGGGGGATTTTGGTTTTTTTGTTTGTTTGTTCGTTTTTGGTGCTCCGGAGGGACACCTGCCACGTCAGAAGGGGTATGACAATATTTGACTTGGCTTCTGTTGAACAAATTTTCTCTTTGCAACTCCTAGTGGGTTGGATGGAGTGACTGGCTTAACTGCATCTGAGACTTGGAAAGACTATCCAGACCCCATACGCACACTCTTCGGACTCCTTATTCCATTTGTTAGGAAGGGCCAGGCTCTGGGTGGGGCGAGGGAGGCCATCACTCTTAGGGTCGTTGTAGTCTTGCGCCCCGCCCCCTTAAGTTTTGCATGCTCACCTAACCCTAGACCAGGGCAGGGATCAAACCAATATATCATTTTTAAAAATCCCACATGTATCACAACACTGTAAATCAACTATACTCAGTAAAACTTTGAAAAATGAAAAAAAAAATTCCACATGTAAATGATAACATAGAATGTTTGTCTCTGACTTCACTTTGTATGATAATTTCTAGGTCCATCTATGTTGCTGCAAATGGCATTATTTCTCTTTTTTTGTGGCTAATATTCCATTGTATGTATGTGCTACATCTTATGTACCCAATCCTTTGTTAATGGATAGTTAGGTTGTTTCCATGCCTTAGCTATTGTAAATAGTGCTGTGATAAACATTGGGGCGTGTTATCTTTTAAAATTACAGTTTTGTCCAGGTAAATGCCTAGGAGTGGGATTGCTAGAGCACATGGTAGTTCTATTTTTAGTTTTTTGAGGAACCTCCATACTGTTTTCCACAGCAGTTGTACCAATTTACAGTCCCACCAATAATGTAGGAGGGTTCCCTTTTCTCCATACCCTCTACGCCATTTATTATTTGTAGACTTTTGATAATGGCAGTTCTGACTGGTGTGAGGTGATACCTCACTCTAGTTTTGATTTGCATTTCTCTAATAATTAGCAATGTTTATGTGCTTCTTGGCCATCTGTAGGAAATACACAGGGAATTTTAAATTGGGCTACAGTTTTTTTTTTTTTTTGGACAAAAAGAACCGCCCCCAGAAAAAAAGCCAACCTTGAGATTTGTTTTCCTTTTGTAAAGTTAGTTTCTCTCCTTCCTGTCCTACATATCATACTCATTCCCTTTTCTGTGTTGTGTTTATACTAATTAACCTTATTAATTTTTCATAACCCCAGTTCAGTTTCCACCAAGCTTTCTTTAATATCGCGATTTAATTTTGGGAGAGGTTGAAAATCCAATTGCACTTAAAATTACCTTTCATTACTTTTATTTCCCCAGGTTTCTGTGCATGCCAAGCATTCAACAAGTAATTGAGTATCTCTGGCTTCCCTAATTTGTGCTCACAGTACACTTTACTCATTTAGGTTTGTAGCTCATGTGGGCTCAATCCAGTAAATCACAGTGATGTCATATTCTTAAAGAGAGAAATCACAGTCTATGGATAGTGTAGATCAGTCTGCCCTAGTACATTGGGACCAGATCTTGGAGTTGTGTTGTTTTTTTTAATGGTAAACTTCATCTACACTAAATAACGCTAAATTCTTATCCAGTATGCACCTAAGCATTAGACTTTTATAATGCTGTCTTGACCCTGTTGACACTCATTGGTCATGTTTTGTGTTTTCACTAGATTTCCTAATACCCACCTTTTCATTCTTAGTATTGCCATATCAGTTCAGAACTGCATTACTTCCCTCCAAAATTTTTTCTGAACTTAGAAAGTCTTCTTATTTCAACACATTTCTTCAATATTTATGGTGTTCCCTATGTATGCCAGCACCATGCTAGATGATTAAAAGGCAAAGATGAGCGAGTTCCCTGTTGGCTCAGCAGGTTAAAGACCCAGCATTGTCACTGAAGTGGCTCTGGCCCAGGAACTTCTGCATGCTGTGGTGTGGCAAAAAAAAAGAGTTTACTTTGTTTAGGAGAGGTAAGTAAACAAATAATTATTCAAAATGGAATAAATGTTAAATTTGAACATTAGAAGAGTATAAAGCAGCCAGATGATGAAAGCATTTTTTTTTTGCTAAATCAGATCCTTTTAATATTAAAGTTCTGGAATACCATTGAAAATTTTCAAGCAGGAGATAAAATTTAGGTCAGTTTAAGAAAGGCTACTGTGGTCAGTGGAGAGATTAATTTGGAGGCAGAACAAGCCTATAGGTAGCACTATCAGTTATGAGGCTAGTACAATAATCCACTGTCCACCCTGCTGCCAAATTAAATTTCCAAAGATGTCTCTTCACCACAGAATCCTAAAATTTCAGACCTAAAATATAGTTTAAAGATACCATAATTCAATTACCTCATTTTACACAAAGGGAATGGAGTATGAATAAAGTAAATGGATTTGCCCATGACCTCATAGATAGGAATTATTAGAACAAATAGTGCTAGAACTTAAGTCTCATATGCTGTACTTCTTTCCAAAAACCCTCATGGATTTCCACTCTCTGCAATTTAATTAAATACAGTTGCCCTAGGGCTTGTCTCTTTTTCCTTTTGGAATCCAGGTCCTATTACCTAGCTGGACCAATCTCCCCAGAGCATTCCCTGTGGTTTTCAGCACTTGGTCTTTGGGATTCCCTGGGGAGAGGGGTCTGGGTTGGATAAAGAATTAATTTAAAAAATATGTTTTGTGTATTTGTGTTTTGCTTTAGAGTATATAGGTAAATAAAATATAAATATGTTGAAATGGATATATATATATATTTATTTATACATATATAAAGGTTCTAACATTGAAGCTAGCTCAAGAGAGATGTAGATCTTTAAATGGAAAAATTCCGGATGTAGAATCACAATGATTTTGAGACTAATTTAAGGAACAAAATAGGTGATATCTTGAATAATGGTGTCTTAACATGCAGATCATTCAGATGTGCTTAAATTTAAAAAATAATGTATATACTCTGTGCTGTTAGACTGTTTCAATCTTGTAAGTATTTTTTTTTCCAAAAGGAAATATTAATAGGGCTTATGTGGACTAGAATATCATGGTACATTTTTTTCTTCTTTGTACTTCATTGTATTAAAGAAAAAGGAAGGAAGGAAAGAAGGAAAGACTCAGTATGTATTATAATTGGGGAAAATGTTCTAAAATAAGTATTTAAAAGCCAAATACAAAAGAGTAATAAGAACCTGTAAGAAGAGTATAGGATTAAGCTGAAAGCTCTTTGTAAACACTGGGTTAAAATGGACTTTTAAAGCTATATTTTCAGCTTTCTTATTGAAAAAGAAATAAATAATTCCATCAGTGGAGAGGGATGGTGCTACGTTATTTTAACTGTGACTGGAATAAAAATTAAGAGCTACTTGAATATCAAGATAGTTTAAGAGATTGTTATTATTCAAGTGTAACTAATTGATTGTTGTTTGTGGGTGTTTTTTCCCCCACTTTTGAATGAGTTCACTTCTTTAGGCTCAAAGGATTATATATTAAAGAGTATTGAAAATATTTATGAGATTGATCTCAGAATCATTGTAATATTTTAAAAATTACAGAGACCACCAAGCAGGAAAGATCCGAGAAGGCAAATGTGAGATTAGCTTTTGAAAGACACGTGGGTTTTGGAAACTACCCATCAATGAATGATTCCAGGTAAACTGTAGAAGCTTGACAATTAGACCCTCTACAGCTGGGCTTTAAGTTAAAATCCCCTTTCAATTTTATCACTAAGCCTTTTGGATTCCTCTCTAGTTAACTCAAAGTTGTTCACCCTCCCCAAGCTTTTTCCAACTCCATTCTTGACCTCAAATTCTTCCTCTCACTATTCCTTCCCTCCATCATGTGTAAACCCCACTCTTCACATCCGGTGTATTTCAAAGACCCCTCAAGTGAAGCTAGTGCTGGAATTAATCTCTTTCTTTCTCCTCTTGTAGTCTATTAGTACATCTGTCATTTAATATAAAATGTCCTAAGAAACAACAACAAAAAAAAAACAAAACAAAAAATCCAGAACGAATTGCTTATTTAGTTGTATACGTGTCACTGAGTGGCAGAAGTTGAATCTGGAAGAAAGGGCTCTTAAAAAAAAAAAGAGAGAGAGAGAGAGAGAGACAAAATGAAAGGAAGGGTTCAGGTAATAATACTATTTTCCTCACTACATTTGTTTTGAGAGCAGGATCAAGCCATATCTGGTTTTTCAGTCTCTGACTTGATTCCTTCATTATGTAACAAAGTTCCTAATTTGGATGGGGAATTTCATAATCCTGAAATAACGTACCTTTAAGAGGTGTAGTGTTTCAGTTCTAATGTAAGAATTCATGCATAAAAGTTTCCTATATTTTGCACCCTGTGGTACATTTTATATTTCTAGTTAAAGCTCTTATTTTAGATTCATACTCAATTTTTCGTTTATTTACAGACATTATAAATGACCACGTGGATTTTAGAGACTTTTTCGGCAGATTATTAGATGGCGTGTGGTTCTTGCTAGTTATTTTGTTACCAGATCATTTGGTCAAAGCAACATACATTGGATATTTACTTGTTTCTTAACTTTAAACTTAACTAACTATACTGAAATATTAAACATCCTAAGTCTCATGTCATTTTTCTGGAATGGTGTGTGTCAATTAAAAATAAGTTTGAAAACGTATTCTGTTTAAAAACAGGAACTCCTACCGTTGACTCCTAGTTATTACAGTTGATTTTAAGTTTTTTTGCTATTTTATCCCAGTAGGTGTCAGTGCAGAGTTGAGGCAAACGTCCTTTTTCCTTTACGAGTTTAAGACTTTAATTTAAAAAAATGTGAAGGATTGTGAAGAGAAGAATAGCAGAATAGTGAGATCAATTATTTGAGGGTTCAAAAGAAAAATTTATTCCAAAAGAGACGGGGTCTCGCTATGTTGCCCAGGCTGGAGTACAGTGGCTATTCACAGGCGCGATCCCACTACTGATCAGCACGGGAGTTTTGACCTGCTCCGTTTCCGACCTGGGCCGGTTCACCCCTCCTTAGGCAACCTGGTGGTCCCCCGCTCCCGGAGGGTCACCATATTGATGCCGAACTTAGTGCGGACACCCGATCGGCATAGCGCACTGCAGCCCAGAACTCCTGGGCTCAAGCGATCCTCCAGCCTCAGCCTCCCGAGTAGCTGGGATTACAGGCGCGCGCCACCGCGCCCGGCGGTGGCAGAAAGCGCAAGACAAAACTAGAGGCTGAGGTGTGGTGACGTCATCAGCAGGGCCCGCCCAGACTATTTCCATGCTTCCTCTTCACTCCCACCCCCGAGGAACAGCGTGGCCACACTGCGCACGCGTCACTGGTCCGCACTGCCTTCTGGGTAAACTGCGTCCAAAATTTTGAAGAGCGCATGCGTGCACTAAGTCTGTCCTTTTGCCTCGTTGCAGCCGAGAGAGCAAGATGGGTCACCAGCAGCTCTACTGGAGCCATCCAAGAAAATTCGGTCAGGGTTCTCGCTCTTGGTGAGAAACAGAATGTGACTTCAGGGACGGGTTCCTCAGGGGCGCGACGCTGCTTGAAATAGAATGGAGGAGCTCCGCAGGTTTGCGCGTGGGGGGAGACGGAATCGGAGCTTGATTGCCGCCATTACAGGCCTCTCATGGGTCCTTGGTGACCGTAGTGTGGGTGGTGGCTCTCTGAGTGCCGAATTGTTTACTTTCTGCGACTTGCGTTAATTTTTTCTACTTGCAGCCGAGTCTGCTCAAACCGGCACGGTCTGATCCGGAAATATGGCCTCAATATGTGCCGCCAGTGCTTCCGCCAGTACGCGAAGGATATTGGCTTCATCAAGGTATGCGTCCGCGGGCCGCATACTCCTATTTCCGGGAGAGGCCAACGAGGGGTAGTTCCTTGGTGTGGGCTTTCGGCCAATGACGTTTTCTGCCTTTAGTTAGCAGCGCTGTTCTTGGTAAAGGATGACACTGTTCAGGGTTTGTGGCAGCCACGTGAATAGAATGGCGGGGATGCAGTGAAGGCCTTAAAAGAAGTCTTTGTAATCCCATTTTACCATTTTCGCCAGTTCGAGGTGCCGTGTAAAGTGTGTATAAAACTATTTACTTTATGAAACCATGCTAAAATTCAACATTAGATCTCTAATTCTATCTAGCTATTTTTAAGAAAAGTACATGAGTTGACCACTGTCTTGAAATGTTGAGTTACGAGTTAGTGTCATGTAGGGGAATGAGCTTGAGGTTTGGGGCCATGTATTTTTTTGAGGATTCAGGCAGGTAGTCATAATGACTTGGGTCACGTGTCTTGAAGCAAAGGTTTTACCTGTGGAAGCTAAATGGCAGTATTGTTGCAAAAATTAATGTATATATAAAGTTCAGAGGTGAAAACTAATTTCTTCCTGGGTCTTTTAGCTGCATCTCTGGCCTTTTGATTCATAGTTAGGCCTCAGTAATTAAGTAGAACCTGCTTCTTTATATGTGCTTGGGAGTTGCCTGGTGGCTCAGTTGCTTAAAGATCTGGTGGTGTCACTGCTGTGACATAGGTTTGATCCCTGGTTAGAAACTTCCACATGCCGAGAGTGCAGCCAAAAAAAGTGTTCTTATTTTGGTGAATTACTGTGGGTAATAATTGTTAATGTGACACTTATGTGACAGAGGCAAAATATCTAGAGCTTAAACTTTTGGCTTGGACGAAATGCTTAACAAGTACATGTTTTGTGTTACAGTGTGGAAGTTTAAATAACTTGTCAGTAGCATAACACAGATGAAAGAGTGGCTTTAAGTCTACTAAGTTTGTGACCCATTTCTCAGATGTTAGGATTAAATGAGTTATGAATGGCTCATAGAATAGTGTCTGGCACACATTGAGTACCAAGATATTACCCATGTGATTAGTTACTTAATGACCATCCTGAATTCTTTTTTGGTAAAAATTATATGTAGCAGTGTTTTTCTAGTGGGTAATTTCTTTGAGCATAGAAGGGGGAATATCAATAATGAAATTCACTGACTAAAATATAACAGATGTGTGGAGCAACTTGAAGTAGGTGTTAAGTAAATCTAGATGTTGATATTTTGGGTGGGTCAGATTTTCAGGTTAAACTCATTCTATAGTGAGCCATTTTTCTGAGAATAAAACGTTTAAAAGCATTTTGAATTAATTCATTTTTCTGTCTGCTTTTTTTTTTTCAGTTGGACTAAGCTTCCTTGAATGGGTCATCCAGGACATCCACCTTATGCAGAAACAATGTTAGTTCTTTGTATATAAAATAAACATTTAAAAATTCTAATTATGAGTGTTTTAGTGTGAATGGAATAGCAGTATCAAGATCGATTGCTACAGTGTCATCCAACAGGAGGGAAAGTGCCAATGGAAGCTGAAGTGGAAAAAAGCGTCTTAACTGATGGTGGTTAAATTAGCTGTGAAATTTTAAACAGTTAAATACATTGCTAGTGTACCTCTTAAAGCCTTAAAAGGAGCTCATGGAGGTTAGGGACACTGAAGTTTAGGTTTTTAAGAACATCATGGTAAATCCACCTCTACTAACCCTGAGTCTCAGTAGTAGGTGATGATACTATGACCATGAAATTTTTTTTAATAAAATAATAGTGTTGCTGGGGAAGTGTATTTAGGGTGAACAGAATGAGGTGGATAGAATATTGGGAAAAAAGGTTGAGGTAGGAAAAAATTTCTGTGATGTTGCAGATTGAGTGGGTGAGAAACTGCCAGCTGAGCAGATGTAAGTTTCTTAGGTGAAGATGAGAGAGGCATATACATAATTGATTTAGACAGGTGTCCTTGTGCCATGTGTTTAATTTGGTTATGAGAATTTGGGGGAAGAGATGGACATTGCTCTATTGGGATAGTCCTAGGTGATTGCTCCTTTAAAAACTGTATTCTTTGTTGAGGGGATGTCTGAAGGGGAACATTGCCTATCCAATTCTGACCCTGTGGTGGGGAGAAAGGTTGGTACGGTCACGTGGTTTTCTGTATCTTTTATATTAGGGATTGGATAATTATATTTTAAAATGTATGTGCTAGACATGCTAAATACCTTTTTTTTTCTCAAGTCTTAGAATTTTGAGGAAATTGAAATTTAGAGATTAAGCAGTTTCTGCAAAGTCTTCCCAAGTAAGAAAGGGATTAAAACTGGACTGAAACTCAAATCTGACTTCAATGTTAATATTCTTAATAAAACACTTAGGGTTAGAGGCTCAAAGATAATCATGTGATTGCAAGCACTACTATTTTTATTTTTGATTTAATATTTTTACTTTAAAAAATTCTGCATGTTTGAGGAGTGGGAAGGGAGTGCAGAGGCAAGGGATGGGTGGGGTGGGATAGGAACATTTACCACAGCAAGTAGCATGATACCTTACGTAATAATAGTAGGTCCTCTATTTATTTATTTTGGAGGTTCCCCGCCTCTACAGCCACAGCAATGCCAGGTCTGAGCCCTGTCTGTAACCGACATCACAGCTCACGGCAATGCCTGATCTTTAACCCCTGAGCAAAGTTAGGAGTCGAACCTGTGTCCTCGTGCATACTAGTCAGATTCTTTCCCCTGAGCCATGACAGAAACTCTGGTCCTCAACTGTCAAGTAAAATTAAATTCCCAGTGAAATCTCAGTAATGGCTGATAGCAAAATAGGATAGATCATGTAGAACATTTAAAACAACCTTGGAGCACAGAGGTTATAATACTAGGTTTGGGTCACCTGAGTTAGGGCTAAATGAGGTTTGTTAAGGGTTTTTTGTTTTTGATTTTTTTTTTTTGGCTTTTATTATTAAGGACTTTATTTAACTCATTGGTAAAGCCAGTAAGATTTGTCTACAAGTTTAAAGGAGAATTCAAAGCATCATGCTTAGTAGGTGAATCAATGATTTTGAAATTAATTTATAAATAAGTGTAAAACTGGCCTTTTCAATGAGGGGAGGAAGATGAGTTATCCAAACAATTTGCATGTCTGTGGACAAGTATCACGTACGCACAATATGCAGAGTTGTAAAATAGTTCAAACACAGAGGTTTAGGGTTCACCCCAAGATTATGCCAGACAAAGCTCTTAAGTTCTGTGAAAAACACCCAGTAATTTCTGTGGTCATTTTGAAGTGTTTCACAGTTTTTTTCCATAGACTTTTTTTTTTAAAAAAAGGTGCAGCACTTTCTGCTTTCTTTAATCAGAAAAATAAGAAAGAACCATGAGAGCAATGGTTTCTGGGAGGGAGACCAGGTATTTGGAGACTCAACTCTGGGTATCAGGCTATAGAGCAGACCCCATCCCTGGCCAGTCAGGACCCCTGGAGGGCCAGGGTCCTTGTGATCAAGCACAGAGGAAGATTTGGGCCTGGATATGGGTGTGTGGGGTTGGGAGGGGAGGATACGGGATGTGGGCCAGGCACCTCTGTGGCCTCCATGAACCAGGGTGGTACCAGGGTGGCCACACAGCCAAATGAGATGGCGCACAGAGCACTGGGAGGAGCCTGACCAGGGCATCCCAGGTGGCCAATGCTGTTCTCCACCTTGTGCCCGGGGCTCCAGGAGCACCAGTGTGGGGTGGTTCTGAGTCCAAGTTCTGGGGCAAGGGGCTGGGGGGGGGGGTGATCCTAAAGAACAGGTGTGAGACAGGTGGGGGTCTCCACAGACTTAGGCTTTTGTGAAGTTTTGAGTGCTTTCTATATGCCAGGCACTGCTTACAGTGCTTTATTTATAGCTCTTTTACTGCCACAACTCTATGAGGTATAACCCCCCTTTACAAATGAGACAACTGAGGCACAAAGAAGTTTTTCAAGATAGCACAGTAAGTGAGATTCAAACTACCAGATAGCATGTCTTGAGAACTCTTGCTCTTAACATTAAACTTGTAAATTTCCAACAATTAGAGAAAACTGGTAAATCTTGGTAGTCTAGAAAATAGCCCAGAGAAATAACTTTCAATAAAAAGTGGAAATTTTTACATATGGTACAATTTCACTGTTAAAAAATGCACAGAAAAAAAGCAGAAAGAAACATAGTATGTTATCAGTGATTGCCTTTGGGTAATATAATTATAGGTGATTTGCTTTGAGGGTGGTCAGATTAAGATTTGTTTAGGGATGGGGTATCTAGTGTCAGAGCGTATAGTGTCCCAAGTACCAATATTGGTAATTAGGCTTCTGCTCCTCTCCACGTAGAACACCTCATTCTATTTTTAGATTGCTCTCATGGTTCTTTCTTGCTAGAATTTCCTTCCACTGCTTTCCACCCATTCATGCTAATTCTATGTGGTCCTATACAAAACAAATCTAATTTTTTTTTTCTGCAAGAATCAAAAAGGTTACTTTAAGCATGAGGACTCTCGTGTTCTTCCACAATCTTCCTATTTCACACTATCCTTCTTGATTATTTCAGCTGTTCCTTGTAGGGCATAATTTAAGAGCCATCTTTGGTGTTCTTGGAATTCCACTCCATCTATATCCTGACAGTGCCTGACACAGCATGTATCATAGGGTAGGCAGGCAGTAAAAATATAATGAATGAATGAGCAGATTTGGTAATGACTATAATTTGGTTGGGCATCAGTGCTTCTTCTCTTGTTATGGGCCCTCTTTTACCATTACAGAAAGACTCTGACCTCCAACTGCTATCTACATGGCGAATGCCCCTGAGAATTTGAAATCAGACTGCTTTGCATACCCTATGCCTGGGACATAGCTCTTACTGAAAACTGTCTTTAATAATTGGTGCCTTAGTGCTCTTTCCGCCAACTTTCTGTGCCACCGTAATGATGCACATGAATGTCCTGGCTGATGCTGCAAAGAGAGGCAAACACGAAGTTCCTCATAGGCCGTGCTCCAAAGTCATTGTCTGGTTTCTGACTGTGATGATGAAACATGCTTACACTGGCAATTCGAAATCATTGATGATCACAGAGCTGGGAAAATTGGTGTGGCCCTCACAGGAAGGCTAAATTAGTGTAAGCTGGACTGATCAGCCCCAAATTTGATATGCAACTCAAAGATCTAGAACAATAGCCTGGTCTTGTCCAGTCAGTTTGGTTTCATTGTACTGACAACCTCAGTTGGCATCATGGACCATGAAGAAGCAAGACGAAAACACACAGGAGGGAAAATCTTTGGATTTTCTTTCTAGGGATGTTAATAATACATGCAAATAAAGTGCCTCACTGGGGGATGAAAATGGTAATTGATGCCTTAGAGAATTGGGTTTTTGTGTAGGCAAAGTTCGTCTAGCTGTATGACTAAGATGGGTAAAACAGGGTGTTTGAGTTTTCTTAATGTCCACGAAAATTGAAAAAGGGGAACAAAAAGAAGACTCAGCTACTAAGGTGTTCGTCAAGGGTTAATCTAGAAAATTAAAGACTCAATTTGTTATCACTGAGTATATATGTGTGTAGGAATCTAAGCCATATAGGGGCCAAAGATTAAATTATTGGCTGTGCTAGTTCCAGTGTCCTCTGTCTATCAGAGCTTTAAAGAGTTGAGGTTGGAAGTGACAAGCATAATCAAGATGGGCTAATTATCTTTGTATAATGTCTCAATTTAAAGTCATTTGGTTAATGAGAAGATAATTCAAAGAAGGGGGACTGGCTTTGTTCACTGAAGATCCTTTTGTTAAATTCAACCTGTTATGTTTGTCGGTGGTGACCACTTCCTTGAACTGATTCCAGACTTGACCTTTTGAGTCTTATAAACAAATTCTGAATATCCTGACAGATAATTTGAAGGCCTATAGAGCCCAGTGCCCCCTTTCCCCTTCATACCAACCCTCCATATTGTTCCTATTGGTCCCCTTATCACTTAAACATCTTTCTGTCTGCTTACAAAGAAGTTCCTGCCTGTCTGAATAGTTACAGAACCACTGATCTTGGGGCAGGGCTAAAACATCTCTGGCTCTGGAAGTGGCTGGTGTGGTTCTTGACTGGACCCCATCCCAAGAGTCAAAGGATACATTTCAGGAAGCTGTGGTAAAAATGACCAACATTCCCTTCACCTTGAGATGTATGCCAGTGATTACTTTGCTGGACTCATTTCATAAGCAGATAGGGTAAGGGGGTTCCCAGAGAAAGAACCAGGCATGGCTTTCTTGACGTAAGAGAAGCCATTTTTGGCCTAAGCCACTTGGTGATCTAAGCCTGGCCACAATGCTTGTCCTTGAACAGGTCTCAGCAATAATGATCTTAAGGAGAATAAAAGGACAGGAGAAGTAACAATAGCAAAGATTAGTTGTAAAAACTCCCAGTTCTAGAGCTCCCTGGTGGCTCAGCCAGTTAAGGAGCTGGGTTGTCATAGCTGTGGCTCAGGTTATTCAATCCCTGGCCTGGGAACTTCTGCATGCCTCAGGCGTGGCCAAAAACAAAACCAAAAGACTCCCAGTTCTATTTCTGGTGGTAAAGACTAGCCTAAAGCACTCTCTTGAGATGTTTTACAGGATTTAAATCCCCCTTCAGGCACTAAACCATCAGAGTCAACTGGAATCTAAGGGATGATGCTGCTGACCTTTTCTGATCCTTGTGACTTCAACTAAAGCTTTGATTCTGCCTACCATCCAAGCCCCTTTATGAATATGCATGTACCCATAGCTTAAGACTTCGCCAGTTTTGCTGTTTGGGGAGACACTGGTTTGGAAAAAATCCTCGTGTTCTCCTTACTCACTGAATAATCCTTCCTTCTCTTGCACTTTGGCTCAGTCATTCGTGTCTTTTGGCTTGACGCCCACCAAGAGGCGAATCCAGTTTGGGGGTAACCCTTTTTTCGGGCCCTCCCATTGCCCTGGGGGTGACTCCTCCTGACCAGTGCTTTGATGTCCTTGGTCAATTCACCTCATTGCTCAGCTGTATTATTGTAAAACCTTTACTAATTCAGATAACCTTAAAACATAACAGCCTTCACGAAAAGAAAGAGTGAATTTCTGTTGACAAGGACTGGGACCAGAGTTGCTGAGACCCAAATGAAAGGGTAAAAAAAGTACCTAGGAAGGAATGGGAAAAGGAGGCTAGTGTTAAGAGCAGTCCTCTCTTCTTTCTGCTTATATATGAGTGGTTCCAGGGCCGGTAATGCAGCATGTAGTTAGTCTCTCTTTGAACACATTTTAGGATAGGTCCATATTCAGGGTATCTTCTTACTGGATATAATCCAGTTTTTAGAACAGGTTCACTGTAGGTATGTTTGTCATTTTAGATGTTGTGGCAGTGAAAGGAAAGAACTGCTTTGCTTAATAAAGTTATAAGAGTGTAAGTACCAGTAGCCTCATGCACATTATACAACCCAATAATAATTATGCTAATCGTGTAAACAGCTCCCCTGTGTAGACTAGCTGAGCCTCCACTGCTGAACATCAAGAATTAACAGCAGGAGCTAGGAAAATCAATAAGCCTTTACCCAGGGAACCAAAGATATGTAGGTTACTAAAATTGTTAGCAGTTGCCCATAAAGAATAATATCCCATTATGTTAATGCTAAAGGAGGTTTTGTTTTATTTCCTAAATAATAAAAAGATTACATAATAAAGGACTAGTTGAGAGTGATAAACATTCGTGGCAGCACAGGCAAATCAATAAAAGCATAAAATAAGAAATGGAACCTGTTTCTTGGCAGTCTAGTTAGTTGAATTTTGTAGACTGAGTCTGGTTTACCTTGTGCTTTCTCCCTTTTTTTGGGAGTAGGGTGGGCCATGCCAGGAGCATGTAGAAGCTCTGGGGCTAGGGACTGAGCTCAGGCCATGGAAGTAACCCGAGCCACAGCAGTAACAACGTGGGATCCTTAACCCACTGAGCCACCAGGGAATGCCAACCTTGTGCTCTCTTCACATACCCACAAATCCCATTTTATGATGACACTTGTGCATCTATTTTTTTTTTTTTTAAGCAGCACTTGTGGCATATGGAAGTTCCCAGGCTAGGGGTCAAATCTGAGCTGCAGCTGCCAGCCTCTGCCATAGCCACAACAGCACCAGATCCCAGCAGCGTCTGTGACCTAGAACTCAGCTTATGGCAACACCCAATTCTTAACTCTCTGAGCGAGGCTAGGGATTGAACCTGCATCCTCATGGAACCTATGTCTGGTTCTTAACCCTCTGAGCCACAATGTGAACTCCTATTTTTCCTTTGATGCTAATTAACTCCTGTTACCATTCATGAAGATTTAGTGTGGACATCTAGCGTAGATGATGTATTCAGTTAGTCACAAAAGGAAAAGGCTCGTGAAAACAAATTCATATTTGGAACATCTGGGGTAGGTAATCTCCTTAAACACAATTTGCTTTAAAGTCTCCATGGTCAGGAGTCTTCATTATCTGATTCCCAAGTATCCTAGCTCCTTTATTACTGAAGGAGCAAATCATGATGATGACTGCTTCTCATTTGGGTCCTTCATTAAAGGTTTTCTAAATAAGCTTATCCCTTGTTAATGACTTTAATTTGTTCCTGAAAACACTGCCATTAGGTTAAAAGCTGTTATATGAAAAAAAATTTTTGTTAGTTTTATTAGAAAAAAAATTATGGTGTGTTCCATTGCCCCACAAGATACTCAAGTAATTTTCACAAATGCAAAAATATACCAATTAAGCAGTGAAAAAAGAGCTTATAAAAGTAATAAATAATAACTGGAAAGTATTCTGATACCAACTAGTTACTGAAATTTAATTCTGGCAATAACTACTGGAGTTGGCACAGACCCCACAAGTTAAATTAGGGCATGGCCATAATTAGGCCGCCTTCACTTCAGATGCTTAGCCATACCTGGGGAGTTCCCAGGCCAACTGCAGGATTCTGTTTATTTCCTACCTCTCTCTCTCAGTGCAATGCTGGTGTGGAAAAATGAAAGAATGTCTATAAAACTTCTTGAGAGAAGCTGACCCTTAGGTGTATAGCTTCTGCCTTGTTATAATTGCACGGGGTGCCAGGTTTTGAGGCCTAGTTGGAACATGCGGCATGTGGATGCCTGAGCCAGGAAGAATCCTTAGGCCTGCCTGGAATTATCAGGTCATATAATCCCTCTGCCTTTGGGTATGACTGAAGGTAACCCCTTGCAGGAGGTGAGGGAAAAGAGGCAGAAATGGAGAGAGATGGAGATAGAGGAGTAGGGAGGCACAATTTTTGAGGCTCCTTCCTGCCTTCCTTCCATCCTTTCCCAGGCCAGGGATGGAACCCAAACCACAGCAATAACCAGAGCCACAGCAGTGACAACACTGGATACTTAACCCACTGAGCCACCAGGAACTCCCAAACTCTTACCTTTAAACACGCACATTGGATAGCTGTTTTCATAAATAAAATGCCAATGAAATGTGAATCACTCTAGAAGACAATAAACTTCTGTATAAAATAAGCATAATAATTATATTTACCTTACTGAAGCATTGCAAATATCCAATTAATTAATGTGTAGACGTGCACAAATAGTTGACTTGAGATGGTTTTGGATGGTGCAGGGCCTTGAAGACTAGGCCCTGTCCCCAAGAGTCTTTCTTTCTTTCTTTTTTTTCTTTTCTTTTTATGGATGCACCTGCGGCATATGGAAGTTCCCAGGCTAGGGGTGGATTCGGAACTATAGCTGCCAGCCTACATCATAGCCACAGCAATGCAGGATCCGAGCCGCAGACATGGCATGGGCTGTATCACAACTCACGGCAATACCAGATCCATAACCCACTGAGCAAGGCCAGGGATTGAACCCACATCCTCATGGATCCTTGTCGTGTTCATCAACCTCTGAGCCATGAAGGGAACTCCTTGTGCCCAGAAGTCTTGATGCAAGACTCTTCCTCCTGGCCTCTGAGGACTCAAGAGGAGGCTGAACACATCTTGCCTTTGTTGGTCTGTCAGATGTTCACCCAGAGTTGGAATGGCCATGACTCCAGGGGCCTGAAGAGTGTATTAGCTCTGTGAGCGCTGCTGTTTCAGTGAGCATAATATCAAAGCACTACGGAATGAGTGTCTTGTGCATCTAAAGGGGTCATGCTTTTTCTGGGAACCAGCATCCTATTTTCATTGTTCTGTGTGTGTTGGAGAAGAATGTATATTCTGCTGCTGTTGAATGGAATGGTCTATGTATATCCCTTAGGTCCATTTGATACACAGATGGCTCAATTCCAATGTTTCCTTATTGATTTTCTGCCTGGATTATCTATCTATTCATTGTCATAAGTGGGTTACTGTTATTGTATTGTTGTCTATTTCTCCCTTCAGATCTGTTAGTATTTGCTTAATATGTTTAGATGTTCTATTGTTGGGTGCATATGCATTGTATTTTCTTTTTCTTTTTCTTTCTTTTTTTTTTTTGTCTTTTTGCCATTTCTTGGGCCGCTCCTGTGGCATATGGAGGTTCCCAAGCTAGGGGTCTAATCGGAGCTGTGGTTGCCAGCCTACGCCAGAGCCACAGCAACGCGGGATCCAAACCGCGTCTGTGACCTACACCACAGCTCACAGCAATGCTGGATCGTTAACCCACTGAGCAAGGGCAGGGATCGAACCCGCAACCTCATGGTTCCTAGTTGGATTCGTTAACCACTGTGCCATGACGGGAACTCCTGCATTGTATTTTCTTAATGAATTAATTGCTTTATCGTTATATAATGACCTTTGTATTTCTCTTTTTAATTAGAAGATGAATTTATTTATGTATAAGGCCAGAGAGTCTGAAGCTACAGAGAAGAAAATGTCTTACATCACTGTGGAGTGGGGAGCTTCCATAGTGAAAATAGCTCTGCCACCACTGATGCTCAGAACTAGATGCCATGAATTCCACTGCTGCCATTCCCAAAGAACCTGGTGATGGTAGGTAGCATGGAGGATGGAGGTGAAGATGCAGTGAGGATGATTGTTAGGGTTAGAAAATCCTGACTTCAAACCTAGTCAATCCAGTGAGGTGAAGATGTGCTCACTCATTTGTTCAATCATTTCACAAATATTTATGAACTCTCTCCCTTGTGCCAGTAACTGTGCTAAGTGCTAGAGATAAAGTGATGTAAACAAAGACATTCAGATCTTGCTGTCATGATGCTTAGAGTCTACTGGTTAAGACAGACCTAAAACAAGTAAACCCATGGGGGAGAAAGACAGAGGCAAGGTTCTGCTGAGGAGGGTAGGGTTGAGAAGAGAATGGTGGAGCCTGAATCATTTCAGAAAGCAGCCATAGCCTAGCCCTATGTGGGACTTTCTTGGACTAAAGCATCTCACTGAGGCACAGGTGCCAGGCTCTCCCAGGTCCAGGCCCTTGGTCCTGAGTTTTTTTCCACTACAGATCCTGGAACACTTCTCTAGGAGGTGGTTTTCCTTCACTCTGCAGCTGCCATACATGTTCAAATATCGCAGAGCCTAAAGCTGGTGTCCAGCATGTGCCTTGTTCTCAGGGACTTATAGGTCACAGGAGGGAGATTCTAGGCAGGAGGCAGGTAGGGGGCTTGGGAAAGGATGCTGGCTTCACCCCACTGGCTGCTGACCACCAGGGTGCCCACAAGGCCAGGAAGAGCTGCATCAAGAGAGCTGGTTTATCCTCATGGCCTGGAGAAAGAGCTCCTATGGGAAACTGGGGGCTGACAGAGCTCCCCCATAATCCAAACCTTTGTTACTGTTTTTGGCTTAAAGTCAGTTTTGTATAATGTGAGTATAGCTATCCCTATTCTATTTTGGTATCCACTTGCATGGAATATCTTTTCCTATTCCTTTATTTTGAGCTTATGTGTATTTTTATTTTTCTGTCTTTTTGTCTCTTAAGGGCCACATCCTCGGCATATGGAGGTTCCCAGGCTAGGGGTCTAATTGGAGCTGTAGCCCCCCAGCCTATGCCATAGGCACAGCAACACCCGATCTGAGCTGCGTCTTTGACCGACATCACAGCTCATCACGATGCTGGATCCCTAACCCACTGAGTGAGGCCAGGGATAGAACCCAAGTCAATGAACATCAGAGTACATGTGTCTGTGAGTCATGGTTTTTTCTGGATAGATGCCCAGGAGTGGGATTGCTGGATCAAATGGTAATTCTATTTTTAGTTTTCTGAGGAATCTCCAGACTGCTTTCCACAGTGGTTGCACCAATTTACAATCCCACCAACAGTGTACTAGGGTTCCTTTTTCTCCACATCCTCTCTAGCACTTCTTGTTTGTAGACTTTTTGATGATGGGCCATTCTGGCTGTTGTAAGGTTGTACCTCATCGTGGTTTTGATGTGCATTTCTCTAATAATGAGTGATGTTGAACATCTTTTCATGTGTTTTTTGGCCATCTGTATGTCTTCTTTGGAGAATTGTCTGTTTAGATTTTCTGCCCATTTTTTGATGGGGTTGTTTGTTTTATTGGTATTGAGTGGTAGGAGGTGTTTATATAATTTGGAGATTAATTGCTTGTCAGTTGATTCATTTGCAGAGATTTTCTCCCATTCTGTGCATTGTCTTTTTGTTTCATTTAGAGTTTCCTTTGCTGTGCAGAAACTTTTAAATTCAATTAATTCCCATTTATTTATTTTTGTCTTTACTGTCATTACTCTAAGAGGTGGATCTGAGAAGATGTTGCTGTCGTTTATGTTGCAGAGTGTTTGGCCTATGTTTTCCTCTAAGAGTTTTATAGTGTCTGGTCTTAGATCTAGGTCTTTAATCCATTTGGAGTTTATTTTTGTGTATGGTGTTAGGGAGTGATCTAATTCCATTCTTTTCCATGTGGCTGTCCAGTTTTCCCAGCACCACTTATTGAACAGGCTGTCTTTTCTCCATTGTATATTCTTGCCTCCTTTGTCATAGATTAGTTGACTGTAAGTGCGTGGGTTTCATTCTGGGCTTTCTATCCTGTTCCACTGATCTATACTTCTGTCTTTGTGCCAGTACCATACGGTTTTGAGGATTGTTGCTTTGTAGTATAGTCTGAAGTCCGGGAGGCTGATTCCTCCAGCTCCATTTTTCTTTTTCAGGATGTCTTTGGCCATTCTGGGTCTTTTGTGCTTCCAAAGAAACTTTAAAATATTTTGTTTGAGTTCTGTGAAAGATGTCCTTGGTAATTTGACAGGGATTGCATTGAATCATTGAAGATTGCCTTGGGTAGTATAGTCATTTTGACAATATTGATTCTTTCAATCCAAGAGCATGGTATATCTTTCCATCTATTTGTGTCCTCTTTGATTTCTTTCATCAGTGTCTTATAGTTTTCAGAGTACAGGTCTTTTGTCTCTTTAGGTAGGTTTACTCCTAGGTATTTTTATCCTTTTGGATGCAATGGTAAATGGGATTGCTTCCCTAATTTCTCTTTCTGACCTTTCGTTGTTAGTATATAGAAATGCCATCAATTTCAGTGTATTAATTTTGTATCCTGCGACTTTGCCAAATTCATGGATGAGCTCTAACAGTTTTCTGGTAGAGTCTTTAATTGCAGCACTATTTTCAATAGCCAAGACATGGAAACAATCTAAATGTCCATCGACAGAAGAATGGATCAAGAAGATGTGGTACATATACGCAATGGAATATTACTCAGCCATTAAAAGGAACGAAATACCAGCACTTTTAGCAACATGGATGGACCTTGCTAAGTGAGGTGAGCCATACAATGAGACACCAACATCAAATGCTTTCACTGACATGTGGAGTCTGAAAAAAGGACACAATGAACTTTGTAGATCAGATACTGACTCACAGACTTTGAAAAACTTCTGTTTTCCAAAGGAGAGAGTTTGGGGGATGGGGGGGTGCACTGGGGTTGTGGGATGGAAATCCTATAAAATTGGATTGTGGTGATCATTGTACAACCATAAATGTAATAAATTCATTGAGTGAAAAAAAAAGAACCTGCATCCTCATGGATGCTAGTTGGGTTTGTTAACCACTGAGCCATGATGGGAACTCTACTTATGTGTATTCTTAAAGCAGAAGTGAGTTTCTTGTAGGCAACGTATGGGTGGGTGTTGTTTTATTTGGCCCATCCAGACACCCAACTTTTTGATAGGAGAATTTAACTCATTTACATTTTTTATTGATGGATAAGAACTTCAAATGCTATCTTAATTGTTTTCTGTTTGTTTTGTGGCTCTCTTGTTTCTTTCATCCTCTCTTACTATGTTCCTTTGTGAATTGATGACTGTCCATAGTGGAGTGGTTTTTTTTTTTAGGGCCAAAGCCATATGGAAGTTCCCAGGCTATGGGTCAAATTGGAGCTACAGCTGCTGGCCTGAGCTATAGCTGCTAGCCTGCACCACAACCATAGCAGCTGGGATCTGAGCTGTGCCTGTGACCTACACCACAGCTCATGGCAACACCAGATCCTTAACCCACTGAGCAAGGCCAAAGATGGAACCCACATCCTCATGGATACTAGTCGGATTCATTTCCGCTGTGCCACAACAGGAACTCCATGTAGTGGTATGCTTTAGTTCCCTTCTCTTTATCTTTCATGAATCTTTTATAGGTTTCTACTTTGTGGTTACTGTGAAGATTACCTAAAATATCATATAGATGTTATAGTCTATTTTAAGCTGATAACAACTACAGTCCCATATAAAAACTCTACCCTTTTACTCCCCTACTTTCATGTTTTTTATTTCACAGTTTACCTCATTTTGTACTGGGTATTCATTAACAACTTATTGTAGCTACAGTTATTTTTGATATTCTTGTCATTTAACCTCTATACTAGGGTTAAGTGGTTAACACACCACTATATTATAATTTGGTGTAGTGTATATGTGTATACAGATACACCAGTACTGTTGAGACTCCACCAATTTTTCTTAGCTCCTCACCTATGTGCGACTTCTGTGCCACCTGATTCTAATTCTGCGGATACCTGTATCCTGGCCTCTAGGTTTCCACAGAGATGAGTGGTGAAATTTCCCAAGGCAATGGGGAGGGAGAAATAAGAGTAGAACTCAAACAAGACCAGAATATACCACCCAGAATATGCTTCTTTGGCAAAAGTAGTATTTTGAGCTGATTATCTTTTTTTTTCCTTTCTTTTTTATGGCTGCACTCGAGACATGTGGAAGATCCCAGGCTAGGCGTCGAATTGGAGCTGTAGCTGCCAGGCATTGCCACAGCCACAGCAATGCCAGATCTGAGCTGCGTCTGTGACCTACATGATACTTATGGCAACACCCAATCTTTTAATCCACTGAGTGGGGCCAGGGGTCAAACCCACATCATCATGGATACTAATCAGGTTCATTACCGCCGAGCTCCAACTGGAAATCCAAGAGCTGATGTCTTGAGACAAAGGAGAAACTTAAAAAGAGAGCATAAGTTTCCCTTTTGTAAGGAAAATTTACACTTAGAGAAGAAATTTCTATTTGTAAAAGTATCTCCCTTTCTCATACTAGGAAGGAGGAGAAATATTCCTAACAACTTTTATCAAAGGCAAAGACATTGACTTAAATCTTCATGACAAACCTTACTAACCACCTCTCCCTTTTTTTTCTCTTTTTCCAATATGGTTTATTAAAGGATATTGAATACAGCTCCCTGTGCTGTATAATACAAAGAACTTTGCTTTGTATCCATTTTATATGTAATACTTTGCATCTACTAGCCCCAAACTCCCAATCCAACCCTCCCCTGCCCTGCTCCCCCTTGGCAACCACAAGTCTGTTCTCTGTCTGCAAGTCTGCTTCTGCTGCATACTCAAGTTCATTTGTGTCTCATTTTAGATTACACATGTAAGTGATGTCATTTGGTATTTATCTTTTTCTAACTTTGCTTAGTTTGATAATTTCTAGGTCTATCTATGTTGCTGCAAATGGCATTATTTCATTCTTTTTATGGCTAAGTAGCATTCCATTGTATACATATTTATGCCACATCTTTTTTTTTCATTTTTTTGTTTTATTTAAGCATAGTTGATTTACAATGTTTTGATAATTTCTGCTCTATAACAAAGTGATTCAGTTATACCTGTATACACATCCACTCTCTTTCAGATTCTTTTCCAACATAGATTCTCACTGAATATTGGGTAGAGTTCTCTGTGCTAAACAGCAAGTCCCCATTGGCCAATCATTCCATATACCTCCATGTGTATATGCCAATCCCAAATCCCCAATCCATTCCAGCCCCCTTCTGCCTGTCCCCTTTGGTAACCATAAGTTTTCCAAAATCTGCGACTCTGTTTCTGTACTGCAAATAATTTCATTTGTATCATTTTTTTTGTAGCTTTTACATGTAAGTGGTATATTTGTCTTTCACTGGCTGACTAACTTCACTTAATATGATAATGTCTAGGTTCATCCATGTTGCTGGAAATGGCATTGTTTCATTCTTTTTTATGGCTAATATTTTATTGTATATATATGTACCACATCTTCTTAATCTGTTCCTCTGTCAGTGGACATTCAGGTTGTTTTCATGTCTTGGCTATTGTGAAAAGTGTTGCTATGAACTTAGGGATGCATGTATCTTTTCAAATTACAGTGTTGTTCAGATATGTGCCAAGGAGTAGAATGCTGGATCATATGGCAACTCTATTTTTAGTTTTCTGAGGAAACTCCATACTGTTTTCCATAGTGGTTATACCAATTTACACTCCCACCAATAGTGTAGGAGGGGTTCCCTTTTCTCCACGCCCTCTTTAGCATTTGCTATTCATGGTCTTTTTATTTTTTTAATTTTAATTTTTTGTCTTTTTAGACAAAAATACCCATGGCATATGGAAGTTCCCAGGCTAGGGGTCTCATTGAAGCTATAGCTGCCAACCTATACCACAGCTGCAGCAACATGGGATCTGAGCCAAATCTGCAACCCACACTGCAGTTCACAGCAATGATGAATCCTTAACCCCAGGGATCGAACCTGTGTCCTCAAGGATACTAGTCAGGTTTGTTTCTCCTGAGCCATGATGGGAAATCCCTGTGGTCTTTTTAATGATGGCCATTCTGAGCATCGTAGTTTTGATTTGCATTTTTCTAATAATTAGTGACATTGAGCATCTTTTCATGTTTGCCTGTTGGCCATCTGAATGTCTTCTTTTGAGAAATGTCTATTTAGATCTTCTGCCCATTTCTTGATTGGTTTGTTTGTTTCTTTGTTATTGAGTTGTATGAGTTGTTTGCATATTTTGGAAATTATCCCTTGTTGGTCACATTATTTGCAAGTACTTTCTCCCAGTCTGTAGGTTGTGTTTTTGTTTCGTTTATAGCCTCCTTTGCTGTGCAAAAGCTTAAAAGTTTGATTAGCTCCCTTTGTTTATTTTTGCTTTTATTTCTTTTGCCTTGGTAGACTGACCCAAGAAAACATTGGCATGATTTATGTCAGAGAATGTTTTGCCTGTGTTCTCTTCTAGGAGTTTTATGGTGTCATGTCTTATGTTTAAGTCTTTAAGCTATTTTGAATTTATTCTTGTGTAAGGTGAGAGGCACTGTTCTAACTTCATTGATTTATAAGCAACTCTCCAGCTCCTCCCACATCACTTGCTGAAGAGACTATCTTTTTTGTTTGTTTGTTTGTTTTTTGTTTTGTCTTTTGTCTTTTTGAGAGCCAAACCCATGGCATATGGAGTGGAGGTTCCCAGGCTAGGGGTTTAATCAGAGCTGTAGCTGCTGGCCTATGCCACAGCCACAGCAACACCGGATCTGAGACATGTCTGCAACCTACACTACAGCTCATGGCAACGCCAGATCCTTAACCCACTGAGTGAGGCCAGGGATTGAACCTGCAACCTCATGGTTCCTAGTCAGATTTGTTTCTTCTATGCCACAATGGGAACTCCTTTTTTTTTTTTTCCTGTCTTTTTAGGGCTGCACCCATGGCATATGGAGATTCAGGTTCCCAGGCTAGGGATCGAATCGGAGCTGTACCCAACAGCCCACACCACGGCTCATGGCAATGCTGGACCCTTAACCCACTAAATGAGGCCAGGGATCTAACCCATGTCCTCATGGATGCTTTTTGGGTTTGTTAATGGATGAGCCATGATGGGAACTCCCTGAAGAGACTATCTTTTCTCCATTGTATATTCTTGCCTCCCTTGTTGAACATTAATTGACTGTAGGTGTGGGGGGGTTTATTTCTGGGCTCTCTATTCTTTCTTCTTCTTCTTTTTTTAGCTGTTCACATGACATGCAGAAGTTCTCTGGGCCAGGGATTGAACTGCACCACAGGAGCCACACAAGATACTGCATTGATAACACCAGATCCTTAACCTGCTGAGACACACAGGAGCTCCTGGGCTCTGTATTCTGTTCCATTGATCCATATTATTTGTTTTTGTGCCAATACCATGCTGTTTTGATTACTGTAACTTTGTAGTATTGTCTGTAGTCTTGAAGGGTTAAATCTCCTGCTTTGTTCTTTTTCCTCAGAATTGTTCAGGCAATTCTGGGTCTTTTAGAA
The DNA here is from genome assembly GCF_016906955.1 of Phacochoerus africanus. NCBI lineage: Eukaryota > Metazoa > Chordata > Mammalia > Artiodactyla > Suidae > Phacochoerus > Phacochoerus africanus. The sequence continues at coordinate 181,703,131 of NC_062545.1, read as the reverse complement.
TTCCATATAAATTTTTGCATTATTTATTCTAGTTCTGGGATCACATTAAATCTGTAAATAGCTTTGGGTAGTGTGGCCATTTTAACAATATCAATTCTTCCAACTAAAATTATGAAAAAAACCTTTATTCATTATATATTTCCTGGTCACCATCCATAATTTACCCCCAATTTTCCTCCAAGTCAAAAAAATACATTTTCTTTTGTCTAGCTGAAGGTAATACATAAATTTCCCCCCCCCCCACTTTCTTTTTTTTTTTTAGGGTTTCACCCATGACATATGGAGATTCCCAGTCTAATGGTCCAATCAGAGCTGTAGCTTCCTGCCTACACCAGAGCTACAGCAATGTGGGATCCGAGCTGTGTCTGCAACCTACACCACAGCTCATGGCAACGCTGGATCCTTAGCCCACTGAGTGAGGCCAGGGATCAGACACACATCCTCATGGATACTAGTTGGCTTCATTAGTAGCTGAGCCACGATGGGAATGCCAAACTTCCCAATTTTAATCACCTCCTTGAGTCACATTTTTCTTTGTGACCTCCCTGTGTATGTATGTATGTAATCTTTTCTTTTTCTTCTTCTGAATACATCTTTTATCAATTTGATTTGAAGGCCCCCATCATTGAACCAATGAGAGTGAGAGTTCTTTTTTCCTTCTTCTACAAACTCTAACAGCTCTTTTTCTAATTATTCTTCCTGCAACTAAATGGGACTGCTTCCTCCCTTTGGATAAGCTGTTTCCACCTATCTCCCCAATCCCATTTCAAGGCATCTCCCCAAGGGGTTCTCAAAATATTATCTGAATTAAAAATTATTTTCTGTATTTTGATGTTTTCCCTTTATATTTCCTTCAGAGTTGATCTGGGAGCTGGTAGTCTTTGTGATTTTAGTCCCTTGGTGAGAAATGGAGCTGGATTTATTTTGTTCTTTCTATGGTGACAGTAGGTTGAAATGCTCTTGGGAACAGCAACAAGAAAAAAAGTAATGGTTAGCCCTTGGAAGGGACCTTAGGAATGAGGGAAGTGTGGGTCCCAAATGTAAGAATAGTTGTTTTTTTTTTGTACCTTTGATCATGAAGTCTTCAGGCTCAATTCTTACTCTATTTATTATTGTAAGATATATGTTTTATTTAAAAGAAATGCAGAAAATAATAACAATATCATTTGTTGAATATTTACTATTCATTTGTTTCTGCCAAAAACCTTTAACTCCTTACAAAAGCTCTGAAAAGGAATAGTTTATTATTTCTTTCTTTCTTTTTCTTTTTCTTTCTTTCTTTTTTTTTTTTATGGCTGCACCTGCAAAATATGGATGTTCCTGGGCCAGAGATTGAATCCCAAATGCAGTTGAGACCTATGCCACATCTGCAGCAACACCAGATCCTTTAACCCACTGCACTGGGTCAGGGATTAAACCCTCACCACTGCAGAGACAATGCAGGATCCTTAACCTTCTGCTCCATAGTGGGAACTCCTATTTTACTTTATTTTTTTGGGGGGGCCACCTGGCAGCATATGGAGTTCCTGGGCCAGGGATCAGGTCTGAGCCACAGTTGTCATCTAAATCACAGCTGTGGCAATGCCAGATCTTTTAACCCTCTGTGCTGGGCTGGGGATTGGACCTGCATCCCAGTGCTACAGAGATGCTGCCAATCCCCTTTGTGCCACAGTGAAAACTCTTTATTTTTTTGTTGACACATCTCTCTCAAATATAACATTCCAATCAAGCCTTGGTAGTGTAACCAATATTTCCAATTATATTCTGTTATAAGAAGAATAGACTCTGATTTTATTTATCTTGATCTTTTGTTAGCACTTTTATGAAACCATCAGATTTTCCATTAGAATTCTGTAATATCTTACACCGTTCAGTAGTATAATCTAAAAGTTACCAGAAGCCTCTATTTGTCAAAAAGATATGAATCTTCTTGAAGATGAAACATTTTTGCAAAAGCATCAGAATAAAACAACTGAGTATAAATGACAAAGACTTAAAATGGCATGGTTAAATATATGAATAGAATGTAACTGACAAAGAAATTTCATTATTTGTGGAACATACAACATTTTAAGATAATAACTACAATTATTACATGACATTATACCAGGATATATCCAAATTCAGAAATTTCATAGACTATCTAGAACATTTTAATAATAATATTTACCCACACAACATAATCTGAGAGGGTTTATCATCACTCAATTGACGATGTTTCCCAAGTATTTTAACATACTGAATGTCATAGGCCACTATGAAATAATACTTATTCTCTTAACCAAAGTGACAGTAAGATTTCAAAGGCAAATACAAGAAATTAAAACAGACTTAAAAGGTAAAGGAACTTTATGGAGTTCCTGTTGTGGCTCAGTGGTTAACGAATCCAACTAGGAACCATGAGGTTGCAGGTTTGATCCCTGGCCTTGCTCAGTGAGTTAACGATCCGGCGTTGCCATGAGCTATGGTGTAGGTTGCAGACGCGGCTTGGATCCCGCCTTGCTGTGGCTCTGGTGTAGGCCGGTGGCTACAGTTCCAATTAGACCCCTAGCCTGGGAACCTCCATATACCACAGGAGCAGCCCAAGAAATGGCAAAAAGACAGAAAAAAAAAAAAAAGGTAAAGGAACTTTATAATCTGGAGTTCCCTGGTGGCCTAGTGGTGAAGAATTTGGTGTTGTCAGTGCTACGGTTCAGGTTCAATCCTTGGCCCAGGGACTTCCATATGTTGTGGGTGTGACCAAACGAAACAAAACCCTTTACAATCTGTTATCAAAAGGAGCTCAATATTCCAAGAAAACTTTGTTCTCTTAAAAAATTCTAATTTTGCACTAGCTTACTTTTAATATTAGGATCTATCCAACCAATTAAATTCATTCTAATTTTAGACAGTACTACACACAAAGGTTCTCAGGGTTCTTTTTCCCACAAACCTTCTGTAACTTCCCTTTTTACATTCAGATTTTGTCCTGTGCATGTTTTATTTCTCCCTTCCCCTATGTCACCAACCTTTCTTTAGGACAAAATCACTGTCTTTTCCCTTAACAAAATGCATTTCCATTCCTTGTAACTTAAAAAAAAAAAAATTATCATGGTCTGTGTGTGGGGGTTGGAAAAAGAATTTTCCAGCACAGCAAGGTGAAGAGAAAGAAAAGTTTACTGAGATAAGAGATACTGTGCAGCAGGACAACTTCCTGGTGACCAGGGAGAGCCAACTCTGGGCTCAACTTCCTGATAATCAGGGAGACTTCTGATAATCAGGATAATCAGGGAGAGCTGACCCCAAAGAGAAAGAAGAGTTTTAGATGAGAGAGGCTGCTGACATAGAGGGATGACTTCCTGATGATCAGGGAGAGCTGACCACGGTGTCAATTTTTATCACCTAGGGAGAAAAGAGAGGTCTTGCGATAAACCTCCTGACCTGCTGATTGGTTGGGAAAGAGGGGTTTTATGATACAGCTGGTTGGTTTGTTGGGGAAATAAGGCCCCAATAGGGGCATTTGAGGAGTGGGCCACATACTGTTCCTAGTAGGGGTTAGGAAGGAGTAGGCCAGGTTGCTAAGGGTGGGGGAGGGAGCATTACAATGAGATGGGTGAGACAATGATAAGGGTCTGGTAATTCTTGCCCTGGCCAGAGATTTTGAGTTCATTCTCCTTGAAGGGGCCTCAAAGTCCAACACTCATAGCGTAATTATTTTCAGTGTAGCACATGACATGTATTTAATTTTAATTTTTTAATTTTTTTGGTCTTTTTGCTATTTCTTGGGCCACTCTCGCGGCATATGGAGGTTCCCAGGCTAGGGGTCTAATCGGAGCTGTAGCCACCGGCCTATGCCAGAGCCACAGCAACGTGGGATCCGAGCCACATCTGCAACCTACACCACAGCTCACGGCAACGCCGGATCCTTAACCCACTGAGCAAGGGCAGGGACCGAACCCGCAACCTCATGGTTCCTAGTCGGATTCGTTAACCACTTCGCCACAATGGGAACTCCAACATGACATGTATTTAAAAAATCTAAACAAAACTTTAGTTTCTATCTAACAAGAAGTCAAAAGTAGATAAACTCAGACTTGTTTAGCAATTAATGATTCTTTTTTTTTTTTTGGTCTTTTTAGGGCCACACCTGTGGCATATGGATGTTTCCAGGCTAGGGGTCAAATCAGAGCTGCAACTGCCAGCCTACACAACAGCCACAGCAATGCAAGATCCAAGCCACATCTTCAACCTACACCACATCTCACTGCAATGCTGGATCCTTAACCCACTGAGCGAGGCCAGGGATTGAACCCATGTCCTCATGGATGCTAGTTGGGTTCATTAACCACTGAGCCATGATGGGAACTCCCAATTTTCTTCAAGTCAATTAAATACAGCTCTTTTACAAATTAATTTTGCCAGAACCACACATGTACAACACACACATGTACATAGACACATTCATAGATACAGAGACCCCATAGCTCCCATTCCAAAATTTCAGCCATGAACCCTGTACAGTAATACAAAACCCACCAATTACAAAAGAAGTTAGGTTCGAATTGTATTTCTGGTGGATGGAACAAAACAAGGTCTTCTGTTCAGATGGCTTAAACCCTTTTTATTAGTATTTGTTGTGAAGACACTTGAGAATTATATTTGTCCTTGACTAGTCAATTTCCAGATGAATTTTTCCTCTTTTGTTTTTTTCTTTTGATAAGTTATCTTTCTGAAAGTTGCATTTTATTTATTTATTTATTTATTTATTTTTTATTTTTGAGGGCTGCACCTGCAGCATATGGAGGTTCCCAGGCTAGCGGTCTAATCTGAGCTGTTGCTGCCGGCCTATGCCAGAGCCACAGCAACCCCAGATCCGAGCCGCATCTGCAACCTACAACACAGCTCACAGCAACACCAGATCCTTAACCCACTGAACCCGAAACCTCATGGCTCCTAATTGGATTCATTTCCACTGCACCATGTTGGTAACTCCTGAAAGCTGCATTTTTTTTTTTTTGTCTTTTTGCCGTTTCTTGGGCTGCTGGATATGGAGGTTCCCAGGCTAGGGGTCAAATCGGAACTGTAGCCACGGCCTATGCCAGAGCCACAGCAAGGCGGCATCCGAGCCGCATCTGCGACCTACACCACAGCTCGCGGCAACGCCGGATCGTTAACCCACTGAGCAAGGGCAGGGATCAAACCCGCAACTTCATGGTTCCTAGTTGGTTTCGTTAACCACTGAGCCAAGCTGGGAACCCCTGAAAGTTGCATTTTAAAGAGATGGTCTAGATAAGCATCCCTGGAGAGGTCTAGTAGAACATTTACATTTCAAAGGCATGGTCAAAGCAATTCAAGTTCCTCTTAGGGCTTTTGTTTCCTTAAGGCCAGAATTTTTTTCCCCCAATAGTTACAAACCTCTTAAGGTAAAAGGGGAGGAGATCCTGTGGTGGCTCAGCAGTTAGCAAACCCGACTAGCATCCAAGAGGATGTGGGTTTGATCCCTGGCCTTGCTCAGTGGGTTAAGGATCCTGCATTACCATGAGCTGTGATGTAGGTTGCAGATGAGGCTGGTATCTAGCGTTGCTGTGGCTGTGGCATAAGCTGGTAGCTGGCAGCTGGCGGCTGGTGTCTACAGCTCCAGCTCCGATTGGACCCCTAGCCTGGGATCTTCCATATGCAGCAGGTGTGGACCTAAAAAGCCAAAAGAAAAAGAAAAAAGATAAATATGGGAGACTTTAGGAGTGGAAGTGGTAGAAAGAATTGGTGGGCTTCAAATTGTTTTTTGAGCTTCATATCTGGTCTGGTAAAGACTAAATTTGTAAAAAAGGACAGCTGTTTTTAATTCCTTAGGGTTTCTGCCTAAATGATATAAAAAGGTTGATCTGCCCACGTGCATTTTCATTATCTTGCTTTTTTTATATCAGGGAGATTTCCAAGTTAAATGGAAATAAAATGGTTTTGTTCTAGAACATTAGGGTTCAATATATCATGTCTTTAAAAATTCTGTGCAAGTGTTCAACAAGGCCCTATTTCTGAATGTATAACCCCAGACCAACTTCCCTTACAGGCATAAAGCTTCCAGTGTTGCTTCTATTAGCCCCCAGTATCAGGCCCTAGTTTCTACCTCACATTCTGTGCGTTCAGACAATCCTGTTGTCTCCTTTTTGCATGTTTAACGTTGACTGAATGGTGGGTTTTTATGCCCTGTGTCCCCAATACCAGGCAGGGTGAGCATTCCTCAGAGAGGCACAATGTCCATTCCCACAATACAGTCAGGTAAAAGAGATGCAACCGCCTTACAGAAAGCTTGTTCAAAGACAATTTTTGGAGTCCCCTGGTGACATACTTGTTAAGGACTTCACATTGTAACTGGTGTGGGTCAGGTTACTGCTGTGGCTCAGATTCAGTGTCTGGACCAGGGACATTCACATGCCACGGGCATGGCCAAAAGAAAAAAACAAATATACTGATTTTCTTATAAACATTCATTCTTTTGTTAATTAACCTAATGTTTTATGAGACCCATGAGGGGAACAGAGACAGTAATTCAGTAAGGCTTCATGGACTTTTTTTTTTTTTAAAACCAAGAGATTTCTTAAGGTTAGCTCTTATATTTCTTTGTATCCACCTTTTAATTTAGTCCTTCCCTAAGTAACAATAAAACAGCTGTTTACCATGATAGCTCTTTAAAATTTTTTTTTGCCAATTTAGGAGTTTCTGTTGTGACTCAGCAGTAATGAACCGGACTAGTATCCATGAGGACATGGGTTTGATACCTGACCTCACTCAGCTGGTTAAGGATCTGGTGTTGCCATGAGCTATGGTGTAGGTTGCAGACACGGCTCAGATCCCATCTTGTTATGGCTGTGTTGTAGGCCGGTGGCTACAGTTATGATTAGACCCCTGGCCTGGGAACCTCCGTATGCTGTGGGTTTGGCTCTAAAAAGACAATAAATAAATAAATACAATTTTTATCAACTTAGAAGTTTTTCCAATTTATAGGATCCATCATCTGGCAATTGACTACTAGTAGGATCTTAATAGCAACTCAAATCAGTAAGATGCAAGAGGCATCCACACAGGAGAGTGAAGTGTGCAGGCCTCACAAAATTCAGAAAGTTTACTCCCAAAAGTAATCTAAGAAATTGAAACCAGGCAGGACCCTGCGGGGACCCTCCTGATTACAAAAGCCCCTCTTTGTTCTCTCTTTTGTTAGTAGAAAAAGCCTTTAGTCTCCTAAACCTTCCCAGAATTCCAAAGAGCAGGCAAAGGCGTTTACTAACTAGGGAAGTGAGAGAATGCAGAAACAAGGGAAAAGTAGTTAAGCAAGAAAAGTAATGGTAATAGTTCAGTGATAAAACATCTTAGTTCCTCCTCAAGGGAAATCATACAATCTGACATGTATCCTTGGGTCGTTCTGTAGGAACTAAGACTCTGCCCCAACACAGGTGGAGAATGGTGACAACATGTTGATCACAAGTGTGCAAGCACAGAGACCCAAGATGAGTAAGCTTCCTGAAACATTACCTTGTTACTTTACTGCTGACCAATCAGACGGAAGTCATGCACACTGCAGCCCTTACCCCAAATGTTGCCTTTAAAAACCCTTCTGAAATCCACTGGGGAGTTTGATTATGATATGCTCATTCTCCTTGCTGGGTCCTGCAATTAACGTTATACTCCCCTTCACCACAACCTAGTGTCAGTAACATGGTTTTGTTACTTGGTAGGTTATTCGACCAAAGTTTGGTTTAGTAACGAAAGTAAAAACCTTTGTTGCATCACTAATAAAGCAATGAAGGTTGAGATGACAAAGGCCCCTTATAGACTGGACCCCTTATGATGAACTTCCCAGAGACTTGGCATAGCCAGACAGAGAGAGGTTTGGAATCCCAGTCTATTTGACTGGCTTCCAAACATGCACTGGTGTGTGTACCTTAAGGATGGCAGACACCATGGAGAGTTTTCCCATTGGTCAACAAACTAAGCTCTCAAGGCATAGAACAAGATGAAAGGAAAACCTAATCAGACCAATGGTTTTCCTCCTTATGACAAACAACACAAAAGGGAGAGACAAAGAAAACCCATGATCATCTTGAGAAGAAAAGAATCAACAAACCAAAGCACTGTTCCAAATTTCAAACCAAGAGTTGCTGAGTCCAAGGAACTAACTTTACAAATATCTCCTCCTGCTAATCTAACTTTAGAAAAGAGAAAATCTCTTATCACTTTTGTTTCCAACAGACCCTTATAGATGAAGATTTGGGAAATTGACTGACAAAGTAAGAATTCCCACCTTCCATGGGCTTTTGTCAGATGTTCCTGGATCTCTTCTGCAACAACTTTGAGGCAAGTAGTGTCTAGCTGGGGAAGTTGCATTCTACCATATTTGCCAAATTCCTGGGGAGGAAGAAATTTTCCTCTACCCCAATAGTTTCTTTTGGCCCCTGTAAGAGTTACACTGACACAAGCTAGATTAACAGGAGAAATCAAACAAAAGTTTAATGACATGTAAACATGGGAGAGACCCAGGAAAATTGAGTAACTCATCAAAATGGCTAAAACTCTCACCTTAAATACCATTCTCAGCTAAAGGCAAAAGAGGATGTTGAGGGTGGGGAGAGTCTTTTATGAGAGGTTATAGGGAAAAGCACAGAAAATAAGGGTGATTGTGATGAAAATTAACCCATTGCCTTCCCCACTGATAGGAATTTATAGAGATTTGGCCATTCTCCTTGTAGAAGGCCACACAAGTTAGCTGTTCTCTTGCTCTGTTACTAAACCTGACCCTGCTTGGTCAGGCTCTGCTTCACTCACATGCCTATCCAAACCTAATTATGGGGCTTAATCAGTAACTGCATACGATTGCCCCTTGCCCAGCTGCTGGTTTCCCTGGTAACTGATGAGCCAACTTGACTTCAATTACCCCCTAGAAATGATAGCCTATTTCTCTCCCGAGTAGTGAAGTAGGCTGTGTGTCCTTTTTGCTGTCTGCTGTAGTGTTGCTTCTGGACTTTTGCTTCAAATAGGTAAGGTCCAATAAACCCTTGATGTCTCCATTATGGCAGCCGGGCTCTTTCTTCTGCCTTGTGGTTGGGCAACTACGTAAGAGGCTTGCAGCGTGGAACCCCACACCATCTTCTACTAGGTTTTCAGGGTTTTTCCCACATCTGCTGTCTTTTACAAGATAACTGGCTTAAAACATTCCAAAGAGATATTTTGGAGTGGCAAATTCTTTTCCCTTCTAGTAACTTCTGTGTAGCAAGATTAGAGAAATTACTATAACATACATGGACTGCTAGAAAACACTCTCTTCAACTAAATTTATAAGATTTAGTCAAAGAGATGGATGCTCAGGTCTTATGTTGGCCTTTTATGTTACTCTCACTCACTTTAAGTCTTTTTTCTTTTTAGGGCCGCACATGCAGCATATGGAAGTTCCCAGGCTAGGGGTTGAATCAGAGCTACACCCGCTGGCCTATGCCACAGCCACAGCAATGCGGAATCCGAGCTGAATCTGACCTACAACACAGCTTATGGCAGCACCAGATCCTTAACCCACTGATTGAGGCTAGGGATCAAACCTGAGTCTTCTGGATACTGGTCAGGTTTGTTACCACTGAGCCACAGTGGGAACTCCAACTCACTTTAAGTCTTAAAATCTGCTTTCCACTAAAAAAAAAAAAAAAACAAAACACAAAAAAAATCTGCTTTCCACTATCTTGGAAGATTGCTGTTCCATTGATTCCACCTCCCCCCCCCCCCCATTTTTCTCCTAAACAAGCAGAAATCTCAGCTGGCTCAGTTTTCTCTCATCACATTGTATGTTGACCTTTCAAACAAGTACTTCTTCCTGTTGAGATATCATGCTTCCTGTTATTGCTGTGTTGCATATGTGATCTTTGAACAGTTGATAAAGGATCAAAAACAATGCATTTTAAACCAAGCTGCGCTTAGCCCTAATATGCCCCAGGAGAGTCTTATGAACAGCAGTATAGGCTTAGGAAGCTAGATGGCAGAGTACTCACACAGTTAGAGAGAAGACAAACCGTGATTAAAAAAAAAAAAATCCTGTTTACTTTTCTAAAAGGAAGAATAGAGGTAGTATGACGTGATGATTTAAGAGGAAGTTTTTTTCCCAGCGTTACTGAGAGATAATTGACATATAACATTGCATATGTTTAAGGTTGACAGCATATTGATATGATACATTTATTTACATTTATATATTGCAGAATGATTAGCACTCACCATAGCATTAGTTAACATCTCCATCACAGAAACATCCTGTCACATAACTACACTTTTTTTTGTGGAGAGATCATATAAGATCTACCCTCTTAGCGACATTCAATGTATGATACAGTGTTAGTAGTTTTAATCACCATGCTGTACATTAGATCTCCAGATCTTAATATTCTGACCGAAAGCTGGTACCCTTTGACCAATATATCTCCTTTTCTCTCACCCCTACATCCTGGTAAACACCAGTCTACTGTTTTGTTTTTTTTGTTTGTTTTTTGTTTTTTCCTTTTTCTCCCCAGCTGCACCTGGGGCATGTGGAAGTTCTTGGGGCAGGAACTGAACCCATACTCATACCCCTGCAGTAACCAGAGCCCCAGCAATGACAATGCCAGATCCTTAACCTGCTTCACCACAAGGGAACCCTAGTAGTTTGTACTTCTTAATCACCTACTCCTACATAGCCCTTCCCCTGCTTCTCTTCCCAGTGAAAACCCCTGGTTTGTAGGAGGCACTGTTTTCAAGGTTAAAAAAAATTCAGGAAAATTTCCCTTGAGCCAGAAAATTGATCATCATCACCAACTTCATGCATTAGGGCTCTTTGAAGAGTGATGCAGGCTTGGGGTAGAAGCATGAAGCTGGCAGAAGCCTGGATAAGGCAGTGTCTTCCAAGCCCTTCTAATGATTACCCTGTTGCATCAACTGCACTTAGTTAGGATGCTCAGTAACAAAAGCAAATGACTTGAAAGTACCTCAGACAATTGATTACACAACCACAGGAGACTATGATAGGGTAATTGGTGCCTGGAACTCAGGAATTGCCAAGCCTCAAATCCTCACCCCTATGGGGAGTTCCTTTTGTGGCTCAGCGGGTTATGGAACCTGACTAATATCCATGAATTTGATTCTATCGCTAGCCCCGTTCAGTGGGTTAAGGATCCAGCGTTGCTATGATGTGGTGTAGTTCAAAGAAGCGGCTCAGATCTGGCATTGCTATGCCTTGTCATAGGTTGGCAACTACAGCTCTGATTCAACCCCTAGCCTGGGAGCTTCCGTATGCAGCAAGTGTGGCCATAAAAAGTAAAAGGAAAAAAAAAAAAAAATCAGCAGTCCTATGGCCTGAGCCTAGTCCCATAGCTTCACTAAGTCTCACTTTTTTCTTTTTCTTTGTTGTTTGGCCCCACCCATGACATTTGTCTTATTTAATCCTGGCCTGTGACCTTGAGAGGCAGTTAGGATTATCCTGAGAAATGAAGCTCAGAGTTGAGGTCATTTGCTCCAGGTGACCCAACTGGTTCTGTCCTTTTTTTTTTTTTTTTTGAGGGGGGCCACACTCGTGGCATATGGAGGCTAGGGGCTAGTGGTATAATTGGAGCTGGCCACAGCCACAGCTTCAGCAACGCCAGATCCGAGCCACGTCTGCAACCTACACCACAGCTCGTGGCAACACCGGATCCTTAACCCACTGAGCAAGGCCAGGGATTGAACCCGCAACCTCATGGTTCCTAGTCCGATTCGTTTCTGTTGCGCTATGATGGGAATTCCGACCCAACTGGTTCTGAAGCCCATGATCTGAACCACCAAGTCTCTCCGTGGAAAGGCTAGGTTGGTGGGAGATAAAACAGAACACTGGGGAATTCAGTGCCTTAGGAAAAGAGAAGGTGTTCAGAATTTAAGTATGCCTGGTCCACGGGGAGTCCTGGACTGCACTGGCCCAGGCAATTTAAAGCCGACTCTTAGGGCTGAAGCACAATGGAGAATGTGTTCTCAGCAGGCAGCTATTCTTGGGGAAAATGAAAACAGAAGGACTCCACCGTGGTTTTCTCACAAGCAGGGCTGGACCAATTGCTGGGGGGAAGTATCTCCCAGGTAAAAGGAGGCAGAGAGATGGAATAGAAGGAAACTCTGAGAGAAGGCAGAAATAACACAAGCCACAGGCCAGGAGAGTAGGTGGGCCGGTGTGTTGAAAGCACAGGCGTATTGCTGTTGTTAAAATCAAAGACAGTGAATGTTGCAAAGAAGCATTCCTACTAATAAAATGTCTGATAGGAGTGAAGTGTTGACAGTGGCTGGGAGAACTTCTTTGGAAAACATGGTGCTGAAAGGCGTTCCCCTTTTCTATTGGTGCAGCACTTTGACAATTTGCCAAGTGCTTTTTCACCTATAATGTATTTGACATCAGAGCTGTGAAGTACAGCATTGTCAACGGTGTGTGACAAATCAGAAAGTAAGTTTCAAAAGGGAAAGGTCTGATTTGAGTTCCTCTGACAGCTTAGAGCTGAGAGCAGAACTCAAGTCAGCCCTGTTAGCTTTTGGCCTCATCCTCTGTCAGGGCTAGCCAGTTTATCACAAAGTAACAGAACCTTTGGCAAGTAAGTTAACAGAGCTGCCTTGGAAAAGTTGAACTCTGTGGAAAAATTTCCAGGGACTCTCTTCATGTGCCATGACTTTGGAAAAAATTTTTTTGGAATCCTTCCAGTTAAGACTGATTTTGGGGAGTTCCTGTCGTGGTTCAGTAGTTAACGAATCCCACTAGGAACCCTGAGGTTGCGGGTTCGATCCCTGGCCTCCTTCCGTGGGTTAAGGATCTGTCGTTGCCTTAAGCTGTGGTGTAGGTTGCAGATCGGGCTTGGATCCTGTGTTGCTGTGGCTCTGGCGTAGGCCACCAGCTACAGCTCCGATTAGACCCCTAGCCTGGGAACCTCCAAATGCTGTGGGAGCGGCCCTAGTAAAAAGACAAAAAAAAAAAAAAAAAAAAAGGCTGAATTTGGAGTTTCTGCTTTGGGACAACAGGATCAGCAGCATCTTGGGAGTGCTTGGATGCAGGTTTGATCCCCAGCTTGGTAGAGTGGGTTAAGGATCTGGCATTGCCGCAGCTGTGGCTTAGGTTGTACCTGTGGCTCAGATCTGATCCCCGGCCTGGGAAGTCCATATGCCACAGGGTGGCCAAAAATGGGGGGAAAAAGACTAAATTCACAGGAGCTTCTCACTAATTTACACTCAGGTGACCAGAAAAAGCAACTCTGAATACAAAGAGTTTGAATTATCTGATAACCCTTGTTCTAGCAGCAGCAGAACTTTCATCCTTGATTTAAAAGCCTGATTATTTGCCTTTGCTCTCTTGCCCCAAGGAAAGGCCTTTCTGTTTTCACTCTCTCCTTCATAATGGCACTTTGCATTTGTTTAAAGAGACCAAGTTTCTAGTGGCAGTGCTCCCTGCTGTAACAGAGCCACCTCAGTGAGCTCAGGGATCCAGTTTCACTACTGAGTTTGCTGTCATTCAGGGTGTTTGTTTTGGCTTTTCCCACGTGGGCACACTGACATTTGTGTTCCCCAGTTTCCTTTCCTTATGCCCTTCATACACACAGGTAACCCCACTTCCAGTCTCTCCCATTTTGTTCACAATCTTGTTGTTTCTCCCTTATTCTTCCATCCAACCACTGATATATGCAATCTTTTCACATTGTGAGTTATTGATCGCTGCATAACAAATTGCCCTAGACCTGGCAGCTTAAAGACAGCCAACATTTCTTAGGTCGTAATTTCTGTGGGTCAGGAATCCAGGCACTGGCTCCTGGTTTCTCATGAGGTTGCAGTTAAGTGATTAGCCAGAACTGAGACCTTACCAAGGGCTGGAGAGTCCATTTCCAAGATGTCTCATGGGGCTGTTCATAGGAGCTACAGCTCCTTGTCATGCGAAGCTTTTCATAAGGTTTCCCTCATAATAAGTGATCTAAGACAGAGGGAGTGAGAACACCCCAGATGGAAACTCCCGTCTTTGTATAACCTACTCTTGGAAGAGAGATCCTATTACTTTTACTTTATTCTCTTTATTAGCTGTGATTCAATAAGTCCAGTCCACAGTCAGAGAGAAATGAAACTTTACCTCTTAAGAGGAGGAGTATCAGAATTTCCCTGTGGCACAGCGAGTTAAAGATCTGGCATTATCATTGCTATGGCATGAGTTTGATCCTTATCCCTACAGGCGTGGCCAAAAAAGAAAAAAAAAAAAAAAGGGTTCCCATTGTGGTTTAACAAAAACAAATCTGACTATCATCCATGAGGACACAGGTTCAATCCCTGGCCTCACTCAGTGGGTTAAGGATTTGGTATTGCTGTGAGCCGTGGGGTAGTTTGCAGACTCGGCTCAAATTTGGCTTTGCTGTGGCTGTGGTGTAGACTGGCAGCCGTAGCTCTGATTCAACCCCTAGCCTGGGGACTTCCATATACCACGGGTGGGGCCTAAAAGACAAAAGAGGAGTATCCAAGATTTTATGGACATACCTTGAGAGCCATCACATTAAGCATGTTAGTTATTGATGTTATTACCACTCCTTATTGGATACTGTGCTTGGCTTTAGGGCTCTAACAAGGACAGACTTTATGACAATGTTAATCTAGAGTCCAGACTGTTTTGTTATTTCTCTGTCCTTTCCACTCCATTTTGTCCAAGAATATATCACTGGATCCTTTAACCCACTGTTCTGGGCCAGGGGTTGAACCCATGACTCTGCAGTGACCCAAGCCACAGCAGTCAGATTCTTAACCCAATGAGCCATAGCGGGAATTTCCTAGCTGTTATTTTAAATCATAGATTGGCTAGTTCTCAAATGAATGGATTTATTGTTTTGTATTTGCTATGTAATAAAAGAATAGCATTCTGTTAATGAATTTCTGATTGTAGAAGAGTTAAAAATTATATATAAAGAGCTTATACATGGGGCAACTCAGGATATTATTGGAGAGAATCATACAATTATGTATTATTTTCATTAATACTCTTTTTTTTTTTTTTGTCTTTTTAGGGCTGCATCCATGGCATATGGAGGTTCCCAGGCTAAGGGCTGAACTGGAGCTCTAGCTGCTAGCCTACACCACAGCTCACAGCAATGCCTGTTTTTTAACTCACTGAGTGAAGTCAGGGATTGAACCTACGTCCTTATGGGTTCTAGTCAGATTCATTTCTGCTAAGCCACGATGGGAACTCCTTCATTAATATTCTTGAAGAAAAGGAATTATAAGTTAACAAAGAAGTTACAAATTTCAGCGGAAAAGGAGGAAGAAGAAACTTGGGAAGAAATGATTCTATCTGGTGAAAAATAACTTGAAATGGAGTTTTTATTTTCTTTTTTATTTTTTTTGGCCATAATATGCAGTGGTTTGATGTGGGATCTCAGTTCCCAGACCAAGAATTGAACCTGGGCCTCAGTGGTAAAAGCATGAAATCTCAACCGCTAGACTACCAAGGAACTCCTGACATGGAGGGTTTTTTTTTTTTTTTTTTTTGGTTGCACTTTGGCATATGTAAGTTCCTGGCTGGGGACTGAATCCGAGCTGCAGCTGCACCCTACACCACAGCTGCAGCAACACTGGATTCTTTAGCCCACTGTGCCAGGCCAGGGATCCAACCAGTACCTCTGCAGAGATTTGAGCTGCTGCAATTGTGTTCTTTGTTTTGCTTTTTTGCCATTTTTGGGGTCGCTCCTGTGGCATATGGAGGTTCCCAGGCTAGGGGATGAATCAGAGCCGTGGCCGCTGGCCTATGCCAGAGCCACAGCAACACGGGATCCAATCCGAGTCTGCAACCTACACCACAGCTCACGGCAATGCCAGATCCTCAACCCACTGAGCAAGGCCAGGGATCGAACCTGCAACCTCATGGTTCCTAGTCAGATTTGTTAACCACGACGGGAACTCCTGCAATTGGATTCTTAAGCCACTGTGCCACAGAGGGAACTTCTCGAAATAGAGCTTTTAAAGTCAGCTTTTTGGAATCAGTTTTCCCCAAATCTCAGGAACATACATAAGAATGCAAAAAGGAAAAAGTTTGCGCTGAAACACTGAAATAGCACAGATGACAAATGTGTGGTCTATACTTGCTGCTTCTGCTATTCCTCTATTCCTGTGGAATCTTCCAAAATCTGATTTCCACCTAGTTATTTGCAGTTGCTCTCTGATTCATTCTCTTCTCTTTCTCCATTCTGTCTCAGTCAAACCCACCTTTCTGAGTAGGTTTGGCAGATAAGAGGAGCTGGCAGGAGACTCTGGTGGTTTCTCAGGCCACGGTTCAGTCTCCTTTGTCATTTCTAGCTCAGTTGACTGTGCCCTTTTCCTGTAGCCCCAGCCCTTGTTCTCCTTCCCACTGGAAATCCTGATTCTGGGCTCTGGCATCACCATCTCCTGGGGCGCAGTCAGCCCTAGGGGTGGCAAAACCTTCCTGGTATTGCTAATCTCCATGTTGTCTTATTGCCCATTTAGCTTCTCAGCTCTTCTATCGCATGTGTAACCAATATCTTGTATTGAATTTCCTCTACTTGAATTACCTCTCCTCAATTTTTAATTATTTGGGCCTATCCCAGATCTGTTCTTGACCTCTGCACTTTGCTTTCTACACGGCTTTAGCTAAGTGAACTCATCTACTCCCACAGCTTCAATCATTGTCTCTGCCTCACTTATCTTTGCCTCTAGTAGCATTTTCCTACCTGCCTAGAGGATGTCCCCACCTTGCAATGCTGCAAAACCTTTGAAATAGAGAAGACCCGAGTTATTTAGAGGACAAAGGTGATGGTGGGGAGCTCCTTGGCTCAGTGATATTTGGAGATGTAACAACAGTGGCAGGGAATAGCAATAAGTACAAAGAATATTGCGGGTAAGGATAATTTAGATGATTTTTCTGCTTTCCACCTGCATGGCTCTAGTCCAGAATCTCAAGCTGTATTGCCTATAGAGTTCTAGGCCAGTAACATAATTGAGTGAAGTGGGCTTGTTAAAAGAAAAATGTTCTCTTGATTGATGTTCTTTTGATATAGAAATGCTTTGTGTGCATATTAAAACACTGTAGGTATACTCTTCCCCTCCATAAGGAAAGTGTTCTTTTCCATTTCTCAGGAAACATTCTGCCCTCTGGGTTTTCCCACTTTGGCAGAGACTTATAGGTTTTCCTGGCTACCCCAAAGTAGGGCATTCCTATAAAACCTTTTATAAGCTGAAATATGTAAGCAAAGAATTACCTTAGGAGACATCTTGATAACCGGTTCACATAATAATGGAGAGAAGGAGTTCTTGTTGTGGCACAGTGGTTAACGAATTCGACTAGGAACCATGAGGTTGCAGGTTCGATCCTTGCCCTTGCTCAGTGGGTTGAGGATCTGGCATTGCCGTGAGCTGTGGTGTAGGTTGCAGACTCGGATTGGATCCCGTGTTGCTGTGGCTCTGGCATAGGCCAGCAGCTACAGCTCCAATTAGACCCCTAGCCTGGGAACCTCCATATGCCATGGGAGCGGCCCTAGAAAAGGCAAAAAGACAAAAAAAAAAAATCGAGAGAAGACACAGATGATCACAAACACAGCTCCAAGCCATGGCGGCCTGATGCTGCGATGCTGAGTGTAGTTCCTGGAGAAGAAGCTTGGCGGGGCCACTCTTGCTGGTGGGGTTGTGTGCCGACTCTGTAAGGTCTTGCTGCAAAACACATGCTGAACATTATATATATATATATATATAATATATATATATATATAATATATATATATATTATATATATATATATATTTTTTTTTGTCTTTTTAGAGCTGCAACGAAGGCACATGGATGTTCCCAGGTTAGGGGTCGAATCAGAGCTGTAGCTGTCAGCTTACACCACAGCCACAGCAACTTGGAATCTAAGCCACATCTGTGATCTATACCACAGCTCACAGCAACACCAGATCCTTAATGCATTGAGTAAGGCCAGGGATGGAACTAGCGTCCTCATGGATACTAGTCGGGTTTATTAACACTGAGCCACAACAGAACTCCCTCTGAACACTATTTTTGCTTTTCATCTTTTTTCATAAAAGCGAAAATCCTTTTCTGATATCTTTGGGTTGGCAAAAACAGGTACTCATGTAGGTATTTCATAAAAGTAAAGTGGTGAAAAACAAACTTTTGGAAAGCAGGGGATAGTTGTTAATCCAGGAAAGCACCTTTCACTGTAAGAAAACACCCCTGTTTAACTTGAACTAATGTAGTGCTAAATGTCAGTTATATCTTTTTTAATTTTATGTCAGTTATATCTCAATAAAACTTAAAGAAAAATATTGCAAATTAAAAAAAGAAGAAAGAAAACACCATTGCAAATCTGTTGCTAATTGACAGCAACCTCAGGCTGAAAATTCACCCTTGACCTCAGTGTTAGGCATGGAAAAGAAAGTTGGGCCCTGAGTTAACTCCCACTAAATGTTGCCCAGTAGAAAAAGGGTCTGGTGTTGATGGATCTTCCAATTTTACTTTTTTTTTCTTTTTTTTTGGCTGTGCCCATGGCACATGAAACTTCCCAGACCAGGGATCTAACCTGTGCCACAGCATCAACCTGAGCTGCAGCAGTGACAATGCTGAATCCTTAACCTACTGCACCACAAGGAATTCTGGATCTTCCAATTTTAGAAGAAAAGACAGAAATTATATTTTTATATGATACCTCCTGTTTTGAAAACTCCTAGAGAGTTCCCACTGTGATGCAGCAGGTTAAGTGAGATCTGGTATTGTCTCTGGTGTCTTGGGTTCAATACCCATCCTGGGAACTTCCACGGGTCACAAATGCACCTCCCCCCAGAAAAAATAAAGGCATGTGGAAGTTCCTGGGTTGGGGATTGAACCCATGCCACAGTAGCAACCTGAGCCACAGCAGTGAAAATGCCATGTCCTTAACCTCCTGAGCCACCAGGGAACTCCAACATGTGCTGTCTTTGATTTGAAAACATGTATACACACACATTCTATGGGCTGAAAAAACCCTGTCTAACCAGTTTCCTGTGGGTTTAGTTTGTGGCTTCGTCTCATCCCTCACCTATGTCTCCCCCCCGCCACCTATTTCTTTAAACCAGTGTCTTTGAGCTGAAGACACATGCTGGGGTTATTACCACAGTGCTTTTTAATTTAATTTAATTTTTGCTTTTTAGGGCCCAACTTGTGACATATGGAGGGTCCCAGGCTAGGGTCTAATCGGAGATACAGCTGCTGCCCTCCACCAAAGCCACAGCAATGCCAGTTCTGAGCCATGTCTGCGACCTGTACCACAACTCATGGCAATGCCACATCCTTCAACCACTGAGTGAGGCCAGGGATCGAACCCACCACCTCATGGTTACTAGTCAGATTCGTTTCTGCTGTGCCACAATGGGAACTCCCCACCACAGTGCTTTTTAATCCTTGTTAACTCTGCTGAATATTTGTCATTTCTTCTTCCAAATCCATCCATCACACTTCTCCTTCCTCATCTCTGTCCTGGGAAGCTGACTGGTGTGTCCTTCCTCCACGGACCTTCTATTGGTCTCCCTACAGCTTTTGGCCAATGAGAGGTGCAGGTGGAAGAGGAGAGGGAGGTGAACTGTGAGGTCTGCAAGTAGATTCTGCTCACAACTAGGCAATGAAGGTCACCCCTTTTGGACCATGAGGGTGGCTATTAATGGGGAAATTATGAATTGAGTAATGATTCAACCTTCTAGCAAAAAAAAAAAAAAAAACCCAACAACTAGTTCTATACCTCAGCAACCACAGTCCTTGACTAGTCTTAGTGTAGAGGTGCAACTTATGTCAGAGGTCTTGGTTGAAACTAATATCTGAAGCAGGATTTTGCTTCTCATTGATCTGTCTTCTCCAGATGATCAGATGCTTTTCCTGCCTCCAGTTTTTTATATAACAATGCCGGTAACAGGTGTATCTTTTTCTTTTTTTAATTTGGGTCTTTTTGTCTTTTTTAGGGTTGCTCACATAGCATACGGAGGTTTTCAGGCTAGGGGTCCAACCAAAGCTATAGCCGTCGGCCTATACCACAGCCACAACACCACCAGATCTGAGCCATGTCTGTGACCTACACCACAGGTCACGGCAACACTGGATCCTTAGCCCACTGAGCAAGGCCAGGGATCGAATCTGCGTCCTCATGGATGCTAGATAGATGTTTTTCCACTGAGCCACTATGGGAACTCTGTATATGTTTTTTTTAAAAGCAGAGTTTGCAGTTCATAGACACTCTTGGCCTTTACTCCTCTTCCCTCATTTCCCCAGGTAGGATGATCCTAATCTGAAGCCCGTAGTAATGCCCCATCCTGTTAAATGGAAGACCCACCCTTTCACATTGCCTTTACTGTGGAAGTGCAGTCCCACCTGCTTTCTCTCTTTGTGGTCATCTCCAGTCTCTTGCTCTTCTACTCTTCTCCCAAGCCTGTCAGCCCTTTGTGGTTTCACTTCTTTACCCTTCTCGATGAAGTTCCCTGGTGTGTGTCATCCTTTGGTCTCTCTCTTACTGGCATGCCTGCTTTTGTTGACCTCATGTCCATCTGCTACATCTGTCCTGCAAATTCCCAACTCAAATCGAGTTTGCTTCTGAGATGCTCCTTCTCCAAAACTTGAGTTTGTGAAAGATGCTGGAGGCAGTCACACAACATGTGTACTGGGGTAGATGGAGGTTTATGGTATCCAGTGTTAGTGGAGTGTCCAATCCTTTACCATTTCCTTCAACCCTCTCCCAATTTTCCTAGGCATCCATCTCTACTCTAACTTCCTCACTTTGTATGGACAATCTTATTTAACATTTTCCAGGAGAAACACAGACAATAATCCCCCCCCCCCCCATGTACACATATATCTACATTGTCATAAGCTTTTACTTCCTGTCATCATGCTTTGCTGATGAGTCGCTCTTATCTAAGGCTTGTCTGCGAGCTGGAAAGCTAGCTTTCTGGTCACCTCCTTGACTTTCCTCTGTCAAATTTACCTTATATTTCCCATACTTGTATCCTCTTCATTGGCTTGATAATAAAAACTTTCAAAATTGTCCCATTAGGAAACATTAGTAACAAGAATTCGTGGCTCAGTGGTAACAAACCTGACTAGCATCCAAGAGAATGCGGGTCCAATCCCTGGCCTCATTCAGTGGGTTAAGGATCTGACATTGCTGTGAGCTGTGGTGTAGGTTGTCAGCTATAGCTCTGATTCAACCCCTGGCCTGGGAACTTCCATATGCTCCTAAAAAGCAAAGCAAAACAAAAGAAGAGGAAGAGGAGGAAGAGGAAGAAGAGGGAAATTTGGTAAAAAATGTCTGCTGATGACCCAGCTCCTCTTCTAGATATTCCCCTCCCCACCTCATCTCCCCCTCCCTTCTCAGTTAAGTTACAAAGGGGCTGTATACATTGCTTCACCATCATTTACTCAGTCCTCAGTAATTTGCTTTTTGTCCCCATCTTGAAAAGGTTACCAATGATTTCCCAGGTGTTCCATCCAATAGACACATTTTGATTGACATTTTATTTGATCTTTATAAGACATTTGACCTTTCAGTCCACTTCATTATTGAAATTCTTCCCTTAATTTCCTTGGTACTATTCTGGTTAGTCTAGCTCTCCTCTTCCTACTCAGTCTCCTCTGGTTAGTCCTCAATATTGGTCTCCCCCAAGAGCCTTTTCTCAGCATGCTTGTGTTCTCATGCTATCTCTTCTTTGGGGCAGTCTCATCTTGCTCGTGATTTTAGTCACCACTTATGGGCTATTATTTCCAAACTCTCCTCGTCAAGCCTAGACCACTCTCCTGAGTTCTAGGCTTGTATAGTCAACATATTTTTCTTATATTTTCCAAAGGTACACACACACAAAAACCATACTTCCAAAACAGAATTGAGTTCATTTTCTCTCCTTCCAGCAACCCCACGCCCACCTTACCTCCCCAGAATGCCCACCACTTCTTATGCCAGTGAAGAGCACTGTCAAAGCCCATGTTCCCTGGGTAAGAAATCATGAACATCGTTTCTTTTTTTTTCCCTCTTAAGTTTTACATTTTTAATGTATAGTTGATTTACTAAGTTGTGCTAATTCCCGCTATACAGCAAAGTGACCCTGTCATATATATATACATTCCCTTTCTTACATTATTTTCTTTCATGTTTTATCCCAGGAGATTGGTTATAGTTCCTTGTGCTATACAGTAGGACCTCATTGCTTATCCATTCTAAACATAATAGTTTGCATCTACTAACCCAAAACTCCCAGTCCCCCCCCCACTCTCTCCCCCTACTCCCTTGGCAACCACAATCTGTTCTCTATGTCTGTGAGTCTGTTTCTTTTTTGTAGGTAGGTTGACGTTTGTGAACATCGTTCTTGATTCCTCCTTTCACTTTGCTTCTACACTTGGAATTAGTCATCCCCATATATATATATTTTCTAAAACGTCTGGTACTTGTTGCCTCCCCTTGGATCCATTGCCTCTCTTCTCTAAGTTTAGATCCCTCCACTTTCTCCTTTAGAATATTTCTAAAGCTCTGTCACTTGCCTCATGGCTGACTGTCAGGCCTGCTCAAGGCTCCAGATTTCCCTGCTGGGCAGTCACACACCTGCCAAAGCACAGTATTCAAGTCTTCCAAGAAACCAGCCATGGAAGACTTCCTATTTGAGGAAAAAGCCCTTACTGGATTTATTCAGAGATCACAGAGGCTAACACAGCCACAGAACAGAGAAGAAAATCTGGCTCCATTGCTGTTAAACCCAATTCAAAAGCTCTGGCTCCCTGAGCTCCCTGCAGAGTGATTTTGCTATTTCCCAAAGGTAAACCCATTTGGAGCCTGTTTGGCAATGCTAGTCCAGATTTGCTGATTTTGCTATTTTCCTCTATCTCATCATTGAAGGAAACAACTTGGAATCTAGGTTGATGAATACGACTCCCTTACTGCTTTTTTTTCCCCCTTAGTATCTCAAATCTTTTCCTGCTCTCCCTTCCTCCCCTCAGCCATCAATATGATATTTCTTATATTTACTCAGACTCTTCCTCCCATCTCCTAGAGGCAGCGGTTGCTCAAAAACATAAAAGGAGATGTGGGCTATTGGGTCAGGGGAAAGTGGAAAATGTAGTTCTTCTGGTTGAAACTTTAGGGCTAACACCAGCGCTCCTCATTCAAGTAGGTAAATCTCCAAGACTCTTCAAGTGTCATCTTAAGCACTGATTTCTCAGAGCAGCCTGTGGGCTCTACCATGAACCCCTGGCTTTGCTCAAGCCTCCTCTGCCTTCCAGCAGCCTCTGTGTTGCCATTGTTCTTTGCCTATCTGTCTTACCATGTAGGCTAAGCTCCATGAAAGCATGGCTTTGCATTTTCTTGTTGATGTTTCTGGGGCCAAGCATATTCGGGGTACTTTATTAAAGCGTGTTGAATGAACAAATCAAACCTCACAGCCCTCCCCACCTGTCATGGAAACAGCAACCCGACACCCTTTCTCATTTGGATGCACCATCATACATATAGAAATGTTCAGAGTTCCCATTGTGGCTCAGTGGGTTAAGAATCTGACAGAGTATCCATGAAGATGTGGATTCGATCCCTGGCCTCACTCAGCAGCTTGGGTTGATCCAGTGTTGCTGTGGTCTAGGCCAGCAGCTGCAACTCTGATTTGACCTTTAGCCTGGGAAATTCCATATGCCACACGTGAGGGAAAAAACAAATTTTCCAACTTCCCTTTTCTTCATTTCTCAAATTTAAAAAGTGAAAAAAAAAAATCTTTTTTCTCCTTCTTCTCAAATGATCTGGAATTTACTCCCTGTTGTCTACTCCATTGGTACCATGCTTATCCAGGTTCCTGTTTTCTCTGCTCAAGAATTGTATAGGGTTTGGAGTTTGCGTCATGTCGCAGTGGTTAACAAATCTGACTAGGAACCATGAGGTTGTGGGTTCGGTCCCTGCCCTTGCTCAGTGGGTTAAGGATCTGGCGTTGCCGTGAGCTGTGGTGTAGGTTGCAGATGCGGCTCGGGTCCCGCGTTGCTGTGGCTCTGGTGTAGGCCAGCGGCTACAGCTCCGATTCGACCCCTAGCCTGGGAACCTCCATATGCCAAGGGAGCGGCCCAAGAAATGGCAAAAAGACAAAAAAAAAAAAAAGAATTGTAAAGGGTTTATTTTTTTTGGCTTAAATACCACCATTTGAGTGACTATGCCAGATTCTGATTGATTGTAATATACTATCCCAGAGATTTTATTTTATTTTTTTAATTTTTATTTATTTATTTTTGTCTTTTTGCCTTTTCAAGGGCTGCTCCCACAGCATATGGAGGTTCCCAGGCTAGGGGTCTAATTGGAGCTGTAAACACTGGCCTATGCCAGAGCCACAGCAGCTTGGGGTCCAAGCTGTGTCTACAACCTACACCAAAGCTCACTGCAATGTTGGATCCTTAACCCACTGAGCAAGGCTAGGGATCGAACCCACAACCTCATGGTTCCTAGTTGGATTCATTAACCACTGTGCCACGATGGGAACTCCAATCCCAGAGATTTTAATCTGGACTTTACAGATGCCTCAGAGAGTCCTGTGGATGGCCTTTAAAGGCTTTCAACCCTTTGAAATATTATGCAAAATTTTCAATATGTATATCCGCCCCCCAGGAAATGGTCTGCCTTTCTGCTTTATTTCAAATGGGGTCTGGGTTCCCCTCACTGGTCTTCTCACCTCCAAACTCTTCTCACAATGTACAATGCACAATTCCCCCAACATAACGTACCTGGGCCATGACCCTCTCCTGAAGCACCATTCACATCATGCCAACCTCTAGGTCAGACTTGCCTGCCTCCTTTCAAAGTCCTCCTTAATTTGTCCCCATCCTGCTTTTCCAGCCTAATTTTATACTCCATCCTTGTCCTGAACCCTTTGCTCTAGCAGTCTGCTTTCCCCTGTCATAGTCCTGACTCTCCTCCTGTATAGGACAGGAGTTCTGAGAGACTTGGTTTGGAGTTCGAGGCCCTGGATGGAATGAGGGGGACTCTCTCTGGGATGGAGCTCAGCAGAGGGTGGTGCAGAGGGTGGAGAAAGCTGGGTACATGTTGATAAATGTAGCCAGTGTAGGAGTTCCCTTTGTGGCTCAGTGGTTAACAAGCCTGACTAGTATCCATGAGGCCTTGGGTGTGATCCCTGGCCTTGCTCAGTGGGTTAAGGATCTGGTGTTGCCATGAGCTGTGGTATAGGTTGCAGACATGGCTCAGATCCCACATTGCTGTGGTTGTGGTGTAGGCCAGCAGCGACAGCTCTGATTGGATCCCTAGCCTGGGAACTTCCATGTGCCGCAGGTGTGCACCTAAAAAAAAAAAAAAAAAAAAAAAAAAAAAGGACAAGATAAATGTAGCCAGTGGATCCTTGTTGTCTGATCCTGGAGAGGTGATGTTTTAGAGCAGGGGAATCATGGGATGTGTGTTCAGGCGGAGAGGCCTCAGAAGTTTAATGAACTGGTTTAATCAGCCAAGAAGATGGAAAAGGGGTAGTGGCTGGCTGATGTTTTAATATATCTCATGGAGGTTATCAGGAGGGCTCTGGGGTAGGCAGTGAGCAAGCAGCCATAAGGGCAGATGGAGAGAGCTCACAGGATGCTACTCCAGGTCAGCTTCAAGGAGACTAGCAGAAGGTTGTTGTCCAGTCAATCACCTGGTTATGTTGGATGGTTACTTTACACCTGGCAGAATTTATCCATGGGTCTGCATTCCAGGAGCCGGAGTTCAGTGACCAGAGGGAGACTAAAGGTATGGCGTTGGTGGTAGAGGGATTGGATGATGGGTAGATAACCAAGGCAGGGATATGCTGACAGGGGCCCAAGGCAGAAATCTCACTTTCCTCAGAATAAAGCAGGAGTATAATTGGACTTCTTACTCTGGAAAGAATAAGACTCACAGCTAGGCCAGATTCCCTTCTTAGGTGCTAGAGAATAAGTTGTTAGTGGTAGAATTTCAGGCATCATGGAAGGTAATAGTTAATAATGCACATTTACTGAGCACTTTCTATGTGCTAGGTACTGATCAAGCACTTCATGTGTATTTTCTCATTTAAGCCTCACAGCAGCACTGCGAAGTAGGTTGTATTATCACTATTTTGTAAACAAGGAACCTGAGGAGTGGAATGGGTAAGGAAAAATTTGTACAAGGTCACATGCACTCCACTGGTGATGCAGCTGGGGTGTGAATCCAGGACAGCCATTGTGAGCAGGAGACCTTACTTTAGGCCTTCGAATCCACCTCAATTGGCAGCTGCCAGTTCTGCACATCTGATGCCCCGGTGTCCCATAGCTTCAGGGCACAGCATATGCTCAGAGCTGTTGCTGCCTCACTGGCTATTATTTGTCTCTCTGGAGCCACTGCCTTCTATGTTCCTGAAATCCCCTGATTTCCTACCCTGTGGATGGCTCTGACAGTTAGCTTTGGAAAGACAGAGACAGAGTGGGGAAGAAAGGCAACAAAAATGATTGAGGAAAGAAGGGGGTTGACATATGTGGAAAGATAAAAAGAGATATATTTATCTGACTGGACTGGTAGCCCATCTAACTGATGGCTCAGAAAGGATGTGAACACCCAAGAGGGCGAAGAATGGGCTAGCTCTGTCTTTTTTTAGGTACTTTACAGCATCAATGCCTCTCTGTCTGGCCTCATGCTGAAATTCAACAAGGATTTATTGAGTGGAGGAGGCTTAGCTTTTTAGGTATCACGTGTTTCTAGAGGCTGCGTCTTAAGCGGCTCAGCTGTAAGGTAAAAACCTGAGGGCATCTCTTACCGTGCCTTCATCTGAGCAGATGCATTTTGGCATCAGTGTTGGAAGATGTCAAATGAGTGGGATAACATAGAAAGATAGGATTTTTATACCTGAAAGAGACCTGAAAGTCTATCTAATCTTCATTTTATAGATATGAAGACTGAAGCTCTAAGCGGTTATGTGATCTGTCCATTCATTCATAGGATAAAGCTGGGACAGACAAGGGAGGCAAGGAGGAATCCTGATTAAAAGGTTAAAGAGCCACGTGCATGAAGGCTGTGAAAAAGAGCCAGGCCAACCACACTGCATATGTATGGAAGGACCTCTTTGTACCAGGCCCAGTTCTAATCTCTGAGATGCAGCCACAAACCAGACAGGCCAGGTCCCTGTCCTCATAAGACTTAGATTCTCATAGAAATTAGAGGAGCTGGCAAGATCTGTGTCAAAACCAGCTTTGCTCCCTCCTGGACCTATATCCAAGCAGCCATAAGTCACTGGACAAAACTGTAACATAAAAAAAAAAAAAGACTTCGCTTTGTGGTTCAGCAGGTTAAGAATCTGACCCAGTGTCCATGAGGATGCGGGTTCGATCCCTGGCCTCCCTCAGTGGGTTAAGTATCCTATATTGCCGTGAGCTGTGGTTTAAGTTGCAGATGCATTTCGGATCCCACGTTGCTATAGTTATGGCGTAGCCTGGCAGCTGCAGCTCTGATTCGACCGCTAGTCTGGGAACCTCCATATGCTGCAGGTGTGGCTCTAATAAGACAAAAAAAAAAAAAAAAAGGTAACATAGCAACTCTGACTACTTGTCTCTCTGAATTTACAACGACCTATCTCGTTGAGCACCCAGCACAGCCCTGCCATTATACTCTTTAAGATTTTTGTTTTTCCACTTGCAGTGGTTTAGAGATGACCTGACAATCCGTTGACATGTCTCCCATTAAGAGATAGAGGCTGCGTTCCCTCCCTTTGTATCCGGGTAGGGATTTGTGACTGCTTCTGTGACTAGAACACAGTAGAAGGGATACCGTGTGACTTCTGAGGCTAGGCCAGAAATGGTCATGAACATTCTGCTGGTTTCTTTTGAGACACTGGGAGCCCTCAGCTGCTGTGTGAAAAGTCCAGGTATCCTGAGGCTACCATGAGGAAAGACCACATGAATAGATTGCACATATGCATATGTATATATATACACATGAGTGCACATATATATACAGATCTCTCTGAGGAGCCCTTGCTCTTGCCTTCCCAGCCCAGGAGCCAGATTTGTGTGTGGAGAAGCCTTCAAGAGGACCCCAGCCCCACCCACAGTCAGACTGCAATTTTATGAGGAGCCCTGAGAGAGAACTGCCCATCTGGGCACACTCAATGCCTAGATTCATGAGCAAAATAAGTGATTATTGTTCTTAAACATCACTGTTTAGGTGGTTTATTGGTCACAGTAAGAGAGCTGGGCCACTGTCCTCCAAAAGTGCTGTGTCACACCTTTTCTTTTCTTTTAACTTTTTTTGGGTTTTTAGGGCTGTACCCGTGGCATATGGAGGTTCCCAGGGTAGTAGCTACAGCTGTGGGCCTATGCCACAGCCACAGCAATGCAGGATCTTTAGCCTGCTGAATGAGGCCAGGGATGGAATCCACATCCTCATGGATACTAGTCGGGTTTGTAACCGCTGAGCCACAATGAGAACTCCCAAGTGTTCTCATAGGGAAGAAAGACAATAAAAATTTAATAATCAAATATACAAAGGTGGAATTTCCACTGTGACTCGTCTCATAAGTGGGTGTTCCTGTTAATTATTTTTTGATGGACATTACCATGGCTCCCTTACCTTGCTCTTACAAAAATGCAGCAGTGAACATCCTGGGATATCCGTCTAGTGATATATTTGTTAACTAGCTAGTGATGAGTAAATTCCCAGGAGCAGAGCTGCTGGCTCAAAAGAAATGTGCATTTCAAATTTTGCTAGCTATTGCCAAATTGCTCTCCAAGAATGTTGCACCAATCTGCATTATTCTCATCATTAGCGTAGGGAAGCAGTAACAGGCTCCAACAATGGACTAGCAAAGTCTGCTTTAAATGATTCAGAGAGAATGTTTCATTTATATAAAATCACATAAAGAGACAGAACGTAAATTTATAGAGTGTGGGGCATTTTACTTAATATGATCTTATTTAATCCTCCTTCCTCTGAGGAGGGTATTAAGATTTGCATTTAAAAAAATAATAATACAGAGTTTAAGCAAGATTAAATCACCCAAGGTTACAGAAAGAATTTGAATCCAGACAGTTCCTGTGGTTGTGCTCATAGCTTTGGATATCACAACACCACAAAACACACCAGCAATGTTGTACAGTGACTCTGCAAAGAAGAAAAGATTGTAATAAAATGATGGTGCTGTAAAAAGATGAATTCTTTTAAGAGAAGATTCAGCTTTCATGCAAATGTCCCTGATAATAAGGAGTCTGAAAGAATCATTGACAATGTGTGGTGTATATAAGGCGAACTGCTAAATAAAATGTTTTTTAAAGATTTGCATGAAACATCAGCTGGGTTTTGATGCTTGATGGTTGTTTAAAATGTTTATTCATGTTGAACAATGTTTATTTATTGAAAGTACCATCTATTTAAATCAAATTATCTCCATAACTGAATATTTATATGGATGCTTTATTGAATATTCCTAAACATTTGCCCAAACTGCAAACGATTTATTCACAGTTATAAATGTTTACTTCTTTAGAGTAAAAAATTGCTTAAAAGGGACCTAAAAGCAAATTGACATTTCTGCAGTTTGTGAACATCTGCAATGCTTTCTGCACATTAGCTGCCAGATAGTTCTGCCTTAGAAAATGGTTAGATATTCTAATTATTTATGTTCAATAAAATACTTAAAATTTACACAGCGTCTCTTTTATTGTGTCATATAACAGCAGCAGCTCTTGGCTCTGGCACTGGCTGTAATAGATGGATTTTGAGATTTTTCAAACACCTCAGCTTTGTGCCAGCATTTAATTAGCTGAAACCCCATTTATTTCACTGTACACTCCTGCGCCATGAACATTAGGCCTTAAATAATCCTGGACTGAACAGATGCCAGTATGAGCTGTGAAGAAAGCAATAAACAAAGTGATGTAGTGCCTCGTGGTTTTATTCACTGTACGGAAGGTTCCGAGGGACTAGATTTGGAAACTTTAGTGATACCTGTAAAGGATCATTGACCCTGTGATTGATGGACACAATTACACGCTAATCTGGCTTTGGTGAAGATGAGTACTTCAGGATTCTGGAGGCCTAGGTGGAAAGCCTTGATGTCCTTACCTGTGAAGGGGGTGCTGGGGAGGGTGGGCACTGGGTGATGACATTGAACCCTTGCTTGACCCTCTCATCTATGCTTTTGATTGCTGAGTCCCAAAGCTTCGGGGGACTTTCAGTGCTCCCCATCTTTCTGTGTGTGACAGTGACTTTGCTTTGTGGTCTCAATGAGCACTAATTAATTAATTAATTAGTGGTTTTTTTTTGGCTTTTTAGGGTCACACCCGAGGCTTATGGACATTCCTTGGGCTAGGGGTCAAATCAGAGATGCAGCTGCTGGCCTACACCACAGCCACAGCAATATGGGATCTGAGCTGCGCCTGCGACCTACACTATGGCTCCTGGTCATGCTGGATCCTTAACCCACTGAGCAAGGCCAGGGATTGAACCTGAAACCTCATACTTCCTAGTCATATTTGTGTCTGCTGTGCCATGATGGGAACTCCCTATTGTTTTTGAATCAGGTTGGGGGCCCAGTTTTCCACTCAATGCCCTCTCTCCCCAAACACATACACCCTTCCAGGTAACAAGTGCCCTGTCTTGGCTCCACTACTGAAGCAGTTTGCATGTTGGGAAGATAGTGAGCAAGCCAATCTGGAGCAAAGAGGCACACACTTACCTGGAAGGTGGGTTCAAAGGCTGATTCTCAATGTCCTAAGCAGCCCTCCACACCTCCCCGCTGCATCCTGGGAGCCTCATGGTGCATGTTTGGGACACTTCCCCTCAGGTAAGGTCTGTTGAAATAGGAAAGTAAACCAGAAAATGAGAAGGAGCTAAGCCCAACTGTGTCAATCTCATTACTCTTCTTCCCACCCCTCTTTCCTCAAAGGCCTCTTTCTCTTCAAAATTTATTGTTGTTGGCATTTTTAAAATTGAAGTATGGTTGGTTAATTTCCAATATTGTGTTAGTTTCAGGTGTACAGCAAAGTGATTCAATTATACATACGTATAGATCTATTTTTTTTCAAATTCTTTTACCTTGTAGATTATTATAAAATATTGAGTAGAATTTCCTGTGCTATGTAGAAGGTCCTTATTGGTTATCTATTTTTTTTGCTTTTTATGTTTGCACCTGC
Organism: Phacochoerus africanus; assembly: GCF_016906955.1. Classification (NCBI taxonomy): domain Eukaryota; kingdom Metazoa; phylum Chordata; class Mammalia; order Artiodactyla; family Suidae; genus Phacochoerus; species Phacochoerus africanus. The sequence continues at coordinate 181,672,003 of NC_062545.1, read as the reverse complement.
GGCATATGAAAGTTCCCAGGCTAGGGTCGAATTGGAGCTGTAGCTGCCAGCCTACACCACAGCCACAGCAACCCAAGATCTGAGCTGTGTCTGTGACCTACACCACAGCTCATGGCAACCCTGGGTCCTTAACCCACTGAGAGGAGCCACGGATCGAACCTGCAAACTCATGGATACTAGTTGGATTGGTTACTGCTGAGCCTCAACGGGGACTCTGATCCTCTCTTTTATATATAGTAGTGAGTCTATGTTAATCCCAAATTCCTAATTCATCCTCGCCCCATTCCTTTTGGTAACATAATTTGTTCAACACTTCTTCAAAGTGCAAGGACATTATGGGAGAAAAATGAGGGGAACAAATCAGAAGAATGTGGAATAGATGAAGAGGGAGAAGAAATAAACTAGGTGACTTGGATTATACCCAGCAGAGAGTACAAATTGGGTAGGTTTCTGAGAATAGATGTGGATGGGGCTGCCCCCTGGATCTCCAGCACTCACATAATATAGTTGAGGGCTAGAGATGAAACAAAGTGGGGAGAGAAGCATGGGCTCTATCAGGTTTTCTTATTCTTTTCCAATTTGTTTTTATTTTATTTTTTTTCACGTTTTAATGTCTGTATAGTTTTTTTTTTTTTTTTTTTTTTTTTTTTTTTTTTTTTAGGGTTGAACCTGTGGCATATGGATGTTCCTGGGCTACGGGTTGAATCCAACCTGCATTTGTGACCTACACCACATCTTGCTGCAATGCCAGATCCTTAATCCACTGAGCAAGACCAGGGATTGAACCCACATCCTCATGGATACTATCTCAGGTTCTTAATCGGCTGAGCCATAATGGGAACACCTGTACAGGTTTTAAATTTATTTTTTAAAATTCAAGTATAGGTGATTTACAATGTTGTGTTAATTTCTGCTCTACAGAGAAGTGATTCAGTTTCATACACATACATATATAATTTAAAAAATATTCTTTTCCATTATGGTTTATCTCAGGCTATTGAATTATAGTTCCCTATACTATACAATAGAACCTTATTGTTATCCACCCAACTTTCTTTTAAACCATTCATTATGTATCTCTTCTAGGGGGACAATGTGAGAACTTGCAAGGGCAAACAGATCATCATATACTGCTTTATTCTTTAGTGATGGTGGCGGTGGTGGAAGTGAATGCAGGGCAATCTGCCCTTACTCTCAACTGCTTGGCTTTTCTCAGCTCCTGCCCCCAGTTCTTGACTGTCGAAGCTCAAGGACCTGTCCCTAAGCCCGCCTCTGTCTGCCTGGCCAAGCTGAGTTGTCTGATGTCGGATGTCAAGCTGACTGCTGTCACTCACTCTGCTCCTGGGTGCTGCTTTGCTCATCTCTGACTCCCATTTCTGAGACTGACTCCGGGAAGTTGGGAAGACAGGTTGACCAGCTCTCTTAACTTCAGCCAATATTGCCTTAGACATCTGTTTTTCTTCGATATGAGTTGTTCGATATGTTCTGACTTTGGGTTGAGGTTTAGGGGTTTAGGTTAATTAGGAAATATCATCTATCAGATATATCTATAGCTTCTTGATTTTTTTCTTTTTTTTTCTTTTTCTTTTGTCTTTTCTAGCGCTGCACCTGTGGCATATGGAGGTTCCCAGGCTAGGGGTCTAATTGGAGCTGTAGCTGCCAGCCTATGCCACAGCCACAGCAATGCCAGATCTGAGCCGTGTCTGCGACCTACACCATAGGTCATGGCAATGCCGGATCCTTAACCCACTGAGTAAGGCCAGGGATCAAACCTGCAACCTCATGGTTCCTAGTCAGATTCGTTAACCACAGCCATGATGGGAACTCCTAACCCGTTTTTCTTTGTTGTAGTTTTATTTAATTAAATGCTCATAACAATTATAATATACCGAAGTATATGTCTAGTAGAAAGTAAAGTTTCCCCCCTCCTCCATTACTTCTCCATAGTTTGATATCTTGTTTTAAAGTTTTTGGATCATTCTTTACCTTATTAGCATGTCAATAACTATTTTGTGGGGGGTGAAAGAGAAAAAAAATAGCTTTATTGCTTTGCCCGGCAAAGAAGGGTCATAGCAGGCTAATGCCTTAAAGACTGTGCCCCCAACATGTCAATAACTTAAAAAATAATTTTGGGGAAGAAGAGGGAGTGGGATGAACTCGGAGTTTGGGGTTAGTAGATGCAAACTATTGCCTTTGGAGTGGATAAGCAATGAGATCCTGCTGTGTAGGACAGGAACTATATGTAGTCACTCGTGACAGAACACAATGGAGGATAATGTGAGAAAAAGAGTGTGTATATATATGTATGACTGGGTCACTTTTCTGTACAGCAGAAATTGACAGAACATTGTAAATCAACTATAGTAAAAAATAATAAAAATCTTAATAATATTAAGAAAATGATAGTGTCCAATCCACTACACTCACCCAAAAGAGAGTGAAAGTCATGGGAATCAAGAGAAATAAATGAGGAGTTCCTGCTTCAGCCCAATGGGACTGGTGGTGGCATCTCTGCAGCACTGGGATGCAGGTTCCTTCCCCAGCACAGGGGGTCAAAAGTTAAGGATCAGTGTTGCTACAGCTGCAGTGTAGGTTGCAACTGTGGCTTGGATTTGATCCCTGGCCTGGGAACTCCATATGCAGCAGGGCAGCCAAAAAGAAAAGAAAAATTACACTTGGGACAGAGTTAGTAAATTATCACAAAGCTTTTTTTTGGTAACCATTTTTTGGCAATTAGAGACAAACTTGATTTTGTCTTAAGCAGATTAATATTTGAGAGTATGCCTATTAAAATTTTCATTTTTAAATTTATCTCAGTAAACATGGTAGCCTTTTGCAATTTTGTTGAACTTCTCTCTGGTTAAATGAGGTAAAAATCCATAATACAGTTGATTTCCATCACAGAATTTTCAGAGGGGAGTGCAGTTCTTTTTATAAAAATTTTATGTAAGCATCATTGATTTATAATGTTGTGGAGTGGAATTCTTCTGTTTTTTTTTTTTTTTTTTTTTAATCCTAAAGCCCTGTGATTGTTGCTTCTGAATTCCTGCTTGAGAGTGGTGATGGTATCTTGCTCCAGTGCATAGAGCAGTGGCGTCTCCTAATAAAGAAAAGGGTTGTTGAATGAACAAGTGAATTCTGGAAAGTTTTAGAGTGCAACAATGACATTTATATATACCTATCTAGGATGTTCCATTTTTTCCAAAGAACTTTTGTATTCTTTATCCCATTTGTTCCTCAGAGTCTCTATAGATTGGCACAAAGTCTCTACTGTTCCTGTTTCTAATGAAGAGATTGATATTCCAAAACTATGGCAGTAGTGAGGCTAGATCTCCTAGTCTGGAGCACTGAGGTTTCATGTTGCACAAAACAGCATACATTTAGTCCTTCTGATTTGATTATTTTAAAGAGTTACATAAGTAATAGGCATAAATGCACTTTCATTTTTAAAATATTGAGTAATAAAGGAATATAAAGAGCAAAATGTAATTTTTCTTGTTCTGCAAACACCATTCCCAGTTTTCCCCACTGTTGACTAGCCTCAACATGGGGTATGTATTCTCTTTCCTCTTACTTCTTCTTTTTTTTTTTTTTGTCTTTTTAGGGCCATACCCTCTGCATATGGAAGTTCCCAGCCACAGCAACACCAGGTCTGAGCTGTGTCTGAGACCTACACCATAGGTCACGGCAACGCTGGAGCTTTAACCCACTGAGCAAGGCCAGGGATTGAACCTGTGTCCTCATGAATATTAGTCGGGTTTGTTACCACTGAGGCACAATGGGAAACCCACCTTTTTTTTTTTGACTGGGGCATCCAGCAGCTTGATATGGGATCTCAGTTCTGAACCCAGGCTGCAGTGGCAAAAGCATAGAATCCTAACCACTAGACCACCAGGAAGCTCCTCATCTCTTCTCCCCTTTATACAATGACATCAATAGGTATATACACACACACATATTCATGTACATGGAATCTGATTTGTTTTACCACTTCACAGTCAATTTTGGGACATCATCCATGTCAGACATTTAACTCCCCTCATTTTTTAAATAGCTGCTTAGATTTTGCAACATATGGGTGTACCATAATAAAAAAAAATTTCTATCGACAATTATCTAAAGTCTCTCTCTCTCTTTTTTTTTGTCTTTTTGCCTTTTTCTAGAGGAAACAAATCTGACTAGGAATCGTGAGCTTGCAGGTTCGATCCCTGGCCTTGCTCAGTGGGTTAACGATCCGGCGTTGCCGTGAGCTGTGGTGTAGGTCGCAGATGCGGCTTGGATCCTGTGTTGCTGTGGCTGTGATGTAGGCCAGTGGCTACAGCTCTGATTTGACCCCTAAACTGGGAACTTCCATATGCCGAGAGTGTGGCCCTAAAAAGAAAAAAAAATCTTGTTTATTTCCAGCTTGGAACTGTTAAAATTTTTTTCTTTTTTTCAAAAGCAATTTAAGTCCATGTATCTTGCAAGTTGGGTGATTTTAGCTGGCACCATAAGATTAAATGAGAGTACATAATACTTTATATTTTAAGACTAGGAGAGATTTTATGATTTAAGAGAGATTATTTCTGGTTTTTCTTCTTTTTTGCCTTTTCTAGGGCCACTCCTGCGGCATATGGAGGTTCCCAGGCCAGGGGTCTAATGGGAGCAGTTGCTGCCCGCCTACGCCAGAGCCACAGCAATGCGGGATCTGATCCGCGTCTGCGACCTACACCACAGCTCATGGCAATGCCAGATCCTCAACCCACTGAACAAGGCCAGGGATCAAACCCGCAACCTCATGGTTCTTAGTCAGATTCGTTAACCACTGAGCCACGATGGAAACTCCTGGTTTTTCTTCTTCATACTTCATGGCAGATACTGCTAAATTTCCCAATCCTTAATATTCTCCTCCATGTTCCTTACTAACATTTGGTTAGGAGCAATAAGGGAAAAGTATAAAACTAGATTTCCCAGGCTTCCTTAGAAATAGAGTGACAGAGTTCTGGCCAGCGAAATACAAGTCCAGGAAAACTATTTTTTTCTTGACAAAAGGGACAGATTCAATAGGCACACATCTTTTACCTCTAGACTTTTGCCCTTCCTCTTTCCTTTCTATTGCTGCCTGGAAGGAAGACTCGGTGACTCGAGGGTAAGCAGTCATCTTGTGACTATGAGGACAAGAGCCACATGCTAAAGATGGAGAAGCAGGAAGTTAGGAAAAGGCTGGATCCTTGTTGATTTCCTTGAGCAGCTAGGCCAGCCATACTTGCCCTACTTCTGGATTTCTGCTTCCATAAGAGAAAGAAACTCTAACATGTGAAGACAATCAAGTTAGTTTCCTGATTCATGCAGCTAAACACAGGCTGAACAGTCATATGTTAGTTACTGAACAGACTTAACTCAGTATCGAAGTGAATGAATTATCTAAAGATTCTTATCTATGACCCTCAAAATTGTTAGCTCTGGAGTTCCTGTCGCGGCAAGGCGGAAATGAATCCGACTAGGAACGATGAGGTTTCGTGGTTTGATCCCTGGCCTTGCTCCATGGGTTAAGGATCTGGCATTGCCCTGAGCTGTGGTGTAGGCAACAGACGCAGCTTGGATCCGTGTTGCTGTGGCTCTGGTGTAGGCTGAAAGCTACAGCTCCAATTAAATACCCAGCCTGGGAACCTCCATATGCTGCAGGTGTGGCCCTAAAAAAACAGACAAAAAGAAAAAAAAAATTGTGTGTTCTATGTCAAAGACCAAGAGTTTTTTTTTTTCCTAGCAAATTATTGTTATTGATTTACATATATCTATATCTTTTTTTAAATAGCTGCACCCCAGGCGTATGGAATTTCCCAGGCCAGGGATTGAACCCGCACCTCTGCAGTAACATGAGCTGCTGCAGTCAGATATCTAACCTCCTGCACCACAGCGAGAACTGCTGTATCGTACTGAGCACTATTACCAGCTTGTTATCTTTAGAGCATATAGGATTGATTATTTTCTCCTGATGCCAAGTTTGAAGGGGGCCAAAAACAAAGCACACAAAGTCTACTAAATAAGCATAGATTTTTGTCACAGTCCTCAAGATATTTGTAATTTTTGCAAGATGATTCAAAAAGTAATTACATTAAAGATATACAGGAGTTATGTTTGTTCAGTAACTTGAGGCTTGTTATAGCTTGTTGACCATCTCTGTGGATGTGTTTTCCCCTATCACGATCCCTGGGTTTTGCCTGTGCTGTTTATGCTGTTTGCTATTGAGAGGGTTTTGGGACAATGGTATTATTTAACAAGGGTTATTAGGTTTACTCTCCTGGTGCTTCTTTAATTAGGCTGCTGACACCAAGCAAGACATTCAGAATGAGAGTTAGAGCTGAGTTAGATCCAAACTTTGATTGGCTAAGGACCCAGGAGGTAATTTTCCGATACCCAATTAGCATTTAAATTTGAATCCATCAACCTGGCTCTTTGTGTGCAGAATTTTCCCTTTGTTTACCTTTTCTAAACAGGAACTACTGGCATGGAAGTTTATTGGTATATTAAGAAAAAATGCAACTAGTAATAATACATTCCCCTTCTTGTCTCAAGTTTGTTCTTAATCTCCCTCTTTTTCTGAGCCAAGGGGTTCTCCATCTCTTCTCCATCCTAGGAAAGTCACTTAATTCCATGCTGCAGGCTATGTTTCCGGTGTAGCTAATAACTTGATGCTTTATGCAGAGAACAGGTGTATTATCTTTTGAAGATGGTATATCTACCCGAGTGTATCCCTTTTGTGTTAATTATGGTCGTTTTCTTACTGCATCCCGGGTGTGGTTTCCATTTGGGAGGTGTAACCACTGAAGATGTTGGGGATCAGGAATACGAAAAATGGCTGCTTTCTAGCTACGCTGCTGTGGAACACCAGTGCTTTGCCCCTGACAAAAGGCAACCCTGAAGTATCTAAGGGAATGAGGAGAATTATCTCCATTATAAGTTCTCCCTCAAAAAGTTCTTAGATCATTGGCGTCTACCTAGTGAAGCTGAGCTTGAGCACACAGAAAATGACTGACCAAGGAGCAGGTAAGTATTGGTGGGAAGACCCCAAGACTGCTGATCTGGCTTAAGACGAGTTATTTTTCCTGTGGACCAGTGACTCACTGTTTTAATGTTGCTAAATCGCAAACACCAGCTGTAATCTGTACTATGACATGATCATTTTTTTTCCTATTAAGACAAATGTTCCTAAGCTGTGTGATGGAAGAAATACTTGTCGTGGTGTCAACAGGAAAGGATTTAGGTGACTCAAATAGAGCTAAAAGGCTTTCCTTAGCTGAGGTATATCAGGGAGCATTTGCAGACCAGCTCTTTCCTCCATCAGGCGGGGCTGGGCAGGAGGTTGAATTCAGGCTGTGTGGTGTCAGATTGGGCAGTTGTTCTCTGTGTTAACTGAAACTTGCAGCAGGGGGTTCTTGTTTCCATGTTTCTTGTTTGGGGTCCAGACAACCATCCAACAATATTTTCTGAGGACTGTTGTTGTAAGCCTTACTGTTCGTTGGTTAGTTGGAGTCTGGGGAGTGTGTGTGTAGGGGGATGGCTGCCAAAAAAAGAGAGAAATAGAGGCAAAGATAGAAGACGTGGCAGAAGCTGAGGCCCATTTATCATGTTTGTCTTAGTCCTTTATATGTTTTGCAAAGAATACCCAGGCTTCTACTTCCTTCCTACTTTAGCATTTTGAGAATTCTAGGAAATGATTGGCTACAAGTGAATCCCAGTTGTAGAAAGCTGTAAATAATCTATACATGTAAATTATATATGTTTATATTATATTTGAGCTATAATTATATGACATAATTATATATTAAAACATGAAGCGTATAAAATAAATAATATGTACATATATATTTAAATATGAATAAGATATATATTATTTAAATATAAGTACATAAAACAAAATAAAATATATTACACAAAATAAATTATTACACAAATATAGTATACAAATATATAAATATGTACTATGTATTATAAATATATAAGTAAATAAAGTGTGTAAATAAATATTGTGTTATATCAATACATATTATATAAACATAAATTTATATAAATTTAATATAATTAAATATAAATAAATATTATAGATAAATATAATTTGTGAAACAATGGTTAGGATTTAGTAATATGGTAATCTTAGATATAAATACAGTTGACCCTTGAACAACACTGGTTTGGTCTGCGTGGGTGCATATTTGTTCAGTAGTACTCTATGTACTACAGATTTATCATTTGTTGAATACATGGATAGGGAGGAATGGAGTATAAGGAGGGCCAGCTCTAAGTTATACATGGATTTTCTATTGTGCAGAAGGTTGATGCCCCCAGCACCCATATTGTTCAAGGGTAAATGTAGTCTCTTAACAATAGAGATAATAGTAGTTCCCTTGTGGTACAATGGGTTGAGGACTTGGTTTTTTTCAATATAAGCAGATTAGGTTCCTGCTGTGGTATGGGTTATATCCCTGGCTGAGGAACTCAACATGTTGTGGGTATGGCAAAAAAAAAAAAAAAAAAAAGGAATAGAGATAATAATTCCACTCAGCCCCATTTGGATGGTAGGAAGCATAGTAATGATAGTTAGCATTTATTGAACTCCTTTCTTACACCTGGAACTTTACATGTTTTTGAGAAATGACTTACCCATAGGAAGTTCCCTGGTGGCCTAGCTGTTAAAGTGTTGTTACTGCCATCGCTCAGGGTTTTTAAAAAGCTAGCTTTTAAAAATAATTTCTACTCAGGAATTTGAAGTAGTTGCAATTGGTAGTTTTATCTTCAAAATGGTGCATGAGGTGCTCAGGGGCTTTGTTTTAATTTTCTGTGTTAAATAAAAATTTATAGTATTCTATAAATTATTTCACAATATATGGGCTTTTTTGATGCAGTTCTGACAGTTTTATCACACGTCTTATAGTTCCAGTAGTTTTTCTCTTTCTGGGCTCACAAGGTGTTACTTCGTGGGTGGGCTGGATTGGAAGTTGGGAGTCCTGGGTCCCTTCTGACCTGGTATTATGCAATTGTTGGATATTATTTATCCAAGAAATTGCTGTCTTCATAAGACATCTCTATGGGAATCAATTGTACACATTTATTCTGCTGGTATTGTTGCCTAAAACATAATAGGAATTCTTCTTTGCCTTCGGAACTAGTATTGTGAGCACACACATTGAAAAATTCACTCTCAGTGCTTTATGGGCATTTTGGGTAAAAAGTAGTTTTAACAAGTTTCATTGTCAAGACAGGATTAAGATGGAAGAATAGAAGGATTAGAGCTCACCTTCTCTCATAAAAACAACGAAATTACAACCAAATGCTGAATAACCTTCAACCAAATGGACTGGAAACTTTCAAAAAGATATACTACTCCGGAAGACAAAGAGGAGGCCACATTAAGAGGTAGGAAGGATGATTACATGATATGAGCAACCCCATACCTGCTGGGTGGAATCCTACAGACTGGAAAATAACTGGTTCACAGAGACTTACCTACAGGAGTGAGAGTTCTGAGCCCCATGTCAAGTCCCCATGCCTGGGGATCTGGCATGGAGAGAAAGAGCCCTGGAGCATCTGGCATTGAAGGCCAGTGGGGCTAGTGTGCAAGAGTGCCACAGGACTGGGGGAAATGGAGACCCCGTTCTTAAAAGGTGCACACAGGTTTTCATTTGCACTAGTTCCCAGGGCAAAGCAGAGGCTACATAGGAATCTGGGTTGGATCTGACTGCAGTTCTTGGAGGATCTCCTGTGAAAACAGGAGGTGACTGTGGCTCATTGTGGGAGAAGGACATTGGAGGCAAAGCTCTCGGGAATATTCATCAGTGTGAGTTCCTCTAGAGGTGGCCATTTTGGGAAAATCTGGCCCCATCCAGCAGTGCTGAGAAGCCCCAGGGCAAACAACAATCCACTGGGATCACAGCCCTGCCCATCAGTAAATAGGCTGCCTAAAGACCCCCCAGGCACACAGCCACCTCTAATATCACCCGGAGACAAAGCCCCACCCACCAGAGAGATAGGGATCAGCACACCTACCAGTGGGCAGGCATCAGTCCCTCTCATCAGGAAGCCTACAGCAAGCTCCCATACCGACTTCAGCCACAAGGGGGGCAGACACCAGCAGTAAGAGAGGCTACAACTCTATTATCTGTAAAAAGGTCACCACACCAAAAACCTATAAAAATGAAAAGACAGAGAACTCTGACTCAGACAAAGGAGAAAGAAAAACCCCCAGAAAAACAGCTAAGTGATCAGGAGATTCTCAGCCTCCAGGAAAAAGACATAGACTATTGAAGCTGAAGATGATGCAAGACACTGGAAATAAACTGGAGGCAAAGATGGATAATTTACGGGAAACATTAAACAAAGAAATAAAAGATAAAAAACTTAAGAAAGCAGAGATGCAAAATATAATAACTGAAATAAAAAATTCACTAGAAGCAGCCAACAGCAGAATACAGGAGGCAGAAGAACGAATAAGCAAGGTGGAGGACAGATTAGTGGAAATTACAGATGTGGAACAGAAAAGAGAAAAAAGATTGAAAAGAAATGAAGAGAGTCTCAGAGAACTCTGGGACAATGTTAAACACACCAACATCTGTATTATAGGGGTGCTAGAAAGAGAAGAAAGAGAGAAAGGGGCAGAAAAAATAATATATTTTTTGTCTTTTTGTTGTTGTTGTTGTTGCTATTTCTTGGGCCGCTCCCGTGGCATATGGAGTTTCCCAGGCTAGGGGTCTAATCGGAGCTGCAGCCACCGGCCTACGCCAGAGCCACAGCAAGGCGGGATCCGAGCCGTGTCTGCAACCTACACCACAGCTCACGGCAATGCCGGATCGTTAACCCACTGAGCAAGGCCAGGGACTGAACCCGCAACCTCATGGTTCCTAGTCGGATTCGTTAACCACTGCGCCATGACGGGAACTCCAGAAAAAATATTTGAAGAGATGATCGCCAAAGACTTCCCTAACATGGGAATAGAACCACTCCTTCAAATCCCAGAAGAACAAGTACCATATAAAATAAACCCAAGGGAGAATACCCTGAGACACATATTAATTGAACTGACCAAAATTAAAGACAAAGAGAAAATATTGAAAGCAGCTAGGGAAAAGAAATATACAAGGGAACCCCGATAAGGTTATTGGACGATTTTTTTTTTTAACAGAAACTCTGCAGGCCAGAAGGGAGTGGCATGATAAAGTGATGAATGGAAAAAACCTCCAACCAAGATTACCCAGCAAGGCTCACATTCAGATTTGAAGGAGAAATCAAAAGCTTTATAGTTAAGCAAAATCTAAGAGAATTCAGCACCACTAAATCAGCTTTACAACATATACTAAAGGAACTTGTCTAGGCAGAAAAGAAAGGGCCATAACTAGAAACAAAAATACCATAAATGACAAGGCTCACCAGTAAATCCACATATGTAGTAAAGATAGGAAATCATCCATGCACAATTATGCTATCAAAATCAGAAACTGTGAGAAGAGGATGGTGCAAATGCAGGACACTGGAGATGCATTTGCCATTAAGAGAGCAACAACTTAAAACAATCTCATGTATATATAGACTCCTATATCAAAACTCCAGGGCAACTGCAAACCAAAAATCTACAATTGATACACAAACAATTAAGAAAAATCAACTCAAATACAACACTAAAGAGAGTCATCAAACCACAAGAGGAGAGAACAAGAGAAGAAGGGAAGAAAAAAGCAACAAAAATCCAAAACAGTTCATAAAATGTCAATAAGAATATACATATCAGTAATTAACTTAAATGTAAATGGACTAAATGCTCCAACCAAAAGACATAGACTGGCTGAATGGATACAAAAACAAGACCCATATATATGCTGTCTTCAAGAGACCCACTTCACTTCTAGGGACACATACAAATTGAAAGTGAGAGGATGGGAGAATATAGTCCATGCAAACAGGAACCAAAAGAAAGCTGGAGTAGCAATATTCATATCAGATAAAATACACCTTAAAATAAAGAATGTTATAAGAGATAAAGAAGTACATTACATAATGATCAAAGAATCAATCCAAGAAGAAGATATAACAATTGTAAATATACATGCACCCAACATAGGATCACCACAATATATAAGGCAACTGCTAACAACCTTAAAAGGAGAAATTGACAATAACACAATCATAGTGGGGGAGTTTAACACCCCACTTAAAGCAATGGACAGATTATCCACACAGAAAATCAACAAGGAAACACAGGCCCAGAATGAAGCATTAAACCAGATGGACTTAATAGATATTTATAGGACATCCCATCCAAAAGCAACAGAATACACATTCTTCTCAAGTGCACATGGAACATTCTCTAGGATTGATCACATTCTGGGCCACAAATCAAGCCTTGGTAACTTCAAGAAAATTGAAATCATATCAAGCAACTTTTCTGACCACAGTGCTATCTGACTGGAAATCAAGAAGGAAAAAAATTGCAAAAAACACACACACATGGAGACTCAACAACATACTATTAAACAACCAATGGATCACTGAAGAAATCAAAGAGGAAATTCAAAAATAGCTAGAAGCAAATGACAACAAAAATGCAACACGCCAAAACCTATGGGATGCAGCAAAAGCTGTTCTAAGAGGAAAGTTTATAGCAATACAAGCCCACCTCAGGAAACAAGAAAAAGCTCCAACAAACAAGCTAACTTTAAATCTCAAGTAGCTAGAGAGAGAGAAAACAGTCGAGACCTAAAGTTAGAAGAAAAAAAATCATAAAGATCAGAGCAGAAACGAATAAAGTAGAAACGAAGAAAACCACAGAAAGGATCAATGAAACAAAAAGCTGGTTCTTTGAAAAGGTCAACAAAATTGGTAAGCTCTTATCCAGACTTATCGAGAAAAAATGAGGACTCAAATCAATAAATTATAAATGAAAAAGGAGACGTAACAACGGACATCTCAGAAATACAAAGGATCATAAGAGACTACTATACGTAACTATATGCCAATAAAATGGACGACCTAGAAGAAATGGACAAATTCTTAGAAAAGTACAATCTTCCAAGACAAAACCAAGATGAAATAGAAAAGATGAATGGATTAATCTCCAAAATTTATAAACACCTCCTACCACTCAATACCAAAAACAAACAAACAACCAACCCCATCGAAAAATGGGCAGAAGATCTAAACAAATAATTCTCCAAAGAAGACATATGAATGGCCAAAAAACACATGAAAAGATGTTTAACATCACTCATTATTAGAGAAATGCACATCAAAACCACTATGAGGTACCACCTTACACCAACCAGAATGGCCGTCATCAAAAAGTTTACAAACAATAAATGATGGAGAGGGTGTGAAGAAAAGGGAATCCTATTACACTGTTGGTGGGATTGTAAATTGATGTAACCACTGTGGAAAACAGTGTGGCGATTCCTCAGAAAACTAAAAATAGAATTACCATTTGATCCAGCAATCCCACTCCTAGGCATCTATCCAGAGAAAACCATGACTTGAAAAGATGCATGTTCTCCACTGTTCATTGCAGCACTCTATATACAATAGCTACGACATGGAAACAACTTAAATGTCAATCAACAGAGGAGTGGATCAAGAAGATGTGGTACAGGGAGTTCCCTTCATGGCGCAGTGGTTAACGAATCCGACTAGGAACCATGAGGTTGCGGGTTCGGTCCCTGCCCTTGCTCAGTGGGTTAACGATCCGGCATTGCCGTGAGCTGTGGTGTAGGTTGCAGACGCGGCTCGGATCCCGCGTTGCTGTGGCTCTGGCGTAGGCCGGTGGCTACAGCTCCGATTCAACCCCTAGCCTGGGAACCCCCATATGCCGCGGGAGCGGCCCAAGAAATAGCAACAACAACAACAACAAAAGACAAAAGACAAAAAAAAAAGAAGATGTGGTACATATACTCAATGGAATATTACTCAGCTATTAAAAGGAAAGAAATAATGGCATTTTTAGCAACATGAATGGACCTAGAAATTATCATGCAATGTGAAGTCAGTCAGACAATGAGACACCAACATCAAATGCTATCACTTACATGTGGAATCTAAAAAAAGGATACAATGAACTTCTTTGCAGAGCAGATACTGACTCACAGACTTTGGAAAACATGGTTTCCAAATGAGACAGATTGGGGGGTGTGGGGATTGTGCTGGGGATTTAGGATGGAAATGCTGTAAAATTTGGTTGTGATGATCATTGCACAACTATAAATGTAATACAATTCATTGAGAAAAAAAGTTGCATTATCCACATTATTCACCAACTTTAACTGTAAATTCTAGTTAACTGTTCTCAGTCATCAAATTCTTAAAGGGAAAAAAAATACAACTAGACAAAAGAATATATGCTATAATCCTTGAAGGTAACTGTAAGAAAGAATTTCTAAAATGTTTTGTGGACCAGCATGAACTGTTGTTGGAATAAGTAAATAGCCAAGTGAGGGGGCGTAATTTGAAGGTTTTGTGTTTGTTACAAAAGCACAACTCAGAGTTTCCATGTGGGACAGCAGGTTAAGGATCCTGCCTTGTCAATACAGCAACTTAGTTTGCTGCTGTGGTGTGGATTTGATTCCTGCCTCAGGAACTTCCACATGCTCTGGGCATGGCCAAAAAAAAAACACACACACACAAAAACAAAAAAACCACAAAAGCAAAGAACAACTCTACTGAGAATGAGGAGCCTTGTGCGGATATCAGATAGAACAGATGTATTTGGTTTGGTCACAGCTGGGCATGTCAGGACCAGGGAGAAGTACAATGGGTGGAATTACTGTCTTGAGTTGTAGTTAACTGAGGCTTTGGGGGAGGGAAACACAGAGGATGACGGCACAGAAAAATACAGTTACTTTTTAGGATTAAGAATATCTAGATAGAGTTATGGTAATTTGCCACCATATCTACAAATTTGCATATATGTGCAGTGTCCTTATGTGAACTTAGTAAAATTGTTGGGAGAACTTGAGTAAAACAGGTTATTTTGCCCCTGAGCAAAACTCATACACTTTAGATGTTTGATAAATAGCATGTCATATTTTGCTTCTTAAATTTAAAATCTGTGTGAAAAATACTACTTTGGCATTTCAGATGTTCCCAGGAGAGCTAAGAAAACGGAGTATGGCCCAACTGGCTGCTTTCACCCTTGTTTTCTCTGTCATCTTCTTCATGTTCTGATAAGCTAAAGTAGACAGAATAATGGCCCCCAAAGATGCCCATGTCCTAATCCTTAGAACCTGTGAACATGTTCTCTTACATGGCAAAAAGCACTTTGAAGATGCGATTAAGTTAAGGACCTTGAGGTAGGGAGATGATTTTGGATTATCTGGGTAAACCCGGTCTTGTGCCATGGATCCTTAAAAGCAGACATAACCTTCCCTCACTGTAGACAGTGGGAGATATGACTATGGTAAGATGATCAGAGGGGAGTTGTCCATGAAGTTGGAGGAAGGGGCCCATGTGGGAAGTTTCTTAGAAACAGGAAAAACAAGGAAATTGATTCCAGGACCTTCCAAAAAGGAATGCATCTATAACCACACTTTGATCTTAGCCCAATGAGACCTGGGTTGAAATTATAACCTTAAGAATGGTATGATAATACATTTGTGTTAAGTTTGTGATAATTTGTTACAGCAGCAATAGGAAACTAATACATATGGTATGTATCTTTTTCTCATTGTCTTCCCATGCCCCCTATATACACACTAGGATGTAAACCTCAAAACGACATGAAATATCTAGTTTCTTCAGTGCTCTCCTTAGGATTCTTTTAAGTGTTGCACTTCTACCATAAATTCTTATTGAGATGAATGGATGATTGAATGTGAGAAAACTATTTAAATAGAATTTATGAAATTTTGTTGAGATAAATGTATTAAAAAAAACTCACAATACCGCCCCAAACTGATTGAACAAAATTTTTATAAAGGCTGTTTCTCTTTCTAGATCTCTGAAAGAAATGAATTCCAGGCATGAAACGTGGATGGTAAAAATAAATATAGTTCACAACTTCCCAGGATAGGTCACTTTTTGGAACACCCCTGGTTGTATAGACATGTAGTTAATAAAGAATGCTGACCACTTGGCATAGCATGGGGTCTCTGAACCTGAGAGGTTGAACTTCACATTTGGGAAAATTTTCTGGTTAACAAAGCAAAAGCATTTCTTTTTCTACTCTCTTCAGATAATATTAGAAAATTAGACAACAAACCAGTCTCGCAAAATTACAGTCATTAAAAAAATGAAATTTTAATGGGAACTGTAGATTCACATGCAGGTGTTAGAAATAGCAGAGAGAGCTCCTAGTGGAAACTTTGTCCAGTTTCTCCCAATGGTAACATTTTGCCAAACTATCTACAGTATCACAACCAGGACGTTGACATTGATAGGATCCAGAGTCTTATTTAGATTTTTCTAGCTATGCTTTTACTCATTTGTATCTATGTGTGTTTTTAGTTCCAAACATTTTTTCCACTGTTTTAACCATTTAACATGCATGCTTCAGTGGTTTTTAGTGTGTCACGATGTCATGCAGCCATCACCCCTAATTCTAGTTCTATTCCATTTTAGCACAGGTATAGGTTTGTGTATCACCACTGTAATCAAGACCGAACCTGACACTTCAGCCTTGTTTATTTCAGATGGAAAGTTCACACGTAGAAACCCATGTGGGGTTGCCCTTTTATAACTCCACCCACTGCTGGTCCTTTCCCTTCCATTCTTAACCGGTGGCCACCACTAATCACTGCAGTATTTTTGTTGCTGTTGTTGCCCTAAGCCCATGGATATGAACTCTGAATGATTACATTTATAAGAAAACCCCTTTAAGCTCTGGCTTGGGGATTCTTAGCCACTTATCTATTTGAGAACTCTGAGCTCTTGGTGTAGGGAGGGCATTTTAATTTTTTTTTTTTAAATTAAAAATTTTTTTTCTTTTTAGGGCCGCACCCATGGCATATGGAGGCTCCCAGGCTAGGGGTCTAATCTGAGGTTCAGCGGCCAGCCTACACCACAGTCACAGCAATGCTGCATCTGAGCCACATCTGAGATCTATACTACAGCTCACTGCAATGCCGGATCCTTAACCCACTGAGCAAGGCCAGGGATCGGACCTGCAACCTCATGGTTGCTAGATGGATTTGTTTCCGCTGAGCCATGACAGGAAATCCTAGGGAGGACATTTTAAAAAACCATTTAAAAATTATAGTTAATTTATAATATTGTATTAGTTTCAGGTGTACAGCAAAGCGATTCAGTTATGCATATACATTTTTATTTTTTCAGATTCATTTCCAATATAGGGTTATTACAAAACATTGAATATAGTTCCTTATGCTATAAATTAATTCCAAACTCCTAATTCATTACCTTTCCCCCCTCACCCCAGTCATTCCCTTTGGTTTTCTATGAGTCTATTTCTGTTTTGTAAATAAGTTCATTTGTATCATTTTTAAAGATTCTACATATGTGATATCATATGGTATTTATCTTTCTGACTTATTTTGCTTAGTATGGTAGTTTCTAGGTACATCTAGGTTGCTGCAAATGGCATTATTTTTTTCTTTCTTGTGATCTGAGGTAGTATTCCATTTTATGTATATATATAAAATGTGTATATACATTGTATATATGTATATATATATATAAAAACATCTTTTTAATCCATTCATCTCTCAATGGACATTTAGGTTACTTCCATGTCTTGGCTACTGTAAATAGTGCTACAATGAACACTAGGGTGCACGTATCTTTTCAAATTACAGTTGGGGATGGCATTTTAAGGGGAGCATGTTTTCAGTCAGGTGTGGTTATTCAGACCTCTTTGCACTAATTGTTTGCCAACCATCACCTACTCAGTACCATGGTGAGTCACTCGTGCAGGCTGCAGAGAGGAGTGCACCAAGTATCCTGCTGCAAAAAGATCTGAAGGCTAAGGTGTGGAAGACAGCTTGGAGAGTCAGGTTTGGCAGCCCTTCTAGGTGCTTGTTAGCACCATTAAGAATTTCCAGGTGTGACTGACTTTGGACTACTCTACATGCCCCATTAGCCCATAAGCTCCAGGAGGCCTGTAATGTTTCCTAACACTTAGCCTGGAACATAATATCAATAATAATAATGACATTCTGCTACTTTTCTTTTTTTTTTCTTTTTAGGGCTGCACATGCAGCATATGGAAGTTCCCAGGCTAGGGGTTGAATCGGAGCTACAGCTGTCAGTCTATGCCACAGCCACACCAGTGTGGGATCTGAGCCACATCTGTGACTTACACCACGGCTCATGGCAACGCTGGATCCTTAGCCCACTGAGCGAGGCCAGGGATTGAACCCGCAACCTCACAAATAATGGCTGGGTTCATTACTGCCGAGCCATGACAGGAACTCCCACCCTTCTTCTGTGATCATGTGAGATGATAAAATGCCCATGTGGTGAGATGAGTGACATAGGCACTGAGAGATAGTCTTAGGCCGCTGCTGACCTTCTGATGATATGTCAGGAGAGGATCACCTTCTTTGGGTGGTCCTGGATCATGGAGCCGTGAAGATGTCGATGGTTGGGTGTCAGGAACAGATGAGGTTAATGGTTAGGGATCCCAGGTGGGATGAAGCTGGATGGCATGAGACCTTATCATGTTACTGAGAATGGTGTGCAATTTAAAGCTCATGGACTGTTTACTTCTGAATTTTTCCATTTAATATTTTCAGACTGTGAGGAAAAAAAGGGAGTTCCAGTTGTGGGTCAGTGGTGACAAACCTGACTAGTATCCATGAGGATGCGGGTTCGATCCCTGGCCTCACTCAGTGGGTTAAGGATCTGGCATTGCTGTGAGCTGTGGTGTAGGTCACAGACGAGGCTTGGATACCATATAGCTGTGGCTGTGGTGTAGCCTGGCAGCTGCAGCCCTGATTCAACCCCTAACGTGGGAATTTCCATATGCCGCAGATGCAGCTCTAAAAAGCACACACACACAACAACAACAACAACAACAAAAAAAAAAAAAGAAAAGAAAGAAAGAAAGGAAAAAAACTTCGGACTGCGGTTGATTACATGCAACAAACTAGGGCTTAAGAGGTTAAATCGCTTACCAAGATTACTTGGAAATGAACTAGACTTTTCTGAATCCTAAGGCCATTCTTTTAATTATGCTGTGATCCTCTGACTTTTACCAGTTTCTAATTTTATTAGATTGTGAAAAGAAGAAGTTTTCTGATGTGGATTTGGAATGAATTAAGGTTCTTTCTCAATCTCAATGTATGGCCAATCTTGGGCTGCCTGGAGGGGGAGGTGCCTCCTGGGGAGTGAGGGGGTCGGGGAGGGAAGGGAGAATGGTGGTGGCCAGAGCAGGTTATGCAGTGCATTGCAGGCCAGGTAGAGGAGAGTGGACTGGATATAGAAGACATGAGGACTTACAAAATTTCTCAGATAGGGTGAATTGTTAAGAAAGTTGGCAGGTGGACACAAGGGGGAGTGGAGGGAGACAGGCAAGCCCAGGTGTGGTAAGCAGGATAATGGGCCCCCAAAGATGTCCATGTCCTAGAGCTCCCATTGTAGCACAGTGGAAATGAATCCAACTAGGAACCATGAGGTTGTGGGTTTGATCCCTGGCATCGCTCAGTGAGTTGAGGATTTGGTGTGCCATGAGCTGTGGTGTAGGCTGCAGATGTGGCTCAAATCCCAAGTTCATAGTAATTTGTATTAACAACAGTAGGAAACTAATACACTAGGAGATAAGAACAACAGGCCAGTGGCTGCTGCTATGCAGCATGAGGTGATAAGACTTAAGACCAGGATGATGGCTGTGAAAAAGATGGCCAAACTGATCGATCCAGTGACTGTATCCACTGGCTTCTACAAGAGAAAGCTAGGATTTATTAGATTTGTCAGAGGTATTTTATAATAGAACAGAGAATGCCTTGATGTTTCACCTACTTCCATATCCTCTGAGTCAAGTGGGGGGTGTTTGTGAAGAACCACTATGAATGGCCAAGCCTGGAGACCAGGATCTTAAGCATGACTGTATGCTTGCTGAGCTGCTGAACAAGGTCTTAGGGCCTGAAGGATCTGCAGCAGAATGTGGGAATAAAGTTCTTAGGAGAGTTTGACTGTGTATCCCTGGAGATTGGGAGGCCTGGATGCTATGCTTTCCTCTTTTTATTTAATTTTTTTTTTCATTTTTAAAAAAATTGAGTCATAGTTTATTTAAAATGTTGTGTTAGTTTCTGGTGTACAGCAAAATGATTCAGTTATATGTATTCTTTTACAGGTTCCTTTTCCTTCATAGGGTATTTATTTATTTATTTTTATAATGATTTTTATTTTTTCCATTACAGATTGTTTACAGTGTTCTGTCAATTTTCTCCTCTACAGTGTGGTGACTCAGTTATACATACATGTGTAGATTCATCACAAATGATTAGACATAGTTCCTAGTGCCATACAGCAGGATCTCATAGCCTATCCATTCCAAACACAATAGTCTGCCTCTATTAACCACAGACTTCCAGACCATCTCACTCATTCTCCCTCTCCCTTAGCAACCACAAGTCTGTTCTCCAAGTTCATGATTTTCTTTTCTGTGGAAAGGTTCATTTGCGCTGTATATTAGATTCCAGATATAAATGATATTATATGGTATGTCTTTTTCTTTCTGACTTACTTCACTTGGTATGAGAGTCTCTAGTTCCATCCATGTTGCTGCAAATGGCACTATTTTATTCTTTTTTATGGCTGAGTAGTATTCCATTGTGTATATACACCACATCTGCCTAATCCAATCATCTGCCAATGGACATTCGTGTTGTTTCCATGTCTTGGCTATTGTGAATAGAACTGCAGTGAATACTTTTAAGGAAAGTTTTGTTTGGATATTTGCCCAAGAGTGGGGTTGCTGGGTCATATGGTAGTTCTATGTATAGTTTTCTAAGGTACCTCCATACTGTTCTCCAAAGTGGTTGTACCAGCTTATATTCCCACCAACAGTGCAGGAGGGTTCCCTTTTCTCCACAGCCCCTCCAGCACTTGTTATTTGTGGACTTATTAATGATGGCCATTCTGACTGGAGTGAGGTAGTACCTCATAGTAGTTTTGATTTGCATTTCTCTAATCATCAGCGATGTTGAGCATTTTTTCAAGTGCTTGTTGGCCAGCTGCATATCTTCCTTGGAGAAATGTCTATTCAGGTCTTTTGCCCAGTTTCCATTGGGTTGTTGTCTTTTTTTGCTGTTGAGTTGTCTAAGTTGTTTGTATATTTCAGAGATTAAGCCCTTGTCAGTTGCATCATTTGATACTATTTTCTCCCATTCTGTAAGTTGTCTTTTTTTTTCTTTTTGGTTTCCTTTGCTGTGCAAAACCTTGTCCATTTGATTAGATCCCACTGGTTTATTTTTGCTTTTATTTCTGTTGCTTTGAGAGACTGACCTGAGAAAACATTTGAAAGGTTGATATCAGAGAATGTTCTCTTCCAGGAGGTTGATGGTATCTGGTCTTATATTTAAGTCTTTCAGCCATTTTGAGTTTATTTTTGTGCATGGTGTGAGAGTGTGTTCTAGTTTCATTGATTTGCATGCAGCTGTCCAGGTTTTCCAGCAATTCTTGCTGAAAAGACTGTCTTTTCCCCATTTTATGTTTTTGCCTCCTTTGTCAAAGATTAATAGACCATAGGTATTTGGGTTTATTTCTGGGTTCTCTATTCTGTTACATTGGTCTGTATGTCTGTTTTGGTACCAGTACCACACTGTCTTGATGACTGTGGCTCTGTAATATTGTCTGAAGTCTGCGAGAGTTATGCTTCCTGCTTGGTTTTTGTTTCTCAGAATTGCTTTGGCAATTCTGGGTCTTTTTTGGTTCCATATAAATTTTTGGATTGTTTGTTGTAGTTCTGTGAAAAATATCATGGGTCATTTGATAGGGATTGCATTGAATCTGTAGATTGCTTTGGGTAGTATGGCCATTTTTACAATATTAATTTTTCCAACCCAGGAGCATGGGATATCTTTCCATTTCTTTGTATCCTCTTTGATTCCCTTGATTAATGTTTTATAGTTCTCAGCATATAAGTCTTTCACCTCCTTGGTCAGGTGTATTCCCAGGTATTTGATTTTTGGGGGTGCAATTTTAAAATGTATTTTTGTATTCCTTTTCTAATAATTGATTGTTAGTATACAGAAATGCGACTGATTTCTGAATGTTAATCTTATATCCTACTACTTTGCTGAATTTGTTGATAAGTTTGAGTAACTTTTGTGCTGAGTCCTTGGGGTTTTCTATATATAGTGTCATGTCATCTGCATACAGTGATAGTCATAACTCTTCTTTTCCTATTTGGATGCCTTTTATTTCTTTTGTTTGTCTGTTTGCTGTGGCTGGGACTTCCAGTACTATGTTGAATAACAGTGGTGAGAGTGGGCATCCTTGTCTTGTTCCAGATCTTAGTGGGAAGGCTTTCAGCTTGTGTCCATTGAGTATTATATTTGCTGTGGGTTTGTCATAAATGGCTTTGATTATGTTAAGGTATGTTCTCTCTATACCCACTTTGGTAAGAGTTTTGATCATGAATGGATTTTGGACTTTGTCAGATGCTTTTTCTGCATCTATTGAGATGATCATGTGGTTTTTGACTTTTCTTTTGTTAATGTGGTGTATGATGTTGATTGATTTGTATATGTTGAACCATCCTTGTGCGCCTGGGACGAATCCCACCTGGTCATGGTGTATGATCTTTTTTTTTTCGTCTTTTTGCCATTTCTTGGGTCACTTCCGCAGCATATGGAGGTTCCCAGGCTAGGGGTCAAATTGGAGCTGTAGCCACTAGCCTACACCAGAGCCACAGCAACGCAGGATCTGAGCCTCATCTGCAACCTACACCACAGCTCAAGGCAACGCCAGATCCTTAACCCACTGAGCAAGGCCAGGGATTGAACCAGCAACCTCATGGTTCTTAGTCGGATTCGTTAACCACTAAGCCACGACGGGAACTCCTATATGATCTTTTTTATATGTTGTTGGATTCGGTTGGCTAAAATTTTGTTCAGAATTTTTGCATCTTTTTACCAAAGATATTGGCCTATAGTTTTCTTTTTTGGTGGTATCTTTGTCTGGTTTTGGAGTTAGGGTGATGTTTGCATCATAGAATGTCTTTAGGAGTATTCCTTCTTCACCCTTTTGAAAAAGTTTAAGGAGGATGGGTATAAGTTCCTCTTTGTATGTTTGGTAGAATTTGCCTCTGAAGCCATCTGGTCCTGGAATTTTATTTGTAGGGAGTGTTTTTATGACATATTCAATTTCATTTCTAGTTGTTCTGTTCAGTTGATCTATTTATTTTTGATTCAGTTTTGGCAGGTTGTAAGTCTCTAGAAAGTTGTCCATTTCTTCTAGGTTGTCAAATTTACTGGCATACAATTGTTCATAGTATTCTCCTATGGTTTTTTCTATTTCTGTAGTATCTGTTGTGACTTCTCCTTTTTTCATTTCTTCTTTTTTTTTGGGGGGGGTTTCTTCTCTCCTGTCCTTGGTGAATCTGGCCAGAGGCTTGGCAATTATGTTTACCTTTTCAAAGAACCAACTCTTGGTTTTATTGATTTTTTTCTATTGTTTTTTGAATCTGCCTGGTCTGTGGCTGGCTAGCAAGTGGCTTCCAGTCGAGGGCAGGCTGTGCTGGAGAAGCCTGGTCCTCTGTTGGCTAGCAAGCAATTTCTTTCTGCAGGTGGCCTGCACCAGTGCAGCCTCACCCTCTGCAAGCCCACGGGCATGCGCACATGCTGGGGAGCAAGGAGTTTCCAATGGCGGCCCACTCCTCCTCCTCTCCTCTTCCCCAACAATGGTGCCTTGCCTCTCCTGTGGGTCCACACCTTCTCCTGGGCTTCCTCTGCCATTGCTTTCCACTCCTCAGCCCTTAGGGTACCACTCCCCCACCTGCGGTATACTGCTTCTTAGCCCCTTAGGCTGTCACCACACAGCCAACCCCAGCCCTCTCCCAGGGACTGACCTCCAGAGCCTAAGTCCCAGTGCCCAGCCTGAGTGTCTCAGGCTGTGGTGTCTGTGCCCATGGTTCAGATTATCTGTGCGGCTCTCACTCTGCTTTTCTGCTCTCAGACCTGCTGCTGTGCTTTCCTAGGGGACTTTGAGGTACCTCTGACTTAGGTGATTTTTCTGTCAGTTAGGTGGCTTCCCAGGGTGTGGGTTCCTTTTCTCCTTCACAGCTCCCTCTCTGGAACACTAGTGTGGTCCTGATTCCTTTTCTCTCTCTCTCTTTTTTTCCTTTTGTTCTATCCAGTTAAGTCAAAAGTTTCTTGCCCTTTTTGGAGGTTTAAGTTCTTCTGCCAGCATTCAGTTGCTGTTCTGTGCGAGTCATTTTACATGTAGATGTGCTTTTTTGACATGTTTGTGGGAGAAGATGAGCCCAACCTCTTGCTCCTCCACCATCTTGCTCTGCCTTCCGACCTTATAAGTTATTATAAGATGTTGACTAGAGTTCCTGTGCTATACAGTAGGGCCTGTGGTTTATCTATTTTATATAAAGTAGTGTGTATCTGTTAATCCCAAACTCCTCATTTATTCCTCCCCAACACCTTTTCCCTTTGCTGTTTTTGAGGTTTGTCTTTGAAATATGTGAGTCTATTTCTGTTTTATAAATAAGTTCATGTGTATCACTTTAAAACTTAGATTCTACATGTAAGTAATAGCGTATGATATTTGTCTTTCTCTGTTTGACTTACTTCACTTGTATGATACTCTCTAGGTCTACCCATGTTGCTGCAAATGGTATTATTTCATTTTTCCTGATTGAGTAATATTCCACTTCTGGGCATATATCCAGGGAAAACTCTAATTCAAAGAGATACCTGCACTCCAATGTTCATAGCAGCACTATTCACAAAGGCTAAGACATAGTGGAAACAACCTAAATGTCCATTGACAGATATACGGATAAAGAAGATGTGGTACGTATTCACACTGGAATGTTATTCAATCTGACTCTTTCATGAAGAGGCCTGAAGGGCAGAGGCTGGGTAGGCCAGGAATGAGGTGGGAATAATCCTCTGGAGAAATCAGTCCTGCAGATGCCTGGAGCTCAGACTTCTAGCCCCCAGAATTGTGAGAAAATAAATTTCTGTTGGTGAAGCTACACAGTCTGTAGTACTTTGTTATGGTAGCCCTAGAAGACTACTGCAGGGACCATATATAGAAAGAAGAAATGCAGAGAGGACTATGGCCTGGGGTATAACCTTGGCTGCATCCCAGATTACAACCCCTTATACAGTATACAACCCTGGGCAAGAGATTTAACTTTTCTCAACTTGGGTTTCTTATATGTAAAGTTGGGAAAATTACACCTTCTCTCCAGGAACACTTGGGTTATTTATTTACTTAACTCTACTTATGTATTGTTTACTATTTACCAGGGACTGCTCTAAATGCTTTGTAAGTATTGTGTAGATTAAATAGTAATAATGTAGGCAGTGTGTTTGACATGATGTCAAGCACACAGTAAGTGTGAAAACGAATATCATCATTATTATTCATATGAGCTCTACAGGAAATAATTTTTTTCTAGAAAAATCCACAGATATTTCCTAAGGAATCTAGACTGTTCTCTAGCAACTCCTACTGTCTCTGATAATTAAAGCACAGTATATTAACAATTGAAATTCTGTTATTATTTTATTGGAAACTATTTTTTCCTATTAAATATATGATTTTAAAAGCTTGCTGTATCTTAAGGGGGCATGTTTATAACGTTTCAGGGACCCTTTTGATGTGAAAACATATTTTGAAATACACGGAAATCAATTAGAATATAATTTGATTTTCAAAAAACTTTATATATAAACATTAGCATCGTGTAAAGCAAGCCTCCTCTGTACCACGAGGCAAATAATGCACATCCTTGGCATTAAAGAAAAATTGAAAAAATTTTTTTTTTTTTGTCTTTGTGCTATTTATTGGGCCGCTCCCGCGGCATATGGAGGTTCCCAGGCTAGGGGTCGAATTGGAGCTGTAGCCACTAGCCTACACCAGAGCCACAGCAACGCAGGATCCGAGCCGCGTCTGCGACCTACACCACAGCTCACGGCAACGCCCAATCGTTAACCCACTGAGCAAGGGCAGGGACCGAACCGGCAACCTCATGGTTCCTAGTCGGATTCGTTAACCACTGCGCCACGACGGGAACTCCGATTAAAGAAAAATTGAGTGCAGTTCCACAAATAGGCACAAGTCGGCGCTCTTGTAAGGCAAACACAGGCTTCCCCACTAAAAATAAGTCGGTTTTGCTAATACAGTGTAGTCACACTTAAGTTGATTTTTTCGTTTAATGGTAAGCTATTCAACATGCTAAGCATGAGAAATGGAGAAGAAATGATTTATTTAGATACTCTAAAAGAGATACTACAGGGAGCAATCTTACAAACACCATGAATGTAGCACTTATTTTGTAGAGTGGGTCCAAAACACAAGAAACCAAGCATTCGGGTGGAAGTGGGTAAGACTCAATCCTACTTTGAGCATTTCAAGCTCAGCTCTTACAGACAGGTACGTCTTTAATTTGTTCTGTTTCCAGTTTGTGCTTCCACATTTAACTGATGCTGTTTGGAAGGATAAGGTAAAGAAACAGTGGGACAGAGAGCACATAGTAATACAGTTTGGGAAGCCTCATTTTCACCTATAAGCGATTCAGCAAAAACCCCTCTTTTCAGAATAACTTAGTGCTGTCTGTTGAAGAGTACAGGTAGGTTCAGGAGACCTGGGTCTTTGCCCGAGTTCCCCCGCTGAGCTGAGGTGTGTCTTGAGTCTGCCCAGAGGAGAGGGATGTACATTCCAAATTTCCTTCTTTCTCCTACCGATCCTTCACCCAGGGCTACTCTTCCCTCTTACTCAAATGTGCTGCAGACTCTGTCTTTTGCAGTCAAAAGGAATGGACTTTTTGTCTGTTTGATTTTTCTTAGTGGTCATGGAAAAATTGTTACATATTCTTAAGATAGGAGAGAAGAGGGAATCTTACTAAAGTAATCAAACTAGTTTTCTGTCTTTTAACCATGTTGCTATGATAGGACCCCATTTCATATGGAAGAGGCTTTGGGGGAATCCTTTAGTTATAGGTAATTCTGATATTTAAACAAAGACTTTGCCTTAATGATAATGATAGGAGGACATACTCTAACCTGTCTTTTGATCTTTTTTTCTAAATGATTTGCGGTCTGCTGAAGATGCTGGGTCTGTTTTTATCCTTGTTGTTTGTTGTCTAACTATCCATCCATATGTCCATCTATCATGCATCCATCCTCCTTCCCATCCTCCTCCCATCCATCCATCCTTCTATCCATCTGTCCGTCCGTCCATCCATCCATCCATCCATCCATCCATCCATCCATCCATCTCCCTCACTCTGGTCCTTTTCTATCAACAGGTAAACATGCATCAGTGTACCTTCTGCCCTAGGTGAGATCTTTTTGAATCAAAGATGGGTCTTCTGACCTTCTCTTTTTGGTTCTGCATTCTAGCTTCCAAGTATTACAGAAAAATATAACCAAATTAACCATCAAGACACATAGAACACTCACCTTTCCTGAACTACATTTTTTTTAAAAAAGGAAAAACTATAGATGTGTATGTATCATATGTTTATGGCTTGTTCTTTAGCTACTGTCTGGAGATGGGGCTCAGTAACATTTAGGTGACATAAACATGTGGCCCAGAGAAGCTTCATGCCTCACCCTTGGGTTTTGGTTATAGTAGGTGACTGTGCCAGCTCCCTCTCTTCCTAGTCTCAGTAGTAGTTGCAGTTCTGAGCATTTTGAGCCACAGTTTTTGGTTAAGGAATTGATTCTGAAAGACACCGTTAATATGCAAATTTATGACAAGCAGAAGTTATTCTCATTATCACCTGTTAACAGAGGTTAGTAGATCAAAAAACACTTTGCTGACAGAGTGTTAGGGTGGCCTGGAGGAAGGAGGCAGAGGCTGGAGTAGTGAGACTGCAAGCAGGTTTATTGACCAACAGAGTGGTGGGAGCACTCTGAGCAGAGAACTCAGGCCCCCTGCCACTGGGAGAGAATCAGGTTTTATAGGCAGGGGGTCATGTGCTGAGTTCTGTAGGTCTGGGATGGTGTTTGAGATTATGATATAAAATTTATCTTTCTCCTTGGGGCTGTCTTTGTCCTTGGAAAGTCAACCACTTCATGGGCTTGGTTGTTTTTCCTGTGGAGGTTCGATAAGGTAGAGACTGTAGGTCTGGATCTGGGTGGGTCAATGAGTCATATGGACTTACTATTTTTTAGGTCTTCATTTTAGTTTCCGCCTAAGACAGAGGACTCGGTCTTGGGAGGAATAAAATCTTCAGAGAATATGTTCTGACAGAAAAGGGGAGAGTCTTCTGGGCTTGGGTCTTACTTAGGGAAAAGGCCAGCTCTGAGGGAGACTGCATGCAGACACTGAGGGCCTGGGGCATGGAGAGGGTAAAGGAAATGCTGACAACAAGATAGACTGGGGTCAAAGGCAAATCGATTCTGCAGCACAGACTGCCTGGTTCGGTCCCAGGGATGCTCAGCCAGGCTCTGGGCCAAGTAGCGCTGGCCTCTGGATTCTCTTTCCAGTCTGCACTCCCCATCAGTCTCATAATCATTTGGGTCCCTCCTTTGAATCCCAGTAATATTGGTGTTCGTTGTTGTCACTTTCACATGCTTTTGTGTACAGTCTCACTATTTGGATGCTAAGCCAAAGCTGATGCTGTGCGAGGTGGCCCCTGGGATGCAGAGAGGCCCTGGGATGTGTGGCCTCCCACACAAAACCCTCCCCTCCTTTCAGCTGGGGGCATTTCACAAAAGATTTCCCCCTCCAAGCCAGAGCAGAGCTCTCATTTACCCTTTTTCTTTCCCCCCAAATCTCTCTCTCCCTCTTTTCCTCCTTTCCTCCACCTCTCCCACCCTTTTTCTCTCGCAGCAGCTGTGCCACTCATTTGGTCCTGGGGCTCTTGGCTGGACAGGACTTCTCCCAGGAGTTAAAGGAGAGTTTAATTAGAAAAAGACCCCCTTGCCTTTGGTAATGATTATCACACTTTATCATGGGCTGTAGTCTTGATCCTGGTCTGGTCAGTGTTTCTAGCGCTTGGCATGGGGAAGCCAGTCATCTATTCCCATTGCTGATGGGGGCTTCCATGCGGCTCTCCTGTGGCCTGAAATGGAAAAACTCCTCCATCCCTTTAGCTAAACTAAAGGGTTCTGTGAAAAAGGCTTTGCACAAGTTTTTTTGTTTTTTTTGTTTGTTTGTTTTTTTTTTTTTTTTTTGCATTTTATGGCCACACCTGAGGCATGTGGAAGTTCCCAGGCTATGGGTTGGATCAGAGCTACAGCTGCTGGGCTATGCCACAGCCACAGCAATGCCAGATCCTTAATCCACTGAGCAAAGCCAAAGATTGAACCTGCATCCTCAGGTATGCTAGTCAGGTTTGTTACTTTTGAGCCACAATGGAAGCTCCTTGCACAAGTCTTTAAAATCACTTACCAGTTCTTCTGTAAGGTCAGAGTGAGCTTTTACGAATTTATTAGCCCAACCTTGGTGGCTGTCATTGTGTTAGACAGGAAATGGGACCCCAGAAGCACCTGCTCTCTGGGTGCCTAGAAGGTCACTGCTGTGAAGTGCATGGAGCCAGGGCTTAGAATTCCTTTTTCTGATTGAAGGTGGTTGGCTGAAGTCTCAACACTTTTAAGAGATGCAGCTTTTTAAGTTTAAAGAGTAAAGTTGGGAGTTCCTGTCATGGTGAAGTGGAAACAAATCTGGCTAGGAACCTTGAGGTTTCGAGTTTAATCCTTGGCCTCACTCAGTGGGTTAAGGATATGGTGTTGCCGTGAGCTATGGTGTAGATTGCAGATGCGGTTTGGATCTGACATTGTTGTTGCTGTGGCTGTGGTGTAAGCCAGCAGCTGTAACTCCGATAGGACCCCTAGCCTGGGAATCTCCAAATGCTTCTGGTGTGGCCCTAAAAAGCAAAAAAAAAAAAAAAAAGAGTAAGGTTGGTCTGTTCAGGAGATCAGGATAGAGTACAGGGGTTGGAGGTCTGGGAACTGAAGGTCACAGGTCCTACTTATAAGGTCCTGTGACTTAGAAGCCATGTGCTCTGGCTCATCTTTTTTTATTTTTATTTTTAGTTTGGACACTATTATTGTAAAGGAACCTTATCCCTGTTGGCCCACACTAAGCTCCTCAAAGGGCAGTCTAATTTCTGGAGATGTTCTCCCTGACCTAGAGGTAGGAGGGGACTCTGCTAGACCGGGGCTCCCTGCAGTATGTTGACAAGTGGATGGGGGCATGTATGCAGGATACAACTTGTGCTAAACTTCTTGGTGTTCTGGACATCTGGGTATGAAGACAAGACCTTCGATTAAAAAAATAAATTGGAAATTCCCATTGTGGCTCTGTGGTTAGGAAAGCCAAATCATATCCATGAGGATTCAGGTTCAGTCCCTTGCCTTGCTGAGTGGGTTAAGGATCTGGTGTTGCTGTGAGCTGTGGTGTAGGTCGTAGACATGGCTCGGATCCCATATTGCTGTGGCTCTGGCATAGGCCAGCAGCTACAGCTCCGATTGGACCCCGAGCCTGGGAACTGCCATATGCCAACAGTGAGGCCCTAAAAAGACCAAAAGACCAAAAAAAAAAAAATCAAAATTCCTGTCATCACAAGCTGTCATTGGTCTACTTTTTCAAGGAAAGGATTGGCAGTCATTAAGGTTGCATGCTTTCATAAGGAGAGAGCTCACTGACTAAAAATAATCTCCTTATCTAGTTTCTCAGTGTAGAATCTTTCATTTGGGAGAAAGAATTGCTCACTCCAGATCCTCTTTTTAAAAATTCTTAAACCTCTGAGAGGTAAAAGATAGGCAGCTATTGTTATTCATGGATACCTTAGCCTGAATTAGTTTGGCTAATAATTTTGTGATGATAGCTAGGTGAAGACTTATGGGGGAGGCACACATTGTAGCTTAACTGATATGTGTGTACATGTGTTGGGGCAGTGGACATGAACAAGGAGGGTCCTGGGCACCTGGGTTCAGGGCGGGATGTGCCAAAGACAATTTCTTCCTCTCTCTCTCTCTCTTTTTTCTCTTTTTTTAGGGCTGCACTGTGGCATATGGAAGTTCCTAGGCTAGGGGTCAAACTGGAACTACAGCTGCCAGCCTAAGCCACAGCCACAGCAATGCTGGATCTGTCACCCACTGAGCGAGGTTGGGGATGGAACCCATATCCTCATGGAGACTAGTTGTTTCATAACCCACTGAGCTACCATGGGAACTCCCCTTCCTCTGTTGTAGTTTTCCTTAGAACACTAGTTCGGTGGCATCCCTGCCCACAAGTATTGTGATTTCCTTGTCCTTGATGCTAACACAACTGTCAAGTAGTGTACCCAAGTGAAAGAGGACCTGATTAGAGGCGAGCACAGCACTTCCTCTCTCTTCCTACTTTATTTATTTTTACTTTGTTGTCATTTAAAAATTTTATTGAAATATAGTTGATTTACAATGTTGTTATTTCAGGTATAAAGCAAAGTGATTCAGTCACACACACACATATCTGTTGTTTTTAATTAATTAATTAATTTTTGTCTTTTGTCTTTTTAGGGCAGCACCTGCAGAATTTGGAGTTTCCCAGGCTAGGAAACAGAGCTGTAGCCATCAGCCTACGCCATAGCCATAGCAATGTGGGATCCGAGCCACATCTGTGACCTATACCATGGCAGTGCCAAATCCTTAACCCACTGAGTTAGGCCAGGGGTTGAACCTGCATCCTCATGGATACTAGTCAGGTTCATTAACTGCTGAGCCACGAAGGGAACTCCCATAAATGAATACAATTATTTTTGTTTGGAGCTTTGAGGGGGAGTTAAAAACTCATTTTTTAAAAGGCTTTATTTTTTTTCTTTTTCTTGGAGTGCTTTTTGTTGTTGTTGTTGATGTGGTGTCTCAGTTCCTGGACCAGAGATTGAACCTGGGCCATAGCCGTGAAAATACCAAGTTCTCACATTAGGCCACCAGGGAACTCCCTTTGGAATGGTTTCTTAATGCATGAATTTAGGCTGCACACAGACTGTTAGCTGGTATCCACCAGCATGGTCCTATCTGTTGTTAAAATATGGGTGAATTTTTTGTACTGGTTGAGTTAGCTGTTGCCCTGAAGCTCCTGACAGATCTTCTAGCTTCTCATCCGGAAGCCCTTCTCCTCACAATCCAATAATGAAAAGGTTAATGCCTGGTCCCACAAGAGGCCTCTGCACCTGCACCTGCACCAGCTCCATTGCCAGTAGAAACTTTTGGAAGAGATGTTTTGTGATTCCCCTTCTTCTTGCCAAGTACTATTTTTTTAATTTTATTTTTATTTTTTATACAATTTAAAAGGTTACCCTCCATTTACAGTTATGACAATATATTGGCCATATTCCCCATGTTGTACAGTACATCCTTGTAGCCTGTTTTACCCCCCAATAGTGCGTACCTCCCACTCTCCCCTCCCCACCGACAACCACTAGTTCGCTCTCTATGAATCCGTTTCTTTGTTGGTATATTCATTAGTTTGTTGTATTTTTTAGGTTCCACATATAAGTGATACCATACAGTATTTATTTTGTCTTTCTCTCTCTGATTTATTTCTCTTAGTATAATGCCCATCCATGTTGTTGCAAATGGCAAAATTTCATTCTTTTTAATGGTTGAGTAG
Organism: Phacochoerus africanus; assembly: GCF_016906955.1. Lineage (NCBI taxonomy): Eukaryota > Metazoa > Chordata > Mammalia > Artiodactyla > Suidae > Phacochoerus > Phacochoerus africanus. Next base: position 181,639,306 of record NC_062545.1, on the reverse strand, counting down.
TATTCCATTTGTGTGTGTATACACACACACACACACACACACACACACACACACACACCTATGTATATATAACATTTTCTTTATCCATTCATCTATGGATAGACACTTAGGTTGCTCCCATGTCTTGGCAATTATGAATAATGCTGCTACGAGCACTGGGGGTTTGTATCTTTTTGAATTAGCGTTTTTGTTTTTTTCAGCTATGTACCTGGGAGTGAATTGCTAGGTCATATGGTAGTGCTTTTTTTTTTTTTGCCATAGTCGCAGCACGTGAAAGTTCCTCGGCCAGCGACTGAACTGCGTCACAGCTGTAACAAGAGCCATAGTAGTGACTACACTGGATCCTTAACCCACTGAGTCAGGAGGGAACCCATATGGTAGCTTGATTTTTAGTTTGAGAAACCTCCATACTGTTTTCCATGGTGGCTGTACCAATTTACATTTCCTCCAATGGTGTAAAAGTGTTCTTTTTTTCTCTACATTCTTGTTGACTTTTGTTATTTAGGGTCTTTTTGACAATAGCCATCCTGACAGGTGTGAGATGAGCTCTCATGGTTTTGATTTGCCTTTCCCTGATGCTTAGCAATGTTGATCATCTTTTCATGTGTCACCAAGCACTATTTTTTTTTAAATGCCAGTCACATCATAATCCAGGGGTCTGCAAATCTGGCTCATGGGGGCAAATCTGACCAATTCCCTATTTTTGTAACAAAGTTTTATTTGTCATAGACACACCCACTCATTTACATAGTGTTATTGCTGACTTCATGCTACAGGGTTGAGTCCTTGCACCTGAGAATCCATTGCCCACAAAGCCTAACAGATTTATCATCTGGCTGTTGGCAGAAAAAGTTTTCCGACCTCTGTTTATCCATTCCTCAGAGCAGCAGCAGGTCTGAGGCCTTTGCTTGCCGACCATGCCAGTCGAATTGGCACTGTCACCTGGTCAAGGAACCTCTTGTTTTCCCAACTTTGGCTTCTCCCTTCCCCTTCCTTGTCCTGTGTCTACATCACTCTACTGCTATTAATAAATGAAAAAAAAGTAATGAAGAGAAGCAAGCTGGTAATTGTTGGGTTTTTTTTTAAACAAATGTCAAATAATTCCTCTGAGTATTACTGACATTTCAAAAAAAAAAATGTTGGTGGTTCTCTATTTGCATAGAGTTTTATGTGGTTCACAAAGCCCATCTGTAATCCATTTGAGTTGAAGTCCCATTTGTCACTGCTGTCAGGATGGTAAAATATATTTGAAATCTTTTTGCTTTAAGGAAAATAGAAGGCTTTGCTGCACTTGACATTGAGCTGAACACTTTGCCACTCTCAGGGAGATGTCAGTTCTGAGAAAGACTTGTGCAAAATGAGGGTTGGACAAAATAATTATCCTTGAAAAAGGGTTTTTTCTTTTTTTTTTTCTTTCTTAAATGGGATTCATTTCCCCCAAAGCCCATAGGTTCCTAAAACAATAAGAAGCTATGAGAGGGCTAGGGTTGGGGTCACCATTGCAAGAGGCCTTCATTTTACTTATCCCCTTAATGGATGGTCAGGAGCATGAACAATCCCAAAAGGCAGAGGACCTAGGTAGTTCTTCCATTTAGCTCTGGGAGGTGTTTTGTAGTCACTTTTAGAATAAAAATTTTATCTATTTAGGTAAAAATGGTAAATCACTATTAAAAAATTCATCAGTATAGAAAAGTACAATTTGAAGAAACTTTAAAAAAGGGGGAGATTGCGTTGTGGCTCAGCGAGTTAAGAAGCCAACATAGTGTCCATGAGGATGCGGATTCTATCCCTGGCCTTGCTCAGTGGATTAAGAATCTGGCATTGCTGCAAGTTGTGGCATAGGTTGCAGATGTAGCTTGGATCCTGAGTTGCTGTGGCTGTGGCCTGCAGCTGCAATTCCGATTCAACCCCTAGCCTGGGAACTTTCACATGCCAAAGCACAGCCCTAAAAAAAAAAAAAAAAAAAAAAAAGAGGGAATCCTAAATTCCTGTTTTTACTTTTGAGAAAGCGTATCTGAGGTTCCTGTGCTCCCTTAAATTGGAGCCTTTTTGAAGGTCTATGTTGGGAGGAGCAGGAAATCTGGCCACTTTATCCAGGGTCTCCTTGGCACCAGACCAGACACTCCTTGGCTGCTTACTTCCATTCTGAGGAATAACAGCCACAGAAGTAACCTCATCTGAAAAGGTGCACCCCGTTAGGTTCTTGTTTTTTCTGGAGGCAACGAATGGTTGCTTTGGTTGCCAAGGTCATTTTTCAGCCTTCTCTTGTATCCGTTAAGGAAAGACCCTGTTATGGCCATCCAAGGGTTTAGTTACTCAGATCAGAAGACAATTAAAAAGTGGCCCGTGATTGATGAGACCAATTGTGAGGGAGGTAACTTTACCAGAGGAGATGAGACCACTGGGCAGCAACATTTCCCTGGTGGCCAGCTGGGCTGTCCAAGCTCAAATGCCAAGTTGGCAGGGCTTCATGTGAACTGCTTTCTATTCACAGATAATCTGGCTGTGCCTCAAGACCAAAGGCTCTTCTCAGGCACCTTTCATGTTATATTATTATTGCTTCTTTACTGTCCTGTGTCATTTTCTTTTCTCACTTTGCACTTGTCCACCTACTTTTTCTTTTACGTGTGGTAGAAGGAGTCAGAAAGAAAGAAAATCAAGAAAAGAAGGGTGGAGGGGAGTTCCCGTTGTGGCTCAGTAGAAACAAATCTGACTAGCATCCATGAGGATGCAGGTTCGATCCCTGGACTCAATCAGTGGGTTAAGGATCTGGCATCGCCATGAGCTGTGGTGTAGGTTGCAGATATGACTCAGATCCTGTGTTGCTGTGGCTGTGGCAAAGGCCAGTGGCTACAGCTCCGATTCAACCCCTAGCCTGGGAACCTCCATGTGCTGCAGGTGCAGCCCTAAAAAGACAAAAAAAAAAAAAGAAAATAAGGGTAGATGAAATGAGAGATCGTACAGGTAAGGGGATGGTAGTGACCATATAGACCTTTGAGACAAAAAGCAAGATAGGAGGAAAAGAAAAAAAAGAAAGGAGATATAACTGCTATCATTTTAAGAGGCAAAAGTAATATTGGAAGCCCATGTAACAGGCTTGTATCCTATCCTGAGGGAGTCCTGCAGGAGCTGTCTCAGAGGGGCTGATTGAGGATCTGCAGAATCTTCAGGGAAATCTTAAGAAATAGGCAATTTGTATAGGTCATTTTGTTTCTCTGAGTAATGAGTTTTTATGTGGAAAAGAATTGACTTTTTTTTTTTGAAGAATGAGAGCACTAAAATGGAATAAGAAAATAGATGTACGTGTATATATGTGTGTGTCCTTTCTTTTTCCATCTAGGGATCCTTCTTTCCTTTCTTCCTCCCCCCCCTTTCTTCCTTCCCCACTTCCTGCCCCCTCTCTTTCCTTCCTCCCTTCCTTCCCTCTCTTTTCATTCCTTTCTTCCTTTCTTTTCTCTTTTTCTTTTTTCACATGCTGGAGAGCAGACAGACTCAGATCCATCTATTAGCCAAGTGCAACTTTCTAATGTTTACATACAAAGCAAATGTTCTTTAGTTAGAAGAGATTTAGGAGATTCCTGCTGTGGCTCAGCGATAATGAACCCGACAAGTATCCATGAGGATGAAGGTTCAATCTCCGGCCTCACTCTGTGGGTGAAGGATCCCATGTTGCTGAGAGCTTTGGTGTAGTTTGCAGATGCAGCTCAGATCCTACATTGCTATGGCTGTGGTATAGGCTGGCAGCTACAGCTCCAATTCGACCCCAAACCTGGGAACTTCCATATGCCATGGGTATGGCCCTAATGAGAAGCTAGGAGTAAGCTTTGAACACACAAATCAGCAGCCGTGGAAAAAAATTCTTAGGCACCTGAGTTCGAGAAGAAAGCAAAGTTTAGGTCAAAAGTTTGAGTTGATAGAGTTCCCATTGTGGTGCAGTGGAAACAAATCTGACTGGAAACCATAAGGTTGCAGGTTCAATCCCTGGCCTCACTCAGTGGGTTAAGGATCTGGCATTGCTGTGGCTGTGGCATAGGCTGGCAGCTACAGCTCCAATTCGACCCCTAGCTTGGGAACCTCCATATGCCGTGGGTGTGGCCCTAAAAAGACAAAAATAAAATAAGAATAAAAATGGAGTAATGATGATAGCTACCTCCCAAAATTAAAAAAAAAAAAAAGTTTGAGTTGAGCTTAATTATGCATTGAATACTTCTCAGGGTCTAGTTGCTTTTTCTTGTCAACCTACATTCCCCTGAGGCTCTTCTCTCTGATAAAGTGACCTGCAGAGGAGGCCAGGTCTTAGCCCAGGTCAGTCCTGGAGAGTGGGAGGGATGGGGAGCCCCAGGCCACAGAAGGGCCACCATGGCCACTTCCATTTGTTGTCCCTGCGCCAGGGAACTACTCTGGTCTTCAAATTCTTAGGAAGAAGCAGTCTCCTTAGGTTTGTGATTCACCAGCTTTGGTGTTTTTGGTGGGGGTGGGGAATTGGGGAGCAAAGCCTGCCAGCAGCTTGTTACTTGTTTTCATTACACAAGGAAACATTTTTAATTTGTTTTTAGAAACTGTTGTAGAGCATTGCCAAGCCTGTTCCATGATCTCTGTTGCAAAGTGTGCTCTTTTGCAGTGCCAGGCTGAGAGGATCTTGCTTTTCTGGTTGAAAATCTGGTACTGTACAAAATCAGGAACATAGGAGAGGCTAAGTAATTGTATCATCTAAAAGGTATCAGGGCTTCAGGTGAACTGTTTTCTATTGACAGATAGAAAAGTGTTTGGTCGAAGGCAAAAAGAAAACCTGACTTGAAGTGGCTTGAACACATAGGCATTTATTTTTCTCACATAAGAAGTTTAGAAGTTTCTTGGGTTCAGTGATGTCAAGCTGGTGTGTCAGAGTCTCTTAGCCTTTCCTTTGTTCTTACTTGCTCCCTGGAAGCAAGGCTGGCTGCCTTAACTCCAGAAATAAGGTTGGAAATCAGGGCAGAAAGGAAAGGAAATGGGGTAAGGCCAGCTACAACGGTCTTCTTCATCAGGGAAGCAAAAACTTTTCCAGAAACTCTTGTCAGACTTCTATTTGTATCTGATGAGCTGGAGTCTTGTTACCTGGCTATCCTGGGAAAGGCTTGGAAAGAAAGGGGTAGATCTCCAAGTACAATTTTCAAAACTATACGGAAATTAAAACATGACTTTCATACAGATAAAGGCTGAGTATATGTCAAACATCTAATTTTTTAATAAGGTGAGCAGCAGGATAGGTAAAGGTGGTTCAAAGGAGAATTTGAGGAATGATATACTAAAATAAGTTCACTAGGTTAGAATCTACACTGGTTAATAATAAAGAAACTATAACCCTTGGTATTCTACTACAAAATGTAAAGCATTCTAACATGAAACATCACAGAACCTGGGCTTTGTTCCCCAAAATTCTGCAAAGATCTTACTGAAAGGGTTTTCCAGTCAGAGAAAAAAGGTGTTTATTCATCTAATGTCTACTGGACTTTTTAATGTTAAAATTCAGTCAGAATTAGAAAGGACTCCTCACATCTAGGGGGAATAAAATAAATTGATTTATGATTTTTAACAAGCATGAGTGAGTAAGGAATCATGCCTATATAATTTAAAAGTCATGAAAAGATATTAATCATAATTAAATTTCCTCTAAGAAGGTGTTTGAAACAGAGATCAGAGGCCAGGCTAAATGATGGCACAACTATGGGACAGTCACCCTGACAGGGGTAGAGGGTTTAGACTTGGTGTCTAAATATTTCATACCTGGTGGGAAGCAGGGAATTGAAATGAAGGCTGTAATGAGGAATAGTAGAAATCAGCTGGGAGGGCAATGGACACATCCCTATTGATTATGCGGCATGTAAAGAGAAAAAGTGATTCATGGAAACAGGAGAAGGAGAAGCAGGAATGACTTTTTTTTTTTTTTTTTTTAAGCTGCAAACGGAAACCCATACACTTGTAAAGGTCATGTCCAACTGTTTAGAAACAAAATAGCCATCTTAAAGAAAAGCAAGGCTGCTTTAACATGGAAATGGAAATGCAGAGACCTTAGAGCCTGCCAGATTCCCGAATTCTTGTGTTCCTTTTAGCAGTGAAGCAGTATAGTTTTCGGGCAGTCAGACTTTGCAGTATAAAGCCAGTGAGTTTTTAGTAGATCCAGTTTGGAATTGCTTAAGAGGAACAGTGGTTTTGGTTTTCCGGGTTCTTAGGTTTTAAGGCTCTTTTTTCTTCTGTGGGAATTAAATGGCCACAGTCTGGAGAAAAAGACACAAAAGAGAATGTTTTTCACTGGGTGGCGTGTTGTCTGGAAGGGTCTGTAATGGGTGTCATGGTAGCTGATAATTGACACTCATTTACTTGAAACTGCCTAAAGTACTTTGGTGTTATTTCATAGGCTTCCTGTGGTCCCCATATGATTGTCATTTCCTACTTTGATCTTTGTCCCACGACATGACACACAGCATTATGGACCAAGCCGGGAAGGACACGGGAGATGCTACCCTGGCAGAACCATCTGTTCTTGTTACACATACCATCCATTTCTGCTGTTCAGTGAACACCACTTTCATCTTTGGCAGTGACCTCTCTTGCACTCCATTACTGGCTGGTGTGTTTAAAAGCTCTGGTACTGGGATGGTTGTTTCTGGAGAGATAACGTTTCTTAAACTAGCTGCCAGGGAGGGACTTTTGTTCCTGCCCACTGTCCTTTTTCACTTTCTCATTTACTTTTCCTCTTTCCTTTTTCTCTCGGGAGAACCCAGAGCACATTTTTCTCCTGAGGGCTTAATTAGGTTGTCCTGTATTCCAAGACTGCTCTGTAGATGACTGTTGATTGTACAACATCCCATTTGTCTTGAGAGCCTCTCTTTCCAGGAGGCACTGAGGCTTCCATTATTTGCTCCGTTACAGCTCAGGACACTGCAATGCCAACAAAGGATGCTTGCCTGAAGTCGTGTGTAAAGTGGAAGCCTGAGACTCACCTACAACTTGGTGGTGGTGTCTTGGGACTGTTCTCATGTTTACATTACTACACACGGACACACAGACACACACAGACACACACACGGGAATGTCACTCTTCTCCTAACCTTCATGACTATTCATAAAAAAAAAGCCCCAGGAGTTCCTGTTGTGGCTCAGTGGTAATAAATCCAACTAGTATTCACGAGAATGCAGGTTTGATCCCTGGCCTGCCTCAGTGGGTTAAATGATCCAGTGTTGTCGTGAGCCGTGGTGAAGATAGGATGTGGCATTGCTGTGGCTGTGGCATAGACCCATGGATACAGCTCTGATTTGACCCCTAGCCTGGGAACTTCCATTTGCCACAAGTGCAGCCCTAAAAGGACCAAAAAAAAAAAAAAAAGCCCTGAAGACAAATAAGATGCTCTGTATGGGTGTGTGTGGACAGCTTCTTATTAGAATTGTCTTGTTCAACCAAAGCACTCAGCCATGGTCTCTAAGAGAAGAATGATGTGGATTTTTGTACATCCACTTAAAGTATGGGAAAGAATGCTTCCATTGCTTCTTACAAAACCTATTTATTTAAGTACCAAATTTGGGGTGCTTAATTTTTTATAGTCAGCTAATAGTATTCAAATTCTAACAGAAATCTCTCTGAATTGAGCTCTACTCAAGCAACTTGCCTGCCATTCTCTTCTAAAAACATGCTGACTGATGCCAAAAGAATAATCAGTTCTCACTGCAAATAGACACCTCTGTATGTCTACCCACTCTCTCCCACCACGGCTAATCTTCCCAACCAAGAATCTATTGTGTCTATTCTCAAATCCACTTATGCCAATTGTACTTATTACAGTAAGTATATAATTTAATTATTTTTATTTATTTATTTTTTGGCTGCATCTGTAGAATGTGGAAGTTCCCAGGCCAGGGTTCAAATCCTTGCAATAGCAGTGACAATACCAGATCTTTAACCGCTAGGCCACCAGGGAACTCCTAATTTAATTATTAAACAATAAACACAACTGTAAAATCCCTTCTTGTGTTAGGAAGGTATCACCTAGAAAACCCAGCAGTCATGTAACACATGCTAGTGAGGTACTTAGCACACAGTTGAAGGTATTGTGGTTTATTATTTAGTATTGAAAAATGTACTTTGTGATTCCTTCCTGTATACGTCATACACGGAGACCACTACAAGTACATGCTGCTTCTTCTGGGTGATGGATTTAAAGATTTATGAATCTTAGCACTGGAAGGGATTTTAGATGTGAGCATCCAGTGATAGCATCGTCTCCCTCAAATCAGACCCTCTAGTGCAGTGACTATATTTTAAATTGTAGCCTTTTTTCATTGTAAGGTGAATCACTCTGAACTTAAGTTCCACTAAGATCCACATAGCCCTATTACATTTCATTTTTCTGAACAGTCAAGGTAATTTTGAGTTTCTGTTCTGTCATCTCTCAAAAATCTTGGGGTCTTTCTTGTATCTTCACTTCTTCTCACACCTCCCATCCACTCCATCTGCAAAGATGGTCCCCTCAGCCTTTAAAATATATTGGATGCAGTTACTTCTCCTGCCTTTGCCAATATCATTCTAGTCTAAGCCACAGTCATCTCTTGCCTGCACTCATGTATTAGTCTCTACTGTCCTTTCTGCTTCCATCCTTATCCCCCTACAATCTGTCCTGCTCCCCGGTGAAAATTTAATTATCTTCCTTCTGAGAAGGGAAAGGGCACAGGCACACAGAGAACAGCAGCCTCAGTCCTGAGCTAAAAGTGAATACGCAGCCCAATTTGTCAGGTCTCAGCAAAAACTCACAAGTCAGTTGCAGCAGCTTCTTATCAAGCAGGCGGTGGTGGGGGGGGGGAGAGCTGGGGGGTGGAAGCAAGGCTTGTCAACACTGCCTTCACCGTGATGGCAGTCCTTGACCTAGACGTGAGTTTCTGTTTAAAGGAGGCTCTTTTCTTTTTTTTTTTTTTCATTTGGAGTGATTTGAGCTCATAGTCGACAGGCTAGATAGCATGAAGATTTTACTGGTAGCAGGAAAAAAAATGTGTCATCAGTAGTTCAGTGCAGAATGTGAGTGAGTTCTCAAGGCTGTGGTTGTGACCACCCAATGTCTAAACTATAGTTTGATGACTTGTTGGCGAGGAGACAGGTGTTCCAAGGCCAGGGCACATCAGAATTTCTGAAGACAACCGGTAAATAAAAGGGAAAAGTATAAGGAGAACAGCAGATTCCCTGTTGTCTGCCACCCAACGGAAACCAGATGGTCAGAGCATAGAATAGAAGCCTGTCTCCTGGCACTGTTGCCACCTACAGAGAAACAGTAGACGTGTGCAAAACAGAACCAGACCTGGCCAGGAACCAGACTTACTCAAGGAGCCAAGAGACAAATGGTTAGAAACAGAAATCGAGTCATGGGAGTAAAAGTTACATCTCCACAGTTTTTTCCTTCAAGAGCTGAGAAAGACAAACCTGGATGAAAGAGGTCAGAGGCATGCATTTATCAGGGACCACAGCTAATTAAGCCCCAGTTCGTGAAAGAAACACTCAGAGATAAAAGCAATAAGAAAACGAAAGGATATTTTGCAAGGAAGACCAGCCTTCAGAATCAGCGTTCCAAGTAAAAGACAGAGCAAGTATTTAGGAAAAAAAAGCCCTTCAAGGTTATCACGGGCTAGCTGTTCATGATGGGAAACAATGACAGTTTTCTCACGTAATTACTGTATGTGTAGGATTATCAAATAGCTTTAGATCCTGGGATTGCAAAAGTTGGGGGTAAACATGCTCACTCCTGAGTTAGTAATTTCCCAGGAAGGGCTCAAGAGTGCCTTTATTTTGAGGACAAATGTTTGATAGGATATTCCTGTTTTTAAAATTTATCTCTGAATGCAAAGTGTTTTTTTTTTTCCCAAAATTTATTTATTTATTTATTTTTTAGTATGTAGTGTGTTTGACAACACAGTGGCAGGGCAAGGTGTTAGGCTTGCTTATTCATTAAATGTATTAATTTCTCTGGTTTATTTCTATATTCTACTTTTACAATGAAAGCTCTATGAAAGAAAATAACTTTTCTTTTTTTGTTTCTGCCATATCTCAATACCTAGACTAGTATCCTGGCACGTGGTGGGTAAGGATGCAATAAATATTTGCTAAAGGAATGAATGAATTTGAGGTGGTAGGTCTTCATTCCAGCTTTGGGCATCTATGAATTTGATAAATCTACATTCTGTGTCTTCAAACTAGTTGTTGATATGACACTGAACATTAGGAAAGAATCTTTGAGCAGAACAATATTATTCCACTAATTGACAACTCTTGGGGACAGTAAATGGAGTGATTTCTCTCTTACTGATGTTCTCACATTCTTGAATAGTGAAAGCTTCGTGGTAGATGAGTTAGTAGCAGAGACATCACTTAGGGTTGTGAATGGGATAGTCAGGATGGCAGTGGCTGTTTCAGAAAAACCCCTCAAAAACAAGAGTTGATTCCTTCTCTTCCCAGGCATGGTTCAGTCTAGACAGCACTCTTGATTATACTGACTTATCAATACCTTATTTGCAAGTGTTTTTCAGAGTTAAATTTCTTTCAGAAACAGAGTATTTTTTTCCACTGCTAAAATTAGTTTCATCATTAATTAACTACCTTTAGTTAATAAATTAGACTGGCTGTTAGATATATAAAAATGAAGGCATATGGTTTCTGCCTTTTAAAAAATTTTTAAAAATTATTAAAGTATAGTTGATTTACAGTATTGTGCCAATTTCTGCTGTACAGCAAAGTGACTCAGCCATATATATATATACACATACATATTCTTTTAGAAAAGTATTATTTTCCATCATAGTCTTTCCCAGGAGATTGGATATATTTCCCTGTGCTATATAATAGGACCTTATTATTTATCCATTCTAAACGTAATAGTTTGCATCTAACCCAAACTCCCAGTTCATTCCATTCCTTCCTGGTTTCAGCCTTGAAAGAGCTAAAAGTCCTGTGGGAAGAACACTGTATAAATTCTCATTGTCCTGTGTTGAAGGTGTTTACATTGTGCTACCAGAGTAGCAGGGGGGCTGGGGAGCAAGGGAGGCCTCTGTTTAAATTATCCAGGTCAGTAGTGATAAGGGTTGTCATGAAGGCAGAGGTAGTAGGTATGGAGAAGAGGGAACAGAAATAAAAGATGTTAAAGCATGCAAGGTTTATTTACCCAATACTTATTGAGCATCTTTTCTATGATAAGCCCGAGGTTAAGTAGTAGATTATAAGGATGAATAAAGCATAACTTCAACCTTTGAGGAGATTGCAGTTTTCTAGGGCAGATAGACACAAAAATAAGTGCTCTGATGGAGGTATGGGATGTTGCTATGAGCTCAAAGGGGAGTGTGGGTGGCAGATGGTGGGAATGGAGATTATCAAGGTGGTATTGAGCTGAGTCTTAGTATTAGTTTCCCAGGTGGCCCAGATAGGAAAGTCAACCCAGGAAAAAGAACAGGATGTACTTAGGAAAAGTAGGCTTTGGAAAAGCTGAGTCGTTGCTACTGGAGATAAAAAGGAAGGTAATAAGCAAAGGAAAAGATTTAGATAAGTTTACTACTTAGCTTTTGCTGTGTAATATACTACCCTAAAATGTAGTGACTTAAAACAACAACCATTAACTCATTACATGATTCTGTGGACTAGCAATTTGGGCTGGGCTCAGAGGGGCAGTTCTTCTTTGTCATCTTTGTTGAATTGTCTTCTTCTTCTCCTCTACCTCCTCCCCTCCTCCTCCCTTCCTCCTCCCTCTTCTTCATCCTCCTCTTCTTTTTATGGCTGCACCCATGGCATATGGAAATCCCTGGGCCAGGGACTGAATCCGTGCCACTGTTGCAACCCATGCCACAGGTGCGGCATCGCCAGACCCCTTAACTATAACTGTGCTGGCCAGGGATGGAACTAAATAATGACTTGGTGGCAAGATTTTAGTTAAATTCAAGTCATTTTATTTTCAAGTATTACAACAATTTTCACTTCCATTCACTCATGCTCTCAGTCATTCATTCATTATTTCAATAAATATTTCCATAGCTACTCTGTGCCTGGTACTGTTCCAAGGATGGGAAATACATTAGTGATCCAGAAAATAGAGCTTTTGTGGAGCTTACATTTTAGTGAGGGGGGCTAGAAAGTAAACAAGATAAATATGAAGATGCAGAGTATGATAATGATAAGTGCTGAAGATAAAAATAAAGCAGGGAAGGGGGCTAGGAAAAAATTCTGACAAATTGTGGAAGTTTTTCATAGCATGGTCAGGGATGGCTTCACTGAGAATGCACCATCTGAGTGAAGAGAGGAAGGAAGGATGAAGTGGTTGGGGTGCAGGTTAGGGCAGAGTTGAAGGTACCTTTAGTCAATGTAAGACTTGGGCTTTCCTCTGAGTGAACTGAGAAGTCCATTGGACCATTTTGAACAGAAGAGTGAGGTGATCTCACAACATTTTGCAGGGATTAATTGGCAACTATCTTGAAAGTAAACTTCCTCTGAGATGTAGGGCGAGGACAGAGCGGGGGTGGGGGCAGTTAGGATGCTGCTGCAGTTGCACAGGAGGGGGGCTGGTGGTAGCAGTGAAGTTGGTGAGAAGTAGTCAGATTCTGGACCCTTTTTTCAGCCACACCCATGGCATATAGGTGCCAGGGATTGAATTCAAGCCACAGCTGGAGTCTACGCCACAACTGCATCAATGCTGGATCCTTTTAATTCACTACACAGGGCTGGGGATCTCACCCTTGCTGCCTTAGAGACAACACCAGATCCTTAACCCACTGTGCCATGGTGGGAAATTTCTGGACATGTATATTTTTTATTTTTAAATTTTTTAATTTTACTATAGTATAACATTTTTATTATGTAAATTTTTTTATTATTCAATGATTTTATTATGTTTATAGTTGTACAGTGATCATCAAAATCCAATTTTATAGCATTTGCATCCCACAACCCCAGTGCATCCCCCCACCAGCCACACTGTCTCCTTTGGAAACTATAAGTTTTTCAAAGTCTGAATGAGTATCTGCTCTGCAAAGAAGTTCATTGTTTCCTTTTTTCAGATTCCACATGTCAGTGATAGCATTTGACGTTGGTGTCTCATTGTATGGCTGACTTCACTAGCATGATAGTTTCTAGGTCCACCCATGTTGCTAAAAATGCCAGTATTTCATTCCTTTTAATGGCTGAGTAATATTCCATTGTGTATCTGTACCACATCTTCTTGATCTAGTCCTCTGTCTATGGACATTTAGGTTGTTTCCATGTCTTGGCTATTGAAAATGGTGCTGCAATGAACATTGGAGTACCTGTGTCTTTGCGAGTCATGGTGTTCTCTGGATAGATGCCCAGGAGTGGGATTGCTTGATCAAATGGTAGTTCTATGTTTAGTTTCCTGAGGCATCTCCATACTGTTTTCCACAGTGGTTGCACTAATTTACAATCCCACCAACAGTGTACTAGGGTTCCTTTTTCTCCACATCCTCTCTAGCACTTCTTGTTTGTAGACTTTTTGATGATGGGCCATTCTGGCTGTTGTAAGGTTGTACCTCATCGTGGTTTTGATGTGCATTTCTCTAATAATGAGTGATGTTGAACATCTTTTCATGTATTTTTTGGCCATCTGTATGTCTTCTTTGGAGAATTGTCTGTTTAGATTTTCTGCCCATTTTTTGATGGGGTTGTTTGTTTTATTGGTATTGAGTGGTAGGAGGTGTTTATATAATTTGGAGATTAATTGCTTGTCAGTTGATTCATTTGCAGAGATTTTCTCCCATTCTGTGCATTGTCTTTTTGTTTCATTTAGGGTTTCCTTTGCTGTGCAGAAACTTTTAAATTCAATTAATTCCCATTTATTTATTTTTGTCTTTACTGTCATTACTCTAAGAGGTGGATCTGAGAAGATGTTGCTGTCGTTTATGTTGCAGAGTGTTTGGCCTATGTTTTCCTCTAAGAGTTTTATAGTGTCTGGTCTTAGATCTAGGTCTTTAATCCATTTGGAGTTTATTTTTGTGTATGGTGTTAGGGAGTGATCTAATTCCATTCTTTTCCATGTGGCTGTCCAGTTTTCCCAGCACCACTTATTGAACAGGCTGTCTTTTCTCCATTGTATATTCTTGCCTCCTTTGTCATAGATTAGTTGACTGTAAGTGCGTGGGTTTCATTCTGGGCTTTCTATCCTGTTCCACTAATCTATACTTCTGTCTTTGTGCCAGTACCATACGGTTTTGAGGATTGTTGCTTTGTAGTATAGTCTGAAGTCCGGGAGGCTGATTCCTCCAGCTCCATTTTTTTTTTCAGGATGTCTTTGGCCATTCTGGGTCTTTTGTGCTTCCAAACAAACTTTAAAATATTTTGTTTGAGTTCTGTGAAAGATGTCCTTGGTAATTTGACAGGGATTGCATTGAATCATTGAAGATTGCCTTGGGTAGTATAGTCATTTTGACAGTATTGATTCTTTCAATCCAAGAGCATGGTATATCTTTCCATCTATTTGTGTCCTCTTTGATTTCTTTCATCAGTGTCTTATAGTTTTCAGAGTCCAGGTCTTTTGTCTCTTTAGGTAGGTTTACTCCTAGGTATTTTATCCTTTTGGATGCAATGGTAAATGGGATTGCTTCCCTAATTTCTCTTTCTGACCTTTCGTTGTTAGTATATAGAAATGCCGTCAGTTTCAGGGTATTAATTTTGTATCCTGTGACTTTGCCAAATTCATGGATGAGCTCTAACAGTTTTCTGGTCAAGTCTTTAGGGTTCTCTAGGTATAGTATCATGTCATCTGCAAATAGTGATAGTTTTACTTCTCCCTTTCCAATTTGGATTCCTTTTATTTCTTTTGCTTCTCTTTTTGCTGTGGCTAGGACTTCTAAAAGTATGTTGAAGAGTAGTGGTGAGAGTAGACATCCTTCTCTTGTTCCTGATCTAAGGGGGAATTCCTTCAGCTTTTCACCCTTGAGAATGATGTTTGCTGTGGGTTTGTCATATATGGCCTGTATTATGTTGAGGTAGGTTCCCTCTATGCCCACTTTCTGAAGGGTTTTTATCAGGAATGGGCGTTGGATTTTGTCAAAGGCTTTTTTTCTGCATCTATTGAGAGGATCATATGGTTTTTATTCTTCAGTTTGTTAATGTGGTGTATCACACTGATGGATGTGCGGATATTGAAGAACCCTTGCATCCCTGGGATAAATCCCACTTGATCATGATGTACAATCCTTGTAATGTATTGTTGGATGCAGTTTGCTAGTATTTTGTTGAGGATTTTTGCATCAAAGTTCATCAGTGAAATTGGCCTGTAGTTTTCATTTTTTGTGGAATCTTTTCTGGTTTTGGTACCAGGGTGATGGTGGCTTCATAGAATGAGTTTGGGAGTATCCCTTCTTCTGCAATTTTTTGAAATAGTTTCAGAAGGAGAGGTGTTATCTCTTCTCTAAATGTTTGATAGAATTCGCCTGTGAAGCCATCTGGTCCTGGACTTTTGTTTGTTGGAAATATTTTAATCACAGTTTCAATTTCAGTTCTTGTGATTAGTCCATTCATCTTTTCTATTTCATCTTGGTTTAGTCTTGGAGGATTGTAGTTTTCTAAGAATATGTCCATTTCTTCTAGGTTTTCCATTTTATTGGCATCTAGTAGTCTCTTATGATCCTTTGTATTTCTGTGATGTCTATTGTTACTTCTCCTTTTTCATTTCTAATTTTATTGATTTGAATCCTCTCTCTTTTTTTCTTAATAACTCTGGCTAAGGGTTTATTAATTTTGTTGATCTTTTCAGAGAACTGGCTTTTTGTTTCATTGCTTTTCTTTGTTTCTATTTCATTGATTTCTGCTCTGATCTTTATGATTTCTTTCCTTCTGCTAACTTTAGGTCTTATCTGTTCTTCTCTCTCTAGCTGCTGTAGATGTAAAGTTATCTTGTTTATTTGAGCTTTTTATTTTTCCTGAGGTAGGCTTGTTTTCCCATAAACTTTCCTCTTGGAATGGCTTTTGCTGCATCCCATAGGTTTTGGAGTGTTGTATCTTTGTTGTCATTTGCTTCTAGGTATTTTAAAATTTCCTCTTTGATTTCTTCAGTGATCCATTGGTTTTTTTAGTAGCATGTTGTTTAGTATCCACGTGTTTGTGTTTTTTGCAGATTTTTTCTTATTGTTGATTTCCAGTCTTATAGCGTTGTGGTTGGAAAAGATGCTTGATATGATTTCAATTTTCTTAGAGTTACCGAGGTTGGATTTGTAGCACAGGATGTGGTCAATCCTAGAGAATGTTCTATGTGCACTTGAGAAGAATGTGTATTCTGTTTCTTTTGGATGGAATGTCCTATAAATATCTATTAAGTCCATCTGGTTTAATGCTTCATTCAGGGCCTGTGTTTCCTTATTGATTTTCTGTCTGGTTGATCTGTCCATTGCTGTAAGTGGGGTATTAAAGTCCCCCACTATTATTGTGTTATTGTTGATTTCTCCTTTTAAGGTTGTTAGCAGTTGCCTTATATATTGTGGTGATCCTATGTTGGGTGCATAGATGTTTAAAATTGGTATAACTTCTTCTTGGATTGAGCCTTTGATCATTAGGTAGTGACCTTCCTTGTCTCTTAAAGTATTCTTCATTTTGAGGTCTATTTTGTCTGATATGAATATTGCTACTCCAGCTTTCTTTTGGTTCCTGTTTGCATGGACTATATTCTCCCATCCTCTCACTTTCAATTTGTATGTGTCCCTAGAAGTGAAGTGGGTTTCTTGAAGACGGCATATATATGGGTCTTGTTTTTGTATCCATTCAGCCAGTCTATGTCTTTTGGTTGGGGCATTTAGTCCATTAACATTTAAGGTAATTATTGATATGTATGTTCTTATTGATATTTTAATAGTTGCTTTAGATTTGTTTTTGTTGCTCTTTTTTCTTCCCTTCTTCTCTTGTTCTCTCTTCTGGCTTGATGTTTACCTTTAGTGTTGTATTTGAGTTGATTTTTCTTATTTGTTTGTGTATCAATTGTAGATTTTTGGTTTGAACTTATTTATTTATTTTGTCTTTTTGCCTTTTCTAGGGCCACACCTGCAGCATATGGAGGTTCCCAGGCTAGGGGTCCAATCAGAGCTGTAGCTGCTGGCCAGAGCCAGAGCCACAGCAATGTGGGATCTGAGCTGTGTCTGCAACCTACACCACAGCTCATGGCAATGCTGGATCCTTTACCCACTGAGCAAGGCAAGGGTTTGAACCCACAACCTCATGGTTCCTAGTTGGATTCATTAACCACTGATCCATGATGGGAACTCCAGTTTGAAGTTGTTCTTAAGTTTTGATACAGTCTATATATATATACATGAGATTGTTTTAGGTTGTTGGTCTCTTAGTTGCAAGTGCATCTCCAGTGTCCTGCATTTGTACCCTCTTCTCATGATTTCTGATTTTGGTGGCATAATTGAGCATGGGTGATTTTGTATCTGTACTGTATATATACCTTTACTGGTGAGCCTTGTCATTTGTGGTATTTTTGTTTCTGGTTGTGGCCTTTTCTTTTCTGCCTAGAGAAGTTCCTTTGGTATTTGTTGTAAAGCTGGTTTAGTGGTGCCGAATTCTCTTAGGTTTTGCTTATCTGTGAAGGTTTTGATTTCTCCTTCAAATCTGAATGAGAGCCTTGCTGAGTAAAGTAATCTTGGTTGGAGGTTTTTTCCTTTCATCACATGAAGTATATCATGCTACTCCCTTCTGGCCTGCAGAGTTTCTGCTGAAAAATCTGCTGATAACCTTATTGAGGTTCCCTTGTATGTTATTTGTTTCTTTTCCCTAGCTGCTTTCAAGATTTTCTCTTTGTCCTTAATTCTGGTCAGTTTGATTAATATGTGTCTTGGGTATTCCTCTTTGGGTTTATTTTATATGATACTTATTGTGCTTCCTGAATTTGAGGGAGTGGTTCCTTTCCCATGTTGGGAAAGTTTTCAGCTATTATCTCTTCAAATATTTTTTCTGTCCCCTTCTCTCTCTCTTCTCCTTCTGACACCCCTTAATGCGGATGTTGGTGCTTCTAACATTGTCCCAGAGTTCTCTGAGACTCTCTTCATTTCTTTTCAATCTTTTTTCTACTTTCTGTTCCACATCAGTGATTTCCACTAATCTATCCTCCACCTCACTTATTCGTTCTTCTGCCTCCTGTATTCTGCTCTTGGCTGATTCTAATGAATATTTATTTCAGTTATTGTATTTTGCATCTATTATTGTTTAAGTTTTATATCTTGTATCTCTTTGCTCAATGTTTCCTATAAATTATCCATCTTTGCTCCAGTTTATTTCCATTGTCTTGCATCATCTTCTGTTTCAACAGTCTAAAGTCTTTTTCCTGGAAGCAGATAATCTCCAGATCACTTAGCTGTTTTTCTGTTTTTTTTTTCTTGCTCCTTTATACAAATTACAGTTCTCTGCCTTTTCATTTTTATAGGTTTTTGGTATGGTGTCCTTTTTACAGATAATAGAATTGTAGCCTCTTACTTCTGCTGTCTGCCCCCCTTGTGGCTGAAGTTGCTATGGGGGCTTGCTGTAGGCTTTCTGATGGGAGGGACTGATACCTGCCCACTGGTAGGTGGAGCTGATTCTAATCTCTCTGGTGGGTGGGGCTTTGTCTCTGGTGAGATTAGAGGTATCTGTGTGCCTTGGGGGGTCTTTAGGCAGCCTGTTTGTTGATGGGGGTACTGTAATCCCACCTGGATTGTTGTTTGGCCTGGGGATTATCAGTGGTGATGGGTGGGGCCAGATTTTCCCAAAATGGCCACTTCCAGAGAAATTTATGCAGATGACTATTCCCAAGAGCTTTGCTTCCAATGTCCTTCCCCCACAACAAGCCATATTCACCCCATTTTTCCAAGAACTGCAGTCATGTTTGACCCAGATTCCTATGGATACTTTGCTTTGCCCTGTGACCTAGTGCACATGAAAATCTGTGTATACCTTGTAAGAATGGGGTCTCTGTTTCCTGAAGTCCTGTGGAGCTTCTGTGCACAAGCCCCACTGGCCTTCAATACCAGATGCTGTGGGGGCTCTTTCTCCCAGTGCCAGATCTCCACACATGGGAGTTTGATGTGGGGCTCAGAACTCTCACTCCTGTAGGTGAGCCTCTGCGAAACAGTTACTTTCATGTCTGTGGAGCTTCCTATCTTGGAGTTATGGGGCTGCTTACATTGCATAATTGCCCCTCCTACCTCTTGATGTGGCCTCCTGTCTTCTGGAGGAGGATATCTTTTTGAAAGTTTCCAGTTCATTTGGTTAAAGATGTCTCAGTATTTGGTTGTAAATTTTGTTGTTTTTAGGAGAGAAGTTGAACTCCAGTCCTATTCTGCCTTTTTAATCCCATCTTCCCTGGAAAGCCCACTGTCTCCATTTTTTCTGTTGGACTTTTGACGTTTTGACCAAAATTATTTTCAGGGCTTATTGTAGAGATGGTACTCCTTTTTTTTTCTCTTGGTTTTCTCAAATTACTTTCTTTATAAGTTTGTAAGCAGAATATCTAGTCTATGAATGATCCTTAACCTTTACACTTGATAAACAGACATGAGGAAGGAGGTGAGGTGAGGGTGAAGTGAAGGGGAAAAAGGGAAAAGGGCATGGTTGTCTGATTTGTGCCAGGCCTGGTTCCAGTGAAGGAGAAGAGAAAGTCTGACAAAAGTATTGCTCTGTTTTTGAGTTTTTTTTGATTTTGTCCTCGAGAAAGTAAGAGGAATGGTTTGGTAGACTCTATTGTAAGATTTTGACAATTAGACCAGGAGAATGGGCCATGCCATTCATTGGCACACAGTAGGTGCCATGCACATTTTTGATGCTGGTAATATAAGGACATGCAGACACAGTGAGAGCCCTCAGGAGGCTTGCAGTCTTGTAGGTCATACAGATGAACATACAGGTAATTTTGATTTAGGGCTATGGGACACATGCGAGGAACATATAACTTAGCTTTACAGTGTCACAGAGGAATTCCTAGAGGAAGAAGATCAGAACAATGAGTAGGAATGACAAGGAAAAGTGAAGGGGTAGGGTGGTAGTATTTCAGGCCACATAACAGAATGTGCAAAAGAGAGGAGATGAGAAGGAGGTAAATTCAGAGTGCCTCCCATGAAGGATGCTGGGAAGCTGTAATGTATAAGACTATATTATAAAAATAGAATCTCATAAACTGCAGGACTTCTACAACATAAGACTTCTGTCACGTTTCTGTCTCCTGGCTTGTTTTGTTTTATTCTGGAAGGCAGCTATGCTCACTACTGTACCACCCACTCCTGGTTTTGTTTTATTCTGTTTGAGCTACTTGGGTTTTCCTGTTTTCCATCAACAAGGGTATTTGAAATTAACCAAGGATGAATCAGGGTTCACTGTCAGCCACTGCAGATTCATCACTGATCTTAACCTCCACTTTTAACTTAGTCTACTTTAGTATTTGCTTCTATTATTTATTCTTTATGAGCATGGAAAGATATCACAGCAGTAGAGGCCCTGCTACTGCTAAGCTTCCAGCCTTTGGTAGAAAACATGAAAACAAGACACATTTACACATATTATTGGTGAGTCCATTTTCTTTCTAGTCTTTTATCTTCATCCTTTTATTCTTATTTTATTGGAATTACCCTCCTCTGATGATGACCGGGGCGGGAATAGTGCCTCCTGTGGGCCCTGGAAGCACAGAGTATGTTTATAAAGACTTAATAAAGGTGCACCTGGGTAGGGAGTCTTTTCACCAAAGGAGTAGCATCTTCGGTGTCCCAGGAAGAGAAGCATTTAATCTTTATCTTTATTTTTTTATTATTGTTATCATTTTCTTTTTTACAGCTGCACCCGTGGCACATGGAATTCCCAGGCTGGGGGTTGAACTGAAGTGGCCTACACCACAGCCACAAGAAACGCCACATCTGAGGTGTGTCTTGTGACCTACACCACAGCTCATAGCAATGCTGGATCTTTAACCCACTGACCAGGCCACAGATTGAACCTGCATCCTCATGGATACTAGTTGGGTTCTTAACCCACTGAGCCACAGCAGGAACTCCTAATCTTTACTTTTAACATGGACATTCTTTACTTTTTTCACTGTGTCCTTTTCTCTAATAATTAGAGCAGATGTGCAATGTGTATTTGATAGGCCTCAAACAGGCTATTTTAGCATAAAATTCAAGTTAACTCATGTTAAAAAAAAAGACTTGGTGTTTCCTGGTGGCTCAGTGGGTTAAGGATCCAGTGTTGTCAGTACTGTGGCTCTGGTTCAATCCCTGGTCCAGGAAGTTCTACGTGCTATGAGTGCAGTAAAAAAAAAAAAAAAAAGAAAAAGAAAAAAATAAAAGCCTTAGTAAAAGGATGGAGACTTCAGGTGAAGGAGAAAATTCAGACTTGAGTCTAGTGAGAACTTTTACTTAAAAGGAGATACTTCCTATGGACCACAATGCATTCTTCACATCCGCCCCTTCAGTCTCTGTGCTGAGTCAGCCTTATCCTGTCTTTCCAATTCATTTTCTTGCTATCCTGTAATGAGAGTAGATGTTAATTTTCTCATTTATTGCTTAGGAGAATTCACATCTAGAAGGCAGTTTAGAGATGATCTGGATTATTGCCTCCCACCTGCTAATAAGAAAACAGCTTCAAAGTGGTAAAAACTGGCCTAAAGGCACATGTCCAGTCCACTGCAGAGCCCACAGGGGCTCTCAGACCAGGAACTGGGTCTTCTGAGTTGAATTTAAGGGTCTGTTCCCTTCATGTCTTAACTCTCACTGGAGGCAAAAATTAAAAAACAAATGAGGATAAAACAGCAGTTTTGAGATCCCGTGGGCTTTTACTTGATGTGATTACTTGTTCAAAATGCTTAGGCAATTGTGTGTTTTTTGTTAAAATAATTGATCACTATACATTTATGCAAAGTTATAAAATAGGGCAAATAGTATAAATTTTAAGATTAATACAGGGATACTAGAAAATGCTTAGTCATTGCGCAAAGTATTTTACATCTAGGTACTCCTTTAATTTGCTAGTTTTCTATATAATATTTTAGAAATATAAATGTATAGACATACCTATATATGGCTATCATCTATCTATCTATCCATCCATCCATCCATCCATCCATCTAGCATTTACAGGCAGCTTTTCCAGGAATCTATTGCATCAAGTGAAGCCTGATCATAGACCAGGATTTTATAACTCACTCTAGCTGTGTTAAAAAGCTCAATGAAAGTTTTTGATTTTCATGCTGAACTCTGCAGTAATTTGTGGCAGATCAATTATGGTTTACCCCATAGAATTCCAGCTGAGTGTATGACTCACCCAGCAAACTTGGACTTGGGTAGGAAGTAGGAGACACTTTCTGTTTTACGGGTATCCTGTCTTTATAGCCCTCTGGTGAGCTTTTCTTATGAAAGGTTGCTTTGAATCTTTAGGCTGGGATGTGTTCTGTGATCATTACAGCTTTTCAAGTCCTGATATGTACGTACCTCTTCAGTAGGCTTCTATATGTTTTAGAATTTTAACTCTTTATGATGCTGTGATGAGTAAGTAAGCAGTGGGAGGCCACCATCACTATTTCTTCCTCAAGAGTCCAAAAGATAAAGTTCTTGGTCTATTGTGACAACTTAGGCCCATGTTAACAGGCATGGATGATCTTAATGCCTAAATAACATTTATACTGCAGTTTATTAAACATGTCTAGCAATTTCTAAAGCCTGTAAAACCCAAGTAATGTTTAAAAAATAAGGGTTTTTTTTGTCTTTTTGCCATTTC
Source organism: Phacochoerus africanus (assembly GCF_016906955.1). Lineage (NCBI taxonomy): Eukaryota > Metazoa > Chordata > Mammalia > Artiodactyla > Suidae > Phacochoerus > Phacochoerus africanus. Next base: position 181,616,574 of record NC_062545.1, on the reverse strand, counting down.
TTGAGCTGCTCCTGCGGCATATGGAGGTTCCCAGACTAGGGGTCTAATCAGAGCTGTAGCCGCCGGCCTATGCCAGAGCCACAGCAAAGGGGGATCCGAGCCGCATCTGCAACCTACACCACAGCTCACGGCAATGCCAGATCCTTAACCCACTGAGTAAGGCCAGGGATCGAACCCGCAACCTCATGGTTCCTAGTCGGATTCGTTAACCACTGCACCACGACGGGAACTCCCAAAAGTTTATTTTTTGCCCTTGCCACATGGTTAATGGGAATTGACAGGAGGGCTCTGCTTATTGCACTCATACAAAAACACTCAGGGTGATGGGAATTCCAACTCAACCTGAACTTCTGTGATGCCCAGGAAGGGTGAGTAGAGTTCTGCAGTCTCACCCTGGTAATTTTATGCTTCTATCAGGAAGAGACACATAACATTTCTACTTACATTTCACTGGCCAAAGCAAGCCACTTGCTTACACTCAGTTCAAAGTGTCAGAGAAATAACATTCCACCAAGGGTCTGGAAAGAGGAAAAAGACCAGTGATACAATTATACTGTAGTAACACATTGAACTGGTAAGATATCATCTGTAATACTTTCCCGTCCTCTTTGCAGTTTCAATAAATGAAATAAGAGAATGATATTTCCAGTGACAAGTGACTGATTTTTTTATTTAAAAGGCCAAGTTGGTTATTTTAGAATACCTTCTTTTAATATTTCTGTGTGGTTGCAGTGTATGGCCTTTGAGCTCATAATCATTTATGTCATGCCCAGAAAACTGATTTAAATATTGAGTTGAATTATTAGTTTTATAATTGCTAGAGTTTGAATTGCTCTTTGCCTATTATATTTCTTCTAGAATTAAAAAAAAAATTTGCTCCAGTTTTATTTTTATTAAGTTGAGGCAGCCACTCTTTCTCAAAAATTGCAGACCTGCAGAATAGATGATGATTTTTTTCTACCATGGAATGTTCTTATATCATTATGTCTGGACTTTTTATTTATTTATTTATTTTTAATGGCTGCACCTGCGGTGTCTGGCAGTTCCAGGAATTGAATCCAAGCCTCAGCTTCGGCAACACTGCACTGGGCCAGGGATTGAAACTGAACCTTTGTAGCAACCCAAGCCACTGCAGCTGGATTCATAACCCACTGTGCCACAGTGGGAACTCCTCTTCTAGAATTAAAAAAAAAAACCCACAGCTTATTGAACATGTCCTATGTGAGAGGCACATTACTAGATACTTTACCTAAGTTATCCTAATCTCCCTAGCAATTCTATGTGATAAGGATTATGGTCTCTTTATTACAGAAACAGATATTCCTAGTAGTTAATCAGTTAACCCATGGCCACTCCATTTATGGAGCTGGGATTTGATCCAAGTCAATTTTACTCCACATCTCAGTCTGTCCTCTGTAATTTGCAGCTTCCATGTACCCACATTGATTTTGTAGCATAATAACTGTTATTGTCCATCTCAGCCTCTAGATCTGATGATTTTGTTAATGATATATGCACAAAAAGACCTTCTAGAACATCACAACTCTGCTGTTGAGCTACTTGAGGAAGCAGCTTGATTTGGTAGTTAAGAGCAGAGACTTTGAAACCAGCCTGTCTGACAGTGACTTTACTTCTCCCAGCCTCAGTTTCTTCCTCTGTAAAATGGGACTAATAATATCCTTTCCTACATAATTATTTACACAAGGATTAAATGAGTTATTACTGGTAAAATGCTCAGAGCAGTGCCAAGAACAGAGTAGCTGTTGTACAGTTGTTTTACATAAATAAAATCTGTGGCTCTTTGTCATGAGGGTACAGAGTTGTGCTGTGGTCCTTTTGGTTAGTGTTGAGGTTCACTGTGGCTACACAAGCGTGTGAATGTTTGCCCGGGTCAGGAGACATGGTTTTCAGAGGAATTGTATGAGATCTGTGGGACAATGGTCAGAAGGGGTGGTATGTGGTCAAGGCCATTTGTATGGAGGAGTTAGTTTAGTTTTGGTTGAGGGCCTTCTTCCCTTGGTTTTCATGAGGGCAAAATATGGAGCATTTCAGGGCATGGTCATGGGGCTTTCTTTTGCTAGATGTCCTGCACGATTGGTGCTGGTGGAGCAGTGGGCATTATTGCATCAGAGTTCTTCCCCAAGCCCTCCACCACTGCCATTTGACTGTTTTGCCCTTGAGGCTGGCTGGAGATAAGAATTCAGGTATATGCCAACCTGAAATTCTAAAAACTGAATTCTGGCATGATTTTTATCTCAGGGCCTGAGACTGGGCATTTTGGACATTGGCTTATAGTTCAGGCCAAGCTGCTAAGAGCTTTGTATTCCCAGGGCAGGGAACTGACATTTATGAAACACCTATTTTGAGCTGGGCATTGTTGGATTTATCCACTTTATTTATTTTATTTTGTTTTGTTTTGCTTTTTGGTCTTTTTGCCTTTTCTAGGGCCTCTCCCACGTGACATAAGGAGATTCCCAGGGTAGGGGTTGAATCAGAGCCGCAGCCACCAGCCTACACCAGAGCCACAGCAACGAGGGATCCGAGCTGAGTCTGCAACCTACACCACAGCTTACGGAGCCATTGGATCCTTAACCCACTGAGCAAAGCCAGGAATCGAACCTGAAACCTCATGGTTCCTAGTCAGATTCATTAACCACTGCGCCACAACAGGAATTTCTATCTACCTTACCTTAAAAATCATTACAGCAATCCTGTGAATTTATTTATTTATTTATTTATTTTTGGCCACACTGTGCAGTGGCTTGATGTGGGATCTTATTTCCCAGACCAGGGACTGAACCTGGCCACAGTGGTGAAAGCATGGGGTCCTAACATTAGACCCCTCATTGATCAAATAGATCCTCAGGGATCTATTTCCCTCATTTTTTTTTTGTCTTTTGTTGTTGTTGTTATTATTGTTGTTGTTGTTGTTGTTGCTATTTCTTGGGCTGCTCCCATGGTTATATGGAGGTTCCCAGGCTAGGGGTCGAATCGGAACTGTAGCCACCGGCCTACGCCAGAGCCACAGCAACGCGGGATCCGAGCCACGTCTGCAACCTACACCACAGCTCATGGCAACGCCGGATCATTAACCCACTGAGCAAGGCCAGGGACCGAACCCACAACCTCATGGTTCCTACTCGGATTCGTTAACCACTGCGCCACAACGGGAACTCCTATTTCCCTCATTTTTAAGATAAGGAAACTGAAACTTAGACTGTTTAAAATAAATACATGCTCCAAGGCACCGAAGTAGTAAAGAGAGGAGGATATGGTTTGAGCTGCAGTTCTCTCTTTCCACAGGGGAAAGTGGGACTAAAGGTGGGGAATCTACTCAACCGTTTCTGTAAGTGGATTGCTTTCAAGTCAGGAGTTGAAAGTTGAAAACTGGCCTGAACCTGGGAGTGTGAGTCTGGTAAAGTGGAGATGATGGGGCAGTTGTTACTTTAAAAAAAATTAATTTTTTTTTTTAAACCAAGGAGGTTTAATGTGTCTGTCACTGAAAAAATTTTGCAATGCTTGGAGAGGCACAGCGGAAATTGATCTGACCAGGAACAGTGAAGTTGCAAGTTCCTCCCTGGCCTCCCTCAGTGGGTTAAGGATCTGGCATTGCCATGAGCTATGGTGTAGGTCACAGTTGCAGCTCAGATCTGGTGTTGCTGTGGCTGTGGTGTATGCTGGCAGCTGTAGCTCCGATTGGACCCCTACCCTGGGAAGCTCCATGTGCCACGGATGCAGCCCTAAAGAGCAAAACAAAGAAACAAAGAAAAAATATTTCAGTGCTGAACACCAAAGAACTCCCAAGAGAGCTAAAAAAACCCAGTAGTATCTCTTCTAGGCAGAAGGAAGCTATCCAGTTTTTTGACAAGAATGGAACAAAACTATAATCTTCAATTATATTTTGTAGATGAATGTATACAGTCTCCATCTATTTTTTGGGTGGTTGATTGGCTGTTCCCTCTCTAATTTCCTTAGATAAACTATTCTCCAGAACAGATGCTATTGAGTTACCTGATTAAAACAGAATGTCTGTACCCAAGTTAGGCATAGAAAGGTTCTATATTACTTGAAAAAAAAAGGTTAGAGAATGAGTTTCATGAGTTCAGAAACTGTAGGGTTCACGCCCCCCCATAGCACCTTATATATTATAGGTTCTTAGTAAATATTTGAAATTTGAGTGAGCTGTAATAATAGTTCTTGATGGTTTCTCTACATGAAACAGAATTAAACCTCTCTCTAAATTTGCAGATTCTTTCTCTTTTTTGAAATTATGGACAGGATAGCTATTAGGCAAAACTCAGAGGCAAGGATACATAGCTGTGCAGTTTAAAAGGAGCTTTATTATTCATCAGAAATATTCTGATTTATGTTTTTATCTCTTTTAAATAATGAAAGTGAGGTAATTTCCTGTATTTGACCTATATTATATATACTTGGATATTTTTCTGTATTTTTTTCATATTATGACCACTTGGCTTTGTGCTATTTTATTACAGTGATTTAAACTAAAACATAACCTCTGTAAATTTACATTACTAAAATCAATATCAACAGCAAAATAGCAACAACATTTCATTATTAACTGTTTTACTTATGTGTGAAATGAAACACATTTGCTAAAAAATTTTTTTTCTTAGCAAAAAAAAAAAAAAAAAAAGAAAAAAAAAAGGAGTTCCCGTCGTGGTGCAGTGGTTAACGAATCCAACTGGGAACCATGAATGAGGTCGCGGGGTTCGGTCCCTGCCCTTGCTCAGTGGGTTGACGATCTGGCGTTGCCTGTGCGCTGTGGTGTAGGTTGCAGACGCGGTTCGGATCCCGCGTTGCTGTGGCTCTGGCGTAGGCCAGGGGCTGCAGCTCGGATTAGACCCCTAGCCTGGGAACCTCCATATACCACGGGAGCGGCCCAAAGAAATAGCAAAAAAAAAAAAAAAAATTTTTTTTTCTTCACTTTGGGAATAATATTTTAGGACAATCAGTGAAATTTAAAGTCAATCACTACATGAAAAAAACTCCCTTTTATGTATATTTATAATTTTCATTTCTGAACTTAAAACTAATACTTTTTGGATCATCATGTTTTTGTCCCTATTCACTTAAAAATTTAAAAAAAGTGGTAAAATACACATGACATATTGTTATGTGTATTTTACCACATTTAAAAAATAAAACAGGTTTTAATTCTAATTATTATTTATTTTTAAAATTTATTTTAAAAGGTTTATTGTACTATAGTTTATTTACAATGTTGTGATAATTTCCACTTTATAACAAATCTTTTACAGATTCTTTTCCCACATAGATTTTCACAGAATATTGGGTAGAGTTCCCTGTGCTATACAGCAGGTCCCCATTGACCAGTCATTCTGTACACCTCAGTGTGCATATGCCAATCCTAATCCCCCGGTCCATCCCTCTCTGCATCCCTCCCTGGTCCCCTTTGGTAACCATAAATTTGTTTTCAAAGTCTGTGAGTCTGTTTCTGTTCTGCAAATGAATTCATTTGTATCCTTTTTAAAGATTCTACATAAAGTGGTATCATATGATGTTTGTTTTTTAGTGTCTAACTTCACTTAGTATGATAATCTCTAGGTCCATCTATGTTGCTGCAAATGGCATTATTTCATTCTTTTACATGGACATTTAGGTTGTTTTCATGTCTTGGCTGTTTTAAATAGTGCTGCAATGAACATTGAAGCGTATGTATCTTTTTGAATTATAGTTTTCTCAGGATAGATGCCCAGGAATGGGATTGCTGGATCATAAAATAGTTCTATTTTCTATTCTATTTTTTTTTGAGAAACCTCCATACTATTTTCCAATGGTTGTACCAGCTTACATTCTGACCAACAGTGTGAGAGGGTTCCCTTTTTCCTGCACCCCCTCCAGTATTTATTGTTTGTAGACTTTGTGATGATGGCCATCTGGTGTGAGATAGTACCTCATAGTAGTTTGATTTATATTTCTGTAATAATTAGTGATACTGAGCATCTTTTCTTTTTTTTTTCCACCTGTATTTCTTCTTTGGAGAAATTCTATTTAGACTTTCTACTCATTTTTTGATTGGGTTATTTGTTTTTTTGATATTGAGCTGTATGAATTATTTGTATATTTTGGAGACTAATCCCTTGTCAGTCGATTCCTTTGCAAATATTTTCTCCCATTTTTTTTTGGGTTGTCGTTTCCTTTTGTTTATGGTTTCCTTTGCTGTGGAAAAACTTTTAATTAGGTCTCACTTGTTTATGATGGTTTTTATTTTCTTTATTCTAGGAGGTGGATCTGAAAATATACTGCTGCATTTTATGTCAGAGAGTGTTTGGCTCATGTTTTCCCCTAAGAGTTTTATAGTATTTGGTCTGACATTTAGGTCTTTAATCCACTTTGAGTTTATTTTTGTGTATGGTGTTAGAGAATGTTCTAATTTCATTCTTTTATATACATCTGTCCAGTTTTCCCATTGCCACTTATTGAAGAGATTGTCTTTTCTACATTTTATATTCTTGCCTCCTTTGTTGTAGATTAGTTCTCCATAGGTTCTTGGGTTTATTTCTGGTCTTTCTATCCTTTGCCATTGATCTATATTTCTGTTTTTGTGCCAGTGCAGTACTATTTTGAAGAGTGTAGCTTTGTATTATAGTCTGAGATCAGGGAACCTGATTTCTCCAGTTCCATTTTTCTTTCTCAGGATTGCTTAGTTTTTTTGAGGTCTTTTGTGTTTCCATACAAATTAATTTTTTTGTTCTACTTCTGTGAAAAATTCCATCAGTAATTTGATAGGGATTGTGTTGAATCTGTAGATTACTTTATGTAGTATAGTCATTTTGACAGTATTGATTCTTCCAATCCAAGAGCATGGTATATCTTTCCATCTGCTTGTGTCATCTTTGATTTCTTTCATCAGCATCTTATAGTTTTCAGGGTGCAGGTATTTTGTCTTTATAGATAGGTTTATTCCTAGGTCTTTTATTATTTTTGATGTGATGGTAATTTCTCATTCTGATTCTTCACTGTTATTGCATAGCAATGCAATATGTTTCTGTGTATTAATTTTGTATCCTGCAACTTTACCAAATTCATTGACAAGCTCTAACAGTTTTCTGGTAGTGTCTTTAGAATTTTCTTTCTTAAAAAAATTAAAATTATAGTCAATTTACAATGTCCTAATTTCTGCTGTATAGCAAAATAGGTGACCCAGTTATACATACACACATTCTTTTTCTCATTATTTTCTGTGTTTTATGTTATCATGTTCTACACACATACACACACACACACACACACACATTCTTTTTCTCATATTATTTTCTATCATGTTCTATCACAAGTGATTGGATATAGTTCCCTGTGTTATACATCAGGACCCCATTGCATCTACTAACCCCAAACTCCTAGTCCATCACACTCCCTCTACCCCCCTTGGCAATAAGTCTGTTCTCTATCTCTGTATTTTGTTTGTGGGGAGTGTTTTTTATTATGTATTCAGTTTCATTTCTAGTGATTGGTCAGTTCAAATGATCTATTTCTTCCTGATTCAGTTTTGGTGGGCTGTATGTCTCTAGAAAGTTGTTCATTTCTTCTAGGTTGTCAAATTTTTTGGTATATAATTATTCATAGTGTTCTCTTATGCTTTTGTATTTCTGAAGTATCTGTTGAGATTTCTCCTTTTTCATTTCTCATTTTGTTTATTTGGGTTCTCTCTCTCTTTTTCTTGGTGATTCTGGCCAGAGCTCTGTTAATTTTGGTCACCCTTTCAAAGAACTACCTCTTGGTTTCATTGATTTTTCTATTGTTTTATGAATCTCTATTTTATTGATTTCCTCTCTGATCTTTATTATTTCCTTCCTTCTGCTGACTGTGGGTTTTGTTTGTTTTCCTTTTTCCAATTCTTTTAGGTGGTAGTTAAGTTGTTGCTTTGAGATTTTTCTTCTTTTCTGAGGATGGCCTATATCACTATGAACTTCCCTCTAGGAACTGGTTTGTGGCATCCCATAGATTTTGAATGGTTGTTTTCATTGTTATTTGTCTCAATGTATTTTTAAATTTCCCTTTTGATTTCCTAATTGGCCCATTGATTTTTTGGTAGCATGTTGTTTAGTCACCATGTAGACAGTTTTTTTCTCATTTCTTTTCCTGCGGTTCATTTCCAGTTTCATGCCATTGTGGTCAGAGAGAATGCTTGAAATAATTTATATTCTCTTAAATTAGTTGAGGTTAGTTTTGTGCCCCAGTATGTGGTCAATCCTAGAGAATGTTCCATGTGCACTTGTAAAGAATGTATATTCTGTTTTTTTTTTCCTTTTTTTGCATGTAATGTCGTGAAAATATCAATTAAGTCTATCTGTTCTATTTGTCATTTAGGATCTCTGTTGCCTTGTTGATTTTCTGTCTAGAGGATCTGTCCATTGATGTGAGTGCAGTGTTAAAATCTCCTACTATTATTGTATTCCCATCAATTTCTCCTTTTATGTCTGTGAATATCATTTTATATATTTGGGTGCTCCTATATTAGGGTCATATATATCGGCAAGTGTAATATCATCTTGAATTGATCCTTTATCATTAAATATTGTCCTTCTTTGTCTTTCTTCATGGCCTTCATTTTAAAATCTGTTTTTGTCTGATATGAGTATTGTGACTCCTGCTTTCCTGTCATTTTCATTCATATGAAATATCTTTTTCCATCCCTTCACTTTCAATGTATATGTGTCCTTTGCCCTAAGGTGAGTTTCCTGTAGGCAGCATATTGTAGGCTCTTGTTTTTTTTTTAATCCAGTCTTCCACTCTTTGTCTTTTGATTGGAGCATTCAGTTCATTGACATTTAAGGTAATTGTTGATAAATATGTATTTATTGCCATTTTAAACCTTGTTTTCCAATTGATTCTAAGTTTCTCCTTTGTTCCTTTCTTTTTTAGGTTGGATGATTTCCTTTTATTTTATGTTCATGTCCTCTTCTTTTTAGTTTTTATGAATGTATTGTTTGGTTTTTGATTTGTGGTTGCCCTGCTTTTGATTTCCAGTTGCCCTGTTTTTCAAGTATGTTAACCCCTTCCTATATCTGCATGCTTTAGCTTGATAGTCATATAGGCTCAAACACATTCTAAAAAAAGAGTCTAGATTTTCTTAATTTCTTTCCTCACATTTTATGATTTTGATGTCCTTTTTTACATCTCCCTGTTTATCCTTTTGCTGTTTCTTGTGTTTGTCATGACTTTTACAAATAGGTTATTTTTTTTTCCCTTTTAGTTCTGTGTACTGGCTTCTTTAAGTGATTACTTTCCAGTTGTGATTCCTTCATCCTATATCATCTTACTTCTTTCCTATTTAGAGGAGATCTTTCAGTATTTCTTTCAGAATGGGTTTAGTGTTTCTGCACTCTTTTAGTTTTTGTTTGTTGGAGAAATTCTTTTTTTCTCATTCTATTTTAAATGATAATCTTGCTGGGTAGAGTATCCTAGGCTGCAAATGTTTCCATTTTAGAACTTTAAATATGTCTTGCCACTCTCTTCTGGCCCATATGATTCTGTAGAGAAATCATTTGATATCCTCATGGGGGTTCCCTTATAATGAACTCTTTGTTTTCTCTTGCTGCCTTTAAAATCCTCTCCTTATCTTAACTTTTGCCATTTTTTTTTATTTAGTTGTTGTTGTTGTTGTTGCTATTTCTTGGGCCGCTCCCGCGGCATATGGAGGTTCCCAGGCTAGGGGTTGAATCGGAGCTGTAGCCACCGGCCTACGCCAGAGCCACAGCAACGCGGGATCCGAGCCGCGTCTGCAACCTACACCACAGCTCACGGCAACGCTGGATCGTCAACCCACTGAGCAAGGGCAGGGACCGAACCCGCAACCTCATGGTTCCTAGTCGGATTCGTTAACCACTGCTCCACGACGGGAACTCCATCTTTTGCCATTTTAATTTTTTTTGTTTTTATTTTTATTTTTTGCTTTTTAGGGCAGCACCTGTGGCATAGGGAAGTTCCCAGACTAGGGGTCCACTCGGAGCTGCAGCTGCCAGCCTATACCACAGCAACTCAGGGTCCAGGCCACATCTACAACCTACACCACAGCTCCTTGCAACATTGGATCCTTAATCCACTGAGTGAGGCCAGGGATTGAACCCACATTCTCATGGATCCTAGTTGGATTTGTTAACTGCTGAGCCACAAAGGGAACTCCCTTGCCGTTTTTATTATAATATGTCTTGTTGTGGGTCTGTTTGGGTTCAACTTGTTTGGGACCTTCTGTGCTTCCTGTATCTTGATATCTGTTTCCTTTATATTTGGAAAATTTTCAGCCATAATTTATTCACATATACTTTCAATTCCCTTTCTTTTTCTTCTCCTTCTGGAATCCCTATTATGAATAGATTGGCCTGCTTTATATTATCCCATAGTGCTCTTATATTGCTTTTATGTTTTTTCATTTGGTTTTCTCTCTGTTTTCCTGATTGAGTGATTTCCATTATCCCATCTTCCAAGGCACTTATTTGTTCCTCTGTGTTATGCTCTTCCAAATGCTCTGGGAGCTCTTCATTCCCATGCCAGACCCCCAGATTGGGAACCTGATGTCAGGTTTGTAACTCTCACTCTTGTGGAAGAGCCTCTGTGATACAGTTATTTTCATCTGTGGGTTGCCCACCCAGGGGGTATGGGATTTCTTATATCAAGAAAGTGCCCCTCCTACCATCAGTTGTAGTTTCTTCTTTGTCTTAGGTGTAGGCTATCTTTTTTGGTAGTTTCCAGTCTATTTTTCTGATGGTTGTTTAGCAGTTAGTTGTAATTTTAGTATTTTTGTGAGGAGTGAGCTTGAGTCCTTCTACCCCCTGATCTTGTCTCTCAAACTTCCTTCTTAACCATTTTTAAGTGTCAAGTTGTAAGTATGCTCACTTTGTTGTATACTCTTTTTATCTTGTAAAACTGAAACTTCTGTACCCATTACCCATTAAAGAACAACTCCCCTACTCTACCGTACCTCCACAGTCTGGCAACCACTCTTCTACTTTGTGTCACAATGAATTTGAATCCTCTAGGCATCTCATATAAGTGAACTCATACATGTCTTTTTGTGACTGGCTTATTTCATGCAAAATAATGTCTTCAAAGTTCATACATGTCGTAGCATGTATCAGAATTTCCTTCTTCTCTAGTATGAGTAATGTTCCACTGTATGGCTATAGCATTTATCTGTCAATAGACACTGGGTTGCTTCTAATTTTGGCTGTTGCAAATAAAACTGCTTTGAACATGGATATGCAAATATCTCCTTGAAAAGAGACTCTGCCTTCAAAAGAGACTCTGCCTTCATTTCTTTTGGGCATATACCAAGAAGTGGGATTGAAGGATCATATGTTAATACCATTTTAATTTTTATTTTTCACTTTATTATTATTTTTTTATTTTTTATGATCACACCTGTGTTCCTATTCACTTTAAATTTTTACCTTTATCAAAGTAATCTGTGCACATAAATAATTAGGTAGTATTAAAAGGATTTAGTTACTCCACCTGTTTCCCTAAAGTAGTTATGTAACAAATTTTGATTAAATATCCAATGTTCTCATTATTATGATGTGGTAAATCTTTTGGATTGCTAAGACAATTATGAGCCATATGATAGATTTCTTTTCTTGTGCTAATTTTTTTTCAGGTTGCCTGTAACATTTCAAAATAATCAGTGAAACTTAAAGTTAATAAGTAAGTGATGAGATTCCATCTATTTTTCTTTTTATTATTCCTGGAATTGTTAATATCTCATTAATATCTCATTTATTGATTTACTTATTTTACTTTATTATTTATTTATTTGTTTGGCTGTGCCTATGACATGCAGAATTTCCCAGGCCAAGGATTTAATCTGAGCCACAGCTGTAACCAGAGTTACAGCAATGGCAACACCAATCCTTAACCTGCTGAGCCACTAGGGAACTTCAGTTTTGTTTTTTTTTTAAATTGTGCTATTGTTGATTTACAATGTTGTGTTAGTTTCAAGTGTACAGCAAAGTGATTCAATTACACACACACACACACACACATTTCTTTTTTTTTCAGATTCTATTCCCTTATAGGTTATTACCAAATATTAAGTATAGCTCCTTGTGCTATACAACAGGTCCTTGTTGGTTATCTATTTTGCATATTGTAGAGTGCATATGTTAATGCCAAACTTCTCATTTATAACCTTCCCCCTTTCCCCTTCAGTAACCAACATTTCATTTTTTACTGGCTTTTTCTCTCACCTACAGCTATATTTCCCAAATGCTTCAGCAGAGTTGTTGAATGCTATTACTGGTTTTTTTCATTCATCCTGTCTGTTCCATGGTTTTCCTTGGCAGCATTCCTCCTGCAGCTCTGCCCTCCAGCTCCACTCTGGCCTGCGCTGAGTTCTAGGCTTGAAGCACAGCTGATGTCCTGGAACTTGTCTTTACCCACTTTTTGTGTTGGATGCTCTTCCTTAGTTCTCCTGCCTTATGCTTGCTTTTGTCTTCCTCTGCTTTGCTTTTTTTTTCCTGGAAACTTTTAGAATCTTTATTCTGGTATGAGTCCTTCTTTATTCATGGTGCTTGGAACATGCTGGGCCCTTTTGTATTATTTATTTGATGGCTCCACTCTGTTTTCCTCTGTTCTCTCTTATGAAACTTGTATTATTTCAGCTTGGTTCTCTAGAATGAATTCTATAATTTTCTTACTCATTTCCTAGTTTCCATTACTTTGTCTTTTTGTTTGACTCTGGGAGATTTCCTTGACCAAAATCACATTTCAACCTTTACTGAGCTTTTCTTTTTGCTTTCTTATGTATTTAAAAATTTCCAATAACCCTCTCTTTTCCCCCATTTACCATATAAAAAAATTAGCTGTTTCATAAAGGCAGTATGTTCTTTTCACTCACTGAGGACATTTAATAGGATTTTAAAGTTTCTCTTTTCCTTTGCAGACAGTTTATCCATTTCTTCTAAGTTCTTCTTTTCTATTTGTTTTTATGATCTCACTCTTCATACTGAAGTCTTTCTTAAAATTTCTGATCATCCTTGGCTGTATGTTCTCATTTAAATATGAGGCACAAAAGTGCTGATAAACTCTGAAGGGAGTTCCCATCATGCCTCAGTGGGTTAAGAGCCTGCTGTCTCTGTGAGGAGGTGGGTTTTTTTTTTTTTGTCTTTTGTTGTTGTTGTTATTGTTGTTGTTGCTATTTCTTGGGCCGCTCCCGCGGCATATGGAGGTTCCCAGGCTGGGGGTTGAATTGGAGCTGTAGCCACCGGCCTACACCAGAGCCACAGCAACCTACACCACAGCTCACGGCAATGCCGAATCGTTAACCCACTGAGCAAGGGCAGGGACCGAACCCGCAACCTCATGGTTCCTAGTCGGATTCGTTAACCACTGCGCCACGACGGGAACTCCAGGAGGTGGGTTTGATCTCTGACACTGCTCAGTGGGTTAAGGGTCTAGTATTAGTGCAAGATGTGGCATAGGCCAGCAGCTGCAGCTCTAATTTGACCCCTAGCTTGGGACCTTCCGTATACTGCAGGTACGGCCATAAAAAGAAAAGAAAGAAAACTGTGAATATAAAGTGGGCTTTTCTGTAATGTGATTAGGTTATAAGCAGATTTTGTGTTCAGTGAAGGCCTAAGATCAGCATTGCTAGACCTTTTCTCTGGGCCATTCAGCTTCTCCTCCAGATTCCGCAGTCTGCTGCAAAGAGATGTGTGATTAGCTGTTAGCAATCTGGACATAGAATGGACATTTTAATAAGTAGGCTTCATTGAATACTGATTTTTAAAAAATTTAATTTAATTTAAAAAGAGCTAATTTACAATGCTGTGTTAATTTTTTTAGGGCTGCCCTGCAGCATATGGAGGTTCCCAGACTAGGGGTCTAATCTGAGCTACAGCTGCTGGCCTACACAACAGCCACAGCAATGAGGGATCCAAGCTGTGTCTGCAACCTACACCACAGCTCATGGCAACGCCAGATCCTTAACCCACTGAGTAAGGCCAGCGATTGAACCCACAACCTCGTGGTTCCTAGTCAGATTCATTTCCACTGTGCCATGACGGGAACTCCCATTGTGTTAATTTTTGCCTCATGACAAGTGACATATGCCCTGCAGCATATGGACATAAGCCAGGGATCAGATCTGCTGTTGAGACCCATGCTGCCACTGTGGCAATGCCTGATCCCTCAACCCACTGTGCTGGGCCAGGAATTGAACCCATGTCCTGGCACTGCAGAGATACCATTGGTCCCATTGTTTGAAAGTGGGGGCTCCTATATAGACATTTTTTTTTTGTCTTCTTGGCGTCTTTTGGGCCGCTCCCTCGGCACATGGAAGTTTCCAGGCCAGGGGTCCAATCAGAGCTGTAGCCACCAGCCTATGCCAGAGCCACAGCAACGCAGGATCCGAGCCGCGTCTGCAACCTACACCACAGCTCACGGCAATGCCGGATCGTTAACCCACTGAGCAAGGGCAGGGATCGAAACTGCAACCTCATGGTTCCCAGTCAGATTTGTTAACCACTGTGCCACGACGGGAACCCCCTATATAGACATTCTTTTTTCATATTCTTTCCCTTATGGTTTATCACAGGACACAGAATATAGTTCCCTGTGCTACTCAGTAGGACCTTGTTGTTTATCATCCTGTATATAATAGTTTGCATCTGCTAATCCCAAATTCCCAATCCTTCCCTCCTTCCACCTTCCCTTTGGCAACCACAAGTCTGTTCTCTATGTCTGTGAGTCGGTTTCTGTTTTGTGTTATATTTTAGATTCCATATATAAGTGATATCATATGGTATTTGCCTTTCTTTTTCTGACTTAATTCACTTAGTATGATAATCTCTGGGTCCATATATATTGCTGAAAATGGCCTTTTTTTTTTTTATGTCTTTTTAGGGCCACACCTGTGACATATGGAAGTTCCCAGGCTAGGGGTCGAATTGGAGTGGCAGCTGCCGACCTACACTACAGCCACAGCAATGCGGGATCTGAGTCACATCTGCAACTTTACACCCCAGCTCATGGCAATGCAGGATCCTTAACCCACTGAGCACGGCCAGTGAGCAAACCCATGTCCTCACAGATACTAGCTCATTACCACAGAGCTATGATGGGAACTCTGCAAATGGCCTTATTTCTGAATGCTGATTTTCAGTTTGGCCTCTCACTCCTGCCCTTAATTTTCAGTGCTTCTGAGTGTGGTGATTATAATGCTGATTAAACTGCCTTTCTAAAGCTTATAAGTTGCTATTTCTTGCTTCTTTTATAATTTGCTTTACTGGGGCTATCTGAGGTCCTATGACTGATAAGTTAACAGGATTAAAAAAAAATCGAATACACTTAGCATTCTGGAAAAACAGCAAGTACTTTAAAACATTTGCACACACAGGATTTCCCTGGTAGCACAGTTGGTTAAGAATCCAGTGTTGTCACTGCAGCGGCTGGGGTTGCTGCTGTGACATGGCTTTGAATCCCTGGCTCAGAAACTTTTGCATGATATGTATGTGGCCAAAAAAAAAAAATTATATGCACAGAGAAAAATTAATCACAGAGAAAGGAGGAAGAGATTCCCTTAGGCAAAAATGTTTTCAAGAGATTTAATTTTTGGTGTGATAAATACAGTGGATAAAGATAGAAATGACAAGTTACTAAGTGGCTGTTATATGGGGTCTAACAGTGACCTAAAGCATAGGACAGCTCATAAATAGGCAGGCACAGGACGAAGATGGAATTAGTAGTTTGAAACAGAAACAGAAGATGAAACACATAAAAACTCACAGATGGTCCCTCTGAAATCTGAAGGCCAAGAGGGGTCTGCATGAGAAAGCACAAGTTCTTTCTTAAAGCCAAGCACAGAAGCACAGGCAGAAATTGCAAGGGAGAGAAGAGCTCTAGCGTGGAGCATGGTATGATGCATGTAGGGGCCTTAAAAGCTGAGACCAAAGGTGCTGAGTGACCACAGTGCCTTTGATCCACCACCATGGACCATTACCTTGCCAAGGGAGCGGTGAGATGTGGGACAACCCTGTGCCCCTTACGTTCTAAACTGTAGGCTTATGGCCCTGCCAGATGTAGGAGGGTGCTGTTGTCCCTTGGGTCTGGCCAGATGGCTGACTTATGTCTTCCTAATGGTCAGTGATGAAGGGATCCTTTCTTCTTTGCCATTAAGAGCAAGTGCAGGAGTTCCCATCGTGACTCAGTGGTAAACAAATCTGACTAGGAACCATGAGGTTGTGGGTTCGATCCCTGGCCTCACTCAGTGGGTTAGGGATCCGGCATTGCTGTGATCTGTGGTGTAGGTTGCAGACACAGCTCGGATCCCCCTTTGCTGTGGCTCTGGCATAGGCCTGTGGCTACATCTCCGATTCAACCCCTAGCCTAGAAACCTCCATATGCCGCAGGAGATGCCCTAGAAAAGTCAAAAAGACAAAAAAAAAAAAAAAAAAGAAAAGAGTATTTCTGCAGTTCCCGTCATGGCGCAGTGGTTAACGAATCCGACCAGGAAGCATGAGCTTTCGGGTTGGATCCCTGCCCTTGCTCAGTGGGTTAAAGGATCCGGCATTGCTGTGAGCTGTGGTGTAGGTTGCAGACGCGGCTCTGATCTCACTTTGCTGTGGCTCTGGCGTAGGCCGGTGGCTACGGCTCCGATTCGACCCCTAGCCTGGGAACTTCCATATGCTGAGGGAGCAGCTCAAGAAAAAACAAAAAGACCAAAAAAAAAAAAAAAAAGTGCAAGTGCAAAGCCTTTATAACTAGATCATCAGAAACTATTTCTACTCTTCTGGCTGCTAGCACGTTGATGGACTCCCACTTTTACTATTTCCACTGTAAGTTAACCATTTCCCCTTCTTTCCTTCTTCTTTTTTCCTTTCTTTTTTTTGACCACCCCATAGCATATGGAGTTCCCAGGTCCACTTCAGGGATTGAACCTGCATCATGGCGCTGCAGAGTTGCTGCTGATCTTGTGCCACAACAGAAACTCCTCCCTTTCCTCCTCCTTCTTCTTCTTCTCCTTCTCCTCCTCCTTCTTCTTTCTTTTTTTTGGCCACACCCGTGGCATAAGGAAGTTCCCAGGCCAGGGATCGAACCCGCATCCAGTTCCTTACCCCGCTGAGCTGCCAGGGAACTCCATCCCTTTCCTTCTTTTGGAGAGGGAGGACATATGCCTTGGGATTATGTCCCCTCCCCGCAAAAATTTCCCTTTCCCAGCTCACTCCTTCAGTTCTGTAGGGTCAGACAGGTTTTAGGGGAGGATGAGTGAGAAGCCTTGCTCTGTGTTCACAGGGCATCCTCCCTGGGGATTGCTGTGTCTGGGCTGCAGGGAGCAGGGGAACTGTGTTTCCCCTGCTCTGTGGGTGGGTGGGTCCAAAGAAGCTTCTGAAAAAAAAAACCTTTTTGGAGTTCCCATTGTGGCTCATTGGTAATGAACTTGACTAGTATCCATGAGGACATGGTTTTGATCCCTGGCCTCATTCAGTGGGTTAAGTATCCATTGTCACCATGAGCTCTGGTGCAGGTAGCAGATGCAGCTTGGATCCCAAGTTGGTGTGGCTGTGGTGTAGACAGGCATCTGCAGCTCTGATTCAGCCCCTAGCCTGGGAACTTCCATGTGCTGCAGGTGTGGACCTAAAAAAGACAAAACAAACAAACCAAAAAAACCAACCAACAAACAAAAAAACCTCACAACCCTTTTTGTGAAGAGTCCCATTGTATTTTGAAAAAAGATGCAGTTAAAAAATTTTAAATCTGTACTATTTTTGTATTATTCTCATATTTAAATATTAGAATGATATAAAGATTACATAAATAAAATAATCTTATTACTTCCCCTCCCATCTCCAAGTACATTTGACACTCATGCTTTATCCTGTGACTGCAAATCCTTGGGTGGCTTCCTTCTGTGACCCTCAGGGGTCATGTAGAAACTAATCTGACAAGGAAAGAACTGGAAAGGACATTGAACCAGACATTGGGCGATGTGGCTATGACCCTGCTTCTCTGCTCACTGGCCACATACCTGAAGGTCAACCACCTCTTCTCTCCGAACCTCTGTTTTTTCATCTGCAAATTGGGGGGGGTTGGACTAGACATTCTTTTTTTCTCCTCATTAGCATGTCTGTCCCCTGAATTACCTACATTATGTTGCAACATTCTGCTTTGTTTCACACAAAATCATAGCCAGGCTGTAATCTCTATGGACCCCCTTTTATTTGCAATATTTGTGGTTAAATGATATTAGAGCTTCCCGCAGGCTGGTTGGAAGCCATGAAGAATAAAAGTTATTGCAAAGCTCTTTACATTAAGTAGAGAATAACATAAAGTCATGCTAATAAATTTTATGCTTATATGTTTTCAATTCCATTCTGGCCCTTTCATTTGAACATACATATGTATTTATGTGTGAAGTGTGTGTAATTAGTTTTGTCAAATTAGGTTCCTGGCTTAAAGACTCTTCCAGGCATAACGCTTAAAAAAAATCAAAACAATTAATTAGCATGTAGAATTATTTTGACTATTCCTGTTAGAGGAGAGATGTCAAAATCCACAGTGGATTGGACGTATTTTGAGGACGTGTGTATGCAGGTCTGAAACACTGCTCTGGGTCTTGGATGTGACAGAAATTGATACGCTGTTTCCAAATGATTGTATTGGGATTTAGGGATTTCTTTTTATCCTCGGCATAGACTTCAGCTATGTTTTAGAGGATAGGAGTCCTGAGGTAAGTAGGTACTCTTTTATCAAGTTTTACTCCATCTTACATGGGATAAACTACAATTTTATCACAAGGCATAGATATATCCAAGGGAAGGAACTTGGGAGATGCTGCAGTTTCAAAATTGGGCCCAGGGCAAAGACCAAGGACCTGGGGAAAAAGATTTTTGCAAACACTTCTGGCCAAAGAAACAGCTTAAGGACCCTTGAGCCTTTGTTCTCAGGGTACATGTACTCATCACTAGATTGATCATATGAGCAGAACCTGCTCTTTCCGAGATGGTGGCTGTTCTCTGAGTGTTTATCAGGGGACAGTCCTGCTCGGACAAGGCTGCAACATCCCACCTCTCCAGTCTCATCTCCTACCATTCCAGTCTCCTCACCTGTTCCTTCCTTCTATGCCTAGCTGATCTAAGCCCACTTAGCCTTCAGGGGAAGCACTAGCATCATCTTCTGCAGGGATTCTCTGCACCATGTGCTAACATGCCTTGTTCATCACTCTCCTCACATGGGTTGTGATTTTAGGTTATTGTCTTCTATAGACAGATTGGATACTTGAGAGAGAGGAGGGACTGGGCCAGATTCAAGGTAATATCCCAGCCTGGACCAGGCTCAATAAATATTTGTTCAAATGACTAGTGTATGCCATCTTCTATTTGGGTCTGTGTGTCTCTAGACCATTTTGGTCTTTAGTCTTTCCCAAATCAATCAGATAGGCTGTGTGGGTAGTGTTTTGAGTGCATGGGCTATGAAGCCAGTCTGCTGGTCACAGTCATGAATCTACTACTTATTAGCAGTGGGACGGCTGTCAGCCTCATTTCCTCATCTGTAAAATGGGGATAATAATAGGATTCCCCTGATAGAGCTGTTAGGAAGATTAAATGAGTTAATATTTGGAAAGTCCTTAGAAAAGTTTTGACCTATACTGAAGTTGTATTTTTCTTTTTCTTTTTTTGTTCTTCAAAAAGCTCCAGTGGGGAAGGGGCCAAATTTTTTTTTTGCTCAGTTTTTCTATCCCTAGTATCTTACATAAGGCCTGACATGCAGTAGGTACTCAATAAATATGTATTGAATTGTGTCTAATTTTAGGAATAATAAGCTATTACATCTAACCCAATCTGGATGTCAGCTCTCTGAGTGTCCCCAGGTTTTCCAGCTTGTTGCAATGAGCTTGTCCCTTAACACTGATGAAATTGGATTGAGTCTCCATCCCATTTATGGTGGGTCATCTCATGCTGCGGGTGTGGCCAAAAAAATATACAATGGATCTCCTTTTTGAATGGTCCTATATCTATTCCTGTCTCCGAGCTTTTTCTTACTCATCTTTCGAACTTGAATGGCAGGTTTCTGTGATGACTCTGGATTCCTCTTTGTCTTCTGCCCTGTTCCTAAATTTCCCAATTCTTTTTAATTTCTTATGCAGAACTAGCTTAGCTGTTTCATTGCCTGGCTTTTGCTCACTCAGGTTTTGTCCCTGAGATTTTATTTCCATAATGAAACCTGTCCATAATCACTAACAAGAGGCAGCAGAGGGTCATGTTAAGTGGGTGGGCTCTTGAGCCAAACATGCTGGTTCCAAATGGAGTTTCCACCTTTACTGGCTGTGTGGCTTCCTCACGTAAATTCTTGTCTACCTGCCTCAGGTTCCTCATCTGTAGTGATGTAAAATGATAATTGTAAAAATGATCTAATGAGTAAGAATGAAATAAAATGGAAAATATTTAGAAAAGTGCCTGGCACCTAGTAAGCAACTATTAAATCTTAACTTCTGTTTTTGTTATCTCTTATCTTTTTTAAAAACTATTATTGATGTACACTATTAAATAAAGGTGAATTAATTTATTAATTAAGGTGAATAACAGTGACTCACAATTTATTTATTTATTAACTTTTTATGAGAATGACGCACCACTTACTGCACTAATGAGGCTTCTACTAACTTTTAAAATTATAGTTGATTTACACTTCTCTGTCAGTTCTTCTGTACAGCAAAGTGGACCCAATAATACATTTTTTTTATTTAAAACTTTTTAATTAAAGTATAGCTGATTTACAGTGCTCTGTCAATTTATGCTTGATTCACAATTTTTAAAGATTATGCTCAATTTATAGTTATTATAAAATGTTGTGTCTATTTCCTGTATTGTATAATGTATTCTTGTGGCTTATTTTATGCACCATAGTTTGTATCTCTTAATTCCCTACACCTATGTTGCCCCTCCCCTCTCCCCACTGGTAACCACTAGTTTGTTCTCTATAAATCTGCTTCTTTTTTTTGTTTGGTGTTGTCTGGTTTCTTGCATTTTTTTTGGATTCTACATATAAGCGATATCATACAGTATTTGTCTTTCTTTGTATGACTTATTTCACTTAGCATAATGCCCTCCAAGTCCATCCATGTTGTTGCAAATTGCGAAGTTTCATTCTTCCAACTAAAACAAAAATTAAGGTGTATGCATAATCAAGGCAACTTTCTCCCTGAGATAAATTATTCAAAAAGCTCTTTAAGCAACTGTGCTTTTTTCTCATTACACTAATTCCAAGCTACCTGTTAGTTTTCTAAGATGTTTTCTGACTATTACTGGAATATAGGACGGGCTAAGCACCAGCTCAGAATCGGACTGGGCATAGAACTTGGTTCCACTTGGTTTCCTTATGTGATCTTCAGAAATTGATTAAATTCTCTGAGACTAAATTTCCTCATTTATCAAATGGAAACACCACTGCCCTCTATAGTGTGTGTGCGTGTGTGAGCGCCTTCAATGAGTTCATGTACTCAAAGCATTTAGCACAGTTTCCAGTGTGTAATAAGTACTTTATAACTATAAGAGATTACTATTATTATATTAGTTTTATTGCTACGTTTTTTTAGTAATCAAGAGCTCCAGCATGTGCCTTGGGAAGGCTGAAGAATTAAGGAGCACCTCACTTCATCACACCCTGTGGTGTGAATATCTTCTTATTTATTTAGAAGAGGCTATTAGTTTTGACATTCAGTGGAGGAGGGGCGAGGGAAGAGACAAGAAATACATTTTGTGAGGAGTGATGGATCTGTACCATTTAGCATTTTTACCACTGGTGGGATTAAACCCTGTGAAGTAGAAAGCTTCTCTTCTCAAGGGGCCCCAGATCTCCAGGAGTAGAGTCTTCTGTTCTTCTTTGACTGATTAGTACATGGATGGATGTAAACTTGCTATCCAGCAGAGAGCCAGATTGAGTGATAACCTAATGGAGCCATTGGCAAAGGATAAACCAAGATAGAAGCAAAGCTGCATTCCAAATAATGCTCAGTGCCTTTCTTGATACATTCCATTATAATTCATTCCCATTAGAGGCACTTTGAACCATTTTAAAGCTATTACATTGTAATTTCAGAGCTGACTGTAAATTGAAAAGAACACACATAACAGAGTTTCTTAACAATTCAAAGAAAATAGAAAGAAATGTAAGATTTGCCATCCAGAATCCAAATGCCAAAAGCAGTGCAATGTTGAAATACTGCTCTGCATTTCATCCGAACTCAATAGACAGCACATTTCAGAGGAAAAATCCAAACTTTAAATAATCATTCCTGTGCTGATTGTATAAACATATATATCAAAGAGGGTAAAGAATCAAAGATCTAAAAGAGGAAAGGACCTTTCAAGAATCAAAGGATCCTGAGTTTAGTTTGAATCTTCAGCTAAGTTGTATAAAGAAGTATGAGCAGTTGCTTCTTCCTTGTTCAGGTGGCAGTTATATATATGACAAACCAGTAGAACAGTACAAAGAACACGGTATCCTCTACAAAAAGCAAGTGCCTAATCTGTTATTCAGCGGCACTAATTCTTCTATATCTGGGCCAGCCAATGGAAAAAAAGGCCGAGCTCGTCAAATGAAGGCTCTTGCCAAGAATTTTAAGACACAAATTTTACTAGGTAATAAAGTTTATATAGCTGTACCACATGGGCCACTTTGCAGACAATCTGTAGTTCAGGAACACTGCAGAATTTATTATTTTTCTTTTAATAAACATTCCTTGCCATCAGACTTGTTGATAGCTTTAACTGAAATAGCTTTGGCTTCTAGTACCTTCTTCCAAAGTCATTAACTACCTCAGGAAGCTTTGGAACATAGGGGGAAGGATCATAAGGAAGAAATGAGAACCACATCTTTTATTCTGACGCTAGATGGTGTCCCTCCCCTGCCCTTAGCTAGAGGAAATGGCTTCCTTCTCCCCAGCTCAGCACTGGGGGGACCCCATGATCAACTCTGGACTACTCCTGGGCTTAGAGCCAATTTTCCCTGACATTTGCTGTGGTCCTGGATGAATTTTTTCAGAGCAGGAAATAGTGGCAGAAGCTTAGGAAACAAAACAAACCCAGCCCTGATTCATAAGTGAAGAATTCTAGAAAGAATTTTAATCATTATCTAGCCCCAATACCAAATGAGAAAACTGAGGCCCAGAGAAGGGACCTTCCCCAGTCACGTGACGGGTTTGGGTAAGCAAGAAACTGTATCTTCCCCACCCTCAGTTTGCTGCCATTTTGGAGGTACAGGCTCTGTTGTTGTGTTTATCTACTTGGGCTCCTCCTGTGGTGGAGAGCAGACATGTTGCTTGGCACGTGCATGGCTTATGCCCTCAATAGTGACTTTCTTCAGCTCTGTATAGAAACACTTTGAGTTTATTCATCAATACTTGTACACCTGGAGGGTATTGCAGTGCCACCTTTGAACATGATGAAACTTTTGGGTTATTATGTAAACAGACCACACTTATGGGAGAGGTCTTATGTATGTGGAGGGTCAAGAGGGTCAAGCCTTCAACTTCTTTCCTACATACCTCCAGAGAGAGGTCTTGTAGAGTGGGTACAAGCTGACACTTCCAAAGTCATGGACTTTCTCCTGAAATGTACATAGTTCTATCTGGCCAGGCTCAGTGGTAGATGTGGCTTGAATGTTTCCACTATTTATTCCTAAAGATGCTCCTGAAGCAACTCCCACTGAGAGCCTCTGTGGACCAAACCTGGGATTCTACCCTAGACCTCAGCACCTCCTGCTGTCAATCACAGCTCAGGGCTTCCCCAGCATAGGTAGAATTGAGCAGTGATGCTTCATTGCTTCAGTATCAGTCTTTTTCCTTCCTCATTAACCTCTTCAATGAGGAGGGTAAATATGCTACACATTTATGAAATGCTTTTGAGTATTTTCTGTTTCAATATTCAGCCTAATTGACATTTGGATTGGGTTCAAATAGTGGTCATGCCTCTAGGTCTTTCTAACAATCACACATTACTGTTCTGCTTACATTTAATGTTCTGTGGTCATTCTCAAGGACTCCTGCTAAAAGCATCACATTTTGTCTTCCCCTTCCCCTGCTGGGGAATCCCTCATATTGCTGAAGTGTTTTCATGTATCTCTATTATCTAATCCCCTTTCTCACATGAATTGTATTTTGCCTGAACTCCACTTTAACTTCCCAATGTAGATTAGAGGATTTATATGATACAATTTATCTTTACAACAATCCCATAAGATAAACGCTATCTCCATTTTATAGATGAGGATCCTGAGGTTTAGGTGATTAGACTGTTGCTAGAAGGAAGTAGATTTGGGATTTAAACCCCAGGCTTTCAACCACTCTGACTCTGCGAGTCCCACCCACCTTCAACTGCTTTCAGCATCTTCAATATGGCTGTTGAGGTTACACACAAGACTCTGACATTTCTCAGTGACTGTGAGTATCCAAGTCGAGCCAGGAGTAACCAGAAAGGCAGGGTTATTACTGAACTTAGACTCTCATATCTTTAAAATCTCATATTACTTGTACCTTTTCTTTGCATTCCTGCTTTTTTGCAAACATTTTTGGTATTGAACTATATAAAAGTCCATTATTCTGGTTTATTTGATTCTATTTTCTGTTGGGTATATGATCCTTCACAGAGGAAGGGGAGGTGGAGAAGGAACTCAGCAGAAGTGTGAAGCCCTTAATATCCCATTTCACTTTTGGCCGCCTTTGTGTATCATGGGAAAAAAAAATCACATATTCAAGTTTCAAGGATAATCTAGGAAGAAGAATGGTTTTCTTGAATATCTTTAGAAAAACCTTAAGAATGGGTTTTTTTTTTTTTGTAATTTGGAGGTTGTCTTTTCAGCACAGAAGTAGAAATTTCGTTCAATTTGTATATATTGTTTTACTTCTTAGCTTATTGGGATATTGTGTGACTCATCTTTATCTGAAAATCTGTTTTGAAGGCATTTCACATATTAAAGGAGACAAACTGATGAGGAATGTGGTGACACCATCTTCTTCATTAAAAAAAAGAAATCAGCTCCTTTATCAGGACTTGTGTTGCTTTGGGTTTGTGAAACTGCAGAGTAGGTGTTTTTATTTGTTTTATTTAAAAATTTATTTATTTATTTATGGCTGCATGTATGGCATATAGAAGTTCTCAGGCCAGGGAATGAATCCGAAGCTCAGCTGCAACCTGTGCCACAGCATCTTTGATCCACTGCACCTGGCTGGGAATGGAACCCTCACTTCTGCAGTGACTTGAGCCACTGCAGTGGATTCTTAACCTAATGCACCACAGCAGGAACTCCAGTAGGTGTTTGTATATAGAAGGGGGAAATCTTATTGGCTTTCAGGATAGTAAAATAGAAAGTTTGGAAATTGGAATGGTCCCTGAGTGCCTGAATCTTAGGTTAATGATTACCAGAGAAATTCTTTTAATTTGGTTTGAGAGAAGTCAAATGGATTGAATAGAAGTTTCCTCTGACAGCATCTGAATAAAAATTTAGCTTACAGAGACAATGCAGGCACCACCAGATTACTATTTTATCCTAGATAAATGGAATAATTGTGCCATCAAACTGTACTGACTCTGAAATCTCCAAATGTACACAGCGTCTGATTTCTCTGGTGCATGATCTGGTTATATGTAGTCAAAACTCCCCAGAAGGTGCCTTTCTGTCTTGCTCAAGTTTAATGAGAATGCTTGGCTGTACTTGTTGAAGGAAGGCTAAGGGTAGGAATGTATTAATTTACTCCAAATGGCAATTAGGGAGATCTATAGCAATTATCCTGGACTTTGTCATCTGTCAATTTGCCAAGTATGAAAAAGAAATATGATTTCTGCACAGTCTCTAATGGAAAAAATGGAATTCTTCTCAAATGAGTAACATTTTTATCTGCATCACAAAACCTCAGAGGGAGCTGCTATTTGGAATTCTGTGAGTTCATTTGGTTTTTGAGGAGAACACATGCGACTGGGAATTTTCACATTACATAGCCAATTATGCAGCAACTTCATTGTGGTTGCTTCTGTTTAGTTTTCTACCACTGCAAGTATAAAATGTTGGGAATTCACAGTATATGCTGATACTTGGATGAAGGAGTTTTCTGTAAAGCAAGATCTATCACAACAGCAGTTTTGAAAAGAAAAAAAACCTGAAGCCTGTGTAAGTTATGAAAATTCTGGGCTTAAGTCTGTGCCATTTTGAAGAATAAATAGCCCCTGGTCTCCAGGTGTCATTCTCTAATTGATGTTGACTACCTCTGTGAGTTTGAACTTCAGTATCCTCAGCCTCTCAATCTTCCTCATCCAACCTCAGCACCTTCCTTTCCCCCAAATGTGGGAAAGATCTGAGGTCAAAAAATCATTTATATTTGTTCATTGTATTTTTATTATAGTGCTACATCAACTAGGCATTACAGGTTAAGCTTTTTTTCTACTTAGGGGAATTCTCTGCCTCCCATTTTGACCAAATTTCTGACAAAGAATTGTGCTTAGGAACTCAGTCTCTGCATTAGTAGAAGCAATACCATTCTATCAAAGTATAGGCCATCAAGGTATTCAACTGTTGGATATCCTTAGGAAAATAATGCCAGCCTATCTATTTATTGACTTCCTAGTTATGGATATAGTCATTGCAAATAAGGAATAGAGAATTTCTCTTTTTGGAGATTGGTTTGGTAGTGGCTTAATATTTCTTAGTGATCAATTACCTGTATAATCCATAGTCCAGTACGTTGTCTATGTCCTCCAACCTTTTTTGTGCATCTCTTTCCAATCACTAGATATTCATTCATTCATTCATTCATTCATGCTATTGCATTCCAGCAACTGAATAACATGTCCAGAAAGATCTGTAATTGCAACTCAATCCACTTGTGTGTGTGTGTGTGTGTGTGTTTGTGTAGGATTGATTTATACCTTGGAGCTGGGCAAAGAGAAGACTATTGAGCCCCTGTAGTATCTGTTCCTGGGGGAGCATCAGGCCATCTTCTGGGCTGCAGTGAAATGTGGCAATAACATTTTGATTGGAAACATGGAATAATTTTCCAAACCCAAATTAAAGTTTTAGCGATCACAACTCAGCCCATTTCCAATGGAAACTCCCTAGTTTGCTAGAAGAACCTCACATTCTTGTTGGCTTTGATATCAAAGCTTTAGTCTGAATTGATTTATTTACTTTCTATTACAGCTATAACACATTATCACACACTTAGTGAGTGAAACAACATGAATTTGTTATTTACAGTTCTGTAGTTCAAAAGTCCAACCTGGGTTTCCCTTGGCCAAGATCAAGGAATTGGCAGGGCTGCATTTATTTTTGAAGTTCCAGGGGATATCTGTTTCTTCAGCTTTTCCAGCTTCCCATGGCTGCCTCATTCCTTGGTTCACATCCCTTCCTCCATCTTCAAAACCAGCAACTGCGGGTCAAGTCCTTCTTACATCTCATCTCTCTGACCCTTCTGTCATTGTATCTCCAACCACAGCTAGGAAAGTTTCTCTCCTTTTAAGGACTCATATGATTAGGATGAACTCATCCAAGTAATTTAGGATAACCTCCTCATCTCAAAGCCCCCTCACTTTTCATTTTTAAAAGTTTTATAGTTGATTTACAAGGTCGTAATCTGCTGTCCAACAGAGTGATTAAGTTACACATATACCCACATTCATTCTCTTTCAGATTCTTTCCCCACATAGATTATCATAGAATATTGGGTAGAGCAAAGCCCTTAACCTAAGCGGCATTTTTTTTTTTTTTTTTTTTGCCGTATAAGGTAGCATACTCACAGGTTTAGGGAATAGGATATGGACATCTTTGGGGCCTTTATTCTGCCTCCCACAGTAGGGTATGGAGAGACTATTGAACTATTGTAGTCTTTTTCAAGCACATATTTTTAAATGAGGAAAGTGCTATTTATGAAAGCAGTCTCATTATTTAATAAATGAAGGATAAATCTACATTCTTGGCTAATTTACTGAAGGGCGTGTTATCAAATCTATTAGATGTTGTATTTGGCTCCCAGAGAGCAAACTCTTTTCCATCAGTGCAACAGAAACACACTGAGAGATTGAAATATTAATCACAGAAGATTCAGTAAATGGAGAAAAAAAAAAAAACAAGATCCACAGGCCTGTCAAATCCCAGGGAGATCTAGGCTAATGCTCTGTATTGTATTCCCTTTCTTACAAGAAGAGACAAGCCCCAAATAGTTTAACTAAATACAGAGAATTTCACATGAGCAAAGACGACTTCCCATTTTTTTCCAGTGTGCACGTGCATGCATGAGCGTGCGTGCACACACACTTTCTCTTTTCCTAAATAGTTTACTTTCTGGGTGAATTTGGTCAAACTTGAAGGTACTGGAATGCTTCATTGTCTTGGAACAAACTTGATGAGAAAATTTCTTATCACAGTTTCCTAATTGGTATACAAGGAAAAACTCTTAAAAATGTATCCTGTTTTCTGCGAAGTTAAAGGATTTCTATTGCAGAGATGGTAATTATGGGATGTGGATGAAAGTGAAGTTTTGAGCATGAAAAATGGACAGGTGATGGGGCTGCATGTGGTGTACACAACTGGAGGTCAGTCTTACTATGGGTCCATCACTTCCTATTGTTTTAAATCTAATTTCAGAACACTCCCTTGTGTGTTTCTGTGTATCAGGAGGGATAGGAGTGGAAGGAAAGGAGAAATGACAGAAAAAATTGAAGAATGAACAGAGGTGAGAAGGAAAGGAAAACCTAATATATTCTTGTAAAATCATTTGGTGTGCAACAATTTAGAGAGGAAAAAGTCCAAATTTGGATTTCATTGATAAGAGTTAATGATAATAATTACTGTCTATTATGGAGTGACAAGCACTGGGTGACAAGCCTGTCACTTGTTTGGCACATTTAATTCTCCACATTGAGTGAGTGGTATTACTATGGCTCCCATTTTACAGACGAAGAAATCGAGAGAGAGAGAGAGAAGTTAAGCAACTTGCTGAGGCCATATAGCCATGGGAGCCAGGATTATAAATTTCACTTGATTCACTTATTGTGCCTCTTACCCCTATAATGACTTGGATTGGAGGGGGCAGATGGCATCTCATTGGCAAATGTCTGCTGTCTGGCTAGCCTCCCGGGGTTGTCCTGAGGGCTGGTGTTCTCCTGGGGTTGCCCTGATGTGGCTATTTTGGGGAATTGCTGTTTCTACAGTGGACTGTTGGTATGTGTCAGTTGTTGTATATGAGCAAAGCACAGGCTTGTGAGTGAGGATGTGGAAAGAACCCCCCTCCACCTGCTCTACTTTGAAGGCTGGGCCTTTACCCCCTGACTCCCAGCTGGGCAGGTGCTGGGGCATAATGGTCAGGTCCCCAGAGGTTGAGTAGGTGTGACTGCCCTCCTTTCAGGCCAGGTCCCCTAGCTGACTCTACATGTCACCAAGTGCAGAGGGCATGTCCTGAAAGAGTCTGAGACCCCTCCCCTCCCACAGTAGGATGACTTACCTGGTGATGGTTGGACTATTCTCCCAACCATGGTGGGAATATCAAGTTTAGTACTTAAAATGATGTTGTTGTGGTCTGTGTGTGGGTTGGAGAAGAACTTTCAGACTCATAATGAGGTGAAGAGAAAGATGAGTTTATTAAAGTAGGAAATGCTGTTAATGCAGAGACAACCTGCTGATGATCAGGGAGAGCTGACACTTAGTGCATGTTTTTATAGCCAAAGGACAAAGGTGAGAGGAGGAATCTGGTTGGTTGAGGGTGTATAATTTCCCTATAGGAGGGGAGAGAGGAGTGGGCCAAATACCTTTATTACTCTGGGGCAGGAGGGACTAGGCCAAGTTGCTGAAAGGGGGGAAAGGGCTCAAGAACTTTGTAACAGTTGGAAAGAGACTGGTGGGGAAATCAGGGTCTGGTAATTTTTATCCCAGCCAGAGGCTCTTTTAGTTTATCTCGTAGAGAGGCCTTGAAGCCCCACAGATGTTATCCCTGCTCATGCAGAGACAGCATCCTGCATGTGAAAATTATTCACCTAGTAGAAGTGCACATACTTATCAGGTTTTCCTCCCTACTGGAATAAAAGAAACTGTGGAACCCAAATGAGCCTATTGGATTCTGAGTCTGTTGTTGTTTGGAAGAAACACATGTTTACTCATTTATTCAGCACACATTCTGTAGTAGGTGCCATTCAATCCTTTGAGTGAGAGCATGGCTGGCATATGGTAGGCGTTTGATGAGTGTGGGATAAATACACAAAAAGAAGTCAAAGACTTGGTTTTTAGTTGGAGGAAATTATACATACATGAAACTAAAGAGAAACATTGGCTATTTAAAGGGCAAATGCCAGAAGGGACAGAGAACTGCACAGTGGTCAGCCCTTAGCAGAGCTTCAGTGGATGTGGGTTAAATTGTGAGAAGCACCTGGAAGGAAGTGTAGGGATAAATTGAGAGCAAGTGGGTGGGGCCTGTTCTGGGAAAGTGTAGAGCTGAGAATGAACGTGACATATCACAGGAAGAACAGAAGGAACACTGTGGGGGATTGTGTGGCAGTTCTGATGTTGGAGGAGAGCTGATATGGTGGAGTTAATGGAAGACAACATTGCAGAAGGGGAGGCTGATGAGGAATCAGAGATGATGTGGGTGGTCGTAGGATGCGACTGGCTTACTGATGGCCTTGACCTCTAGAGGAAGGACTTGTTCTTGATCTGAGTGGTCTTAGGAAGTTTACTAAGACATTCAGCACACAGTGAACTGAACTGAAGACAAATTTAGAAGCAATCTATAGAATGAATTGGGAGGGGGTTTTTACACACACACACACACACACACACACACACACACACACACATTTTTTTTTTCTGCATCTACAGCATGTGGAAGTTCCCAGGCTAGGGATCAAACCTGTGGCACAGCAGTGACCTGAGCCACAGCAGTTGTAACACCAGATCATTAACCTGCTAGGCTACCAGGGAACTTCAAATATGTCATTCTTATTTGAAAATATAACGCAGATTTTACCAAACCGAACTTGGGTCCTCTTGCCTCTGAGCAGTAAAGCCAATCTACTGACACCAGGCAGTGGTGAAGGAAAGGGCAGCATTTATGGTAAGGCATGATGGGTAGCTCTTGCTCAAAAACCTGGAGCTCCCCAAAGGGTTTCATCAAAGCTTCTTTTTTTTTTTTGTTTTTTTAGGGCTGTACCTGTGGCATATGGAAGATCCCGGACTAGGGGTTGAATTGGAGCTTCAGCTGAGGCCTATGTCAGCCACAGCAACCTGGGATCCAAGCTGCATCTATGATCTAAGCAGTTCACAGCAATACAGGATCCTTTATCCACCAAGCCAGGTCAGAGATTGAACCTTCATCTTTATGGATACTAGTCAGGTTCTTAATCTGTGGAGTCACAAAAGTAACTCCTCAGCAAAGCATTTTTAAAGGCCAGTTGAGGTAGAGGAGTCACAGTCAGCTCAGGCACAATTCTCTGATTGGTTGATGGTGAGATAACAGTGGTGTCACATTATCAATCCTTAGGTGCCAGTGGGCCTGAGGGCTAAGTGCTGCTTCAAGTAGTTAATTCCTTCTATTTGATGGTGGTTTTTGAATCTGTAAAAGAACTCAGGAAATGTGCATCAGAAACTGTTATCTAGGTACTTCAGAGAGGAGTTTCAGCAGATGACATGGGGGAGGGGTCTGTACCTGCAAGGCCTCACAGCATCCTGCTTAGTTTCAAGATATGATTACCAAGAATTAGAGGTAGCTTTTTATGGAATTTGGGTTGTAGGAAGAGGTATAGCCTAATAACTAATTTTATCTTATTTTATTAAAAATTTTTTTATTATAGTTGATTTACATTGTTCTGTCAATTTCTGCTGTACAGCAAAGTGACCCAGTCACATTTATTTGCACTCTTTTTCTTATATTATTTTCCATGATGTTCTCTCACAAGTGATTGGATATAGCTCCCTCTGTCAGGTTCCTCTGTTCTGTGCTTTCTCTCCCTCCATCCTTGCCTATACACAGCAAGGATTTGGAGGTGCAGGCTGAGAAGCACTGTGGCAGAGCCGGGATAGAGGCCCCATGGTCTTGACACATTGGGATGCAAGTAGGCTGTCTCCCCAGGCAAGAGCGATCAGCTCAGGACAGGAGCAGTTTTGGGTCAAAGGGAGTTTCCCTTTGAACTGACACTACAGTGTGACAGCTCTGTCCTGGGCTTTTTTTTTTTTGCTATTTCTTTTTGCCGCTTCTGCAGCATATGGAGGTTCCCAGGCTAGGGGTCCAATCGGAGCTGTAGCTGCTGGCCTACGCCAGAGCCACAGCAACACGGGATCCGAGCTGCGTCTGCAACCTACACCACAGCTCACGGTAATGCCGGATCGTTAACCCACTGAGCAAGGGCAGGGACCGAACCCTCAACCTCATGGTTCCTAGTCGGATTCGTTAACCACTGCGCCACAATGGGAACTCCTGACCTGGGCGTTTTTGTTTTGTTTTGTTTTTTTTTTTGTCTTTTTGCTATTTCTTTGGGCCGCTCCCACGGCATATGGAGGTTCCCAGGCTAGGGGGCCAATCGGAGCTGTGGCCACCGGCCTATGCCAGAGCCACAGCAACGCTGGATCCGAGCCGCGTCTGCAACCTACACCACAGCTCACGGCAACGCTGGATCGTTAACCCACTGAGCAAGGGCAGGGACCGAACCCGCAACCTCATGGTTCCTAGTTGGATTCGTTAACCACTGTGCCACGATGGGAACTCCCATGACCTGGGCTGTTTTAATGAGCCATTCTGGTCCATCATCCTGAGTGAGTGAGAAATGCTCTTGCTGGTTGCCTTGGAAGTCACAATCTTGACTGTAATCAAGAGTCAGGTAGCAGTGTACAGCAAGTTTTATTTACAACCTTCAGAGAGAGTGGGCTGCCCTGGGGTAGGGACTGGCCCTGGCTACAGCTGGGTCTTGCCTTATATCTCTATATTGTGCACCTGTTTAGGGACTTCTATACTCTTGCCCTATGCCCACCAATTTCTTATCTCAATCCCCCTCTTCCATGACCTCGGTGTAGGGGTGAGTTTTGATCATCCAATTGGTTCTGGGCAAGGATGCCTTATTTACATGGGGAACAGGTTATGTAGAGGTGGGGTGAGGAATGGGTGACATTCCTTCTCTAGCAGGGAGTGAGCAGGCCAGGCTGGTCAAGGTGGCGAAGGGGCATTACAATTTGACATGCCCAGGGGCTTTTGCGTTTAATCTCCTTGAAGGGGACTTGAAGCCTACAGTGCCTGTGCTATACAGCAGGACCTCATTGCTTATCCATTCTGAATGTAATAGTTTGCCTCTATTAACCCCAGACTCCCTGTCCATTCCATTCCCTCCTTCTTCCTCTTGGCAACAACAAACCTGCTCTCCATGTCTGTGATTCTGTTTCTGTTCTGTAGATAGGTTCATTTGTGCCATATTTTATTTACTTATTAATTTTTAAAATTTATTCTTTTGCTTTTCTTTTAGGGCTGCACTAATGGCATATGGAAGTTCCAAGGCTAGGAAGCTACAGCTGCCAGCCTACACGATAGCCACAGCAATGTGGGATCTGAGCCATGTCTGCCACCCACACTACAACTCATGGCAACGCCGGATCCTTAACCCACTGAGCGAGACGAAGATTCAAACCTGCATCCTCATGGACACTAGTCAGATTCATTTCCATTAAGCCACAACAGGAACTCTCCATTTGTGCCATATTTTAGATTCCACATATAAGTGATATCATCTAAGAACTAATTTTAAAAAGAGGTTTCTTTTCTAAAGACCCTTGCCTGCCTCCCCCCTTTTTTGGTGAGGACAAGGGAGGCAAGGTGGCAACAGAAAAATAGCGGGCCTTGGGATCCCAGGGTTCCCCAGGGCCCCCACGGGCCTGTTGGGAGGCCTCGTGTGTGGCTTTCTTGAGACACATTTTGTTGGCCTCATGGAACAGGGGGCAAACAGACAGGCGTGGGAACCAGCCCAAACTGGAGGTGGAAGCCTGCACATCTCCCCTGGTGCAGAAAAGCTATTGTTCTCACAGGCGCCCTGAGCCTTGCATTTACTTCATCTGGTAAAACCCTAAGCCCAGTTATTACAGATGCCCTGTGAGGAAGCCACTCTAAAGACCTGTGTGGGGCCCATTAGCGCCTCAGCGGCAGCTCCCAGTGTGCCTGGGAACAGCAAGACATCATTTCAGTGACTCTAGTCTGTACCCGCAGCGTGAAAGCCATTTTCATCTTGACTTTGCCTCCTCGTGCTTCATTGTATTTTGAGCCGGGTGTTTTTCTGCCATTATTTGGCGATTTTCTTGCAAGGAAGCCATTTTATGAAAAATGCCTGATTATTCCTGCCAGAAAAAAATAATATCTAACAATTTCTTTAAATCACAGTCTTAAAAGTTAGTGTTATTCAGACAAATGCAAATAATTTCGACAATTACTCTGCACTTAATCACCAAATCAGCCCTTCCCCACATCCCCTTCTCTCACTCAGTGTGCAGTAATGGAGTGTTTCAGTGAACTCAACACTGAACAGAGTCTGAGAAGGAAGATATTCGCCCATTTCCAGCATGCCTTGTAAGAAGCCTGATCTGTTTCAGCAGAAACCAGTTGACTGTTAGTGACCCCTGGGAAATATTTATGTTGCTAGGTTCCAACAGCTATTCCATGGATATCATACATTCCTTCTAAGTGATGAGGCTGAGTATCAGACCCTGGGATTGGTAAATCCTGACACAGGTGAACGGAGCCCAGAGGTGGGCTATGTTAGGAAGTCCCAGGCATTGGGAGCTGAATCCTCCCTCCCCATTTTTATATTATTATTAAAGTATAGTTGATTTACAATGTTGTACCAATTTCTGCTGTATAGCAGAATGACCCAGTCTTACATATTCCTACATTCCTTTTCTCATACCATCCCCCATCATGTTCTATTCCAGGAGGCTGGATTTAGTTCTCTGTGCTACACAGCAGGACAACATTGTCCATCCATTCTAAATGTAATACGTTGCATCTACTAACCCCAAACTCCCACTTCATACCACTATTCCCCTGCGCTGCCCCCCAGCAACCACGAGTCTGCTCTCCATGTCAATAAGTCTGTTTCTGTTGTGTAGATAGGTCCATTTGTGCCATATTTTGGATTCCACGTATAAGTGATATCACAGGGTATTTGTCTTTCTCTTTCTGACTTACTTCACTTTCTATGATAATCTTTAGCTGCATCCATGTTGAAGCCTCCCTTTTTAAAGACGAAAAGTCTGACTCTTAATGAGAGCCTATGAAGGAGTGCAAGTCCTGCATTGCTCACTGAGAGGCTACCTCTGAGAGCAGATCTTGTGCTCATCTGGATGCTCCAACAGCTCTCTGAAAGGGCTAAGTGAATGTTTCTGATCTGCTGATATTCAAGAGGGTAAACCTAAACCTTCTCTGGAACTCAGCTTAGACCTTCACAGGCAGAGTACTGAAGACTAAGTGTTAGAGCAGAAAGTGAAAGAAGAGGCAGGAGGCTGGAGTGCTGAGACTTCACGTGAGCTTTATTGACCAACAGATTAGCCAGGAGCACTGAGTGAGGAATCATTCTCCTGCCCCTTAGGGAGCAGTTAGTTATATAGGAAAGGGGGTAGTTTTTATTTCTAGCACAGGTTTGTTCTTGTGCTGAATCAGTAATCAGGGGCTAGGGGAAGGCAGTCTCCTTAGGAAAGTGGGTATGGTTTTGGGGTAGGGGGTAGAGGGAAGTTGTAACTGAACATTCCACGATGAATGACTGTTTAACTGGTCTCTAGGGCAGCTCATTGTTCTGGGGGTGGGGAGGTTTGGCCTTCTTGATTGTAAGCCTGATCAGAGTTTTGGTGACACCTAGTAAGTCATGTCCGATTCTCCACCTAAGAGGAATCTTTATTGAGCACCTACTAAAGCAAGGTGTCAAGACTGGTACTTTCTGTGGGTAAGTCTTTCCAGGGATGGGCCATGCGTGTGGTTGTCTTGAATGGTGGGGCCTGTTTCTGGCCTCTGTCTTCTGATGAAAGGGCAGAGTATCTTTGGATGAGTTTGTAGCACCCAGGAATCACTGTGAGTGTGACTAAATGGGGCTCTGGACTGTGCACACTGTCTCTGTAGGTAGAAAGATCTCTCAGCAAACCATTTAGTTGGCTAGAAGCCACCCCCGCTCTGCTTTCCACAGGGCTTTTCCCCCAAGTGTGGTCTGCAGATCCACTTGTGTTAGAATCACCTGCTTCTCAAATATTCACCTGTTAATTTGGAAACACTGAGAACAGACCTGAGGAGCTATGTCTGTAACAGATACTCAGATAACTTTTAGGGACACTATAGCTTGAGAACCAATAGCTTAAAAGATGCAATTCTAATTTTTTTTTTTGGCCTAAGTATAGGTCCTTTCACAGCCTGGTCCCAGCCCATCTTTACTCCCTGGGGCTCAGAACTTCTCCAGGTGTCATCCCACTCCTGTATGCTCCTGCTTCTGCCCTTGCTTCCATTTGCCATGCCCTTTCACCTTTCCCTACCGACCAGTTCCTCTCTGTCCTCCTGGACCCTGCCCAAATGTCAGTGTCCTTGTGAAGTCACCCCTGAGTCTGGCAGGAGGACATTCTTACTCCATCCTGTTTTCCTCGGTGGCCCCCTCAGGCTAGACACCTAGAGCAGAGCCTGGCTCTCGGCACATCATCCATAGCTCTCAAATCCTATCATGGTAAGAGCTACTGACACCACTGATATGAGTATGCTGGAAATATTGCTAAATTGCCAACATAATGATAACTTTTTTTTTGGCAAAGACAATGGAATTGCTCTGTTAGTTTTCATGTTAGTTTCTGCCCATTCCACCTGGGAGCTCAAAAAAATTATGTTTCTGAGAAAAAGGAGGACCTGATGAGACCCGGGCTGGGGTCTCAAGTACTCTTGAAAACAAGGATGATAGGACACATGTCCTGTGTCCTATCTTACCTCAAGCATGACAGGTGGTGATTTATGAGGGGTTTATTGCATCTGTGAGTGTCCAGAATCCATCCCATATGTCACTTTCATGACTAGTTTCATCTAGAACAGAGTTTGTCACAAGAGTCCAAGGATGTAGCTCAAGGGATACTTATACCCTCAAAACTATTTGTGAAATTTTGCATGAGCCTTTATGTACATTTTCCTGAGGAAATATCCATTATTTTCATCAGTTATGAAAAGGTCTATTAACCTGAGAATTTAGAAGCATGGTTCTGGAACTCCCCAGTAGTGGAGACTCATTCCTTACAAGCCCTGAGGAGAATGGACTTCAGAGCAGGTTTCTGGGTTCAAATTCTGCATTTGTTCATTTACTCACTGTGAGATTTGGAGCAAATTACCTGTCTTCTCTGGGCCTTTGTTTCTTCAACTGTAAAATGGGCTGGTTACTTTACCTACTTCACAGAATTATCATGAGGATTAAATGAGTCAATGCACATGAGGCATTTAGAAAAATGATTATAAGGAGTTCTCTGGTGGTGCAATGGGTTAAGGATCTGGCATTGTCACTGCAGTGGCTTGGGTTGCAGCTGTGGCATGGGTTTGATCCCTGGCCTAGGAGCTTCCATATGCTGAGGGTGTAGCCAAAAACAAAACAAAATAAAACAAAAGAATAGAACAATGACTGTGACACAGAAAGCATTCAATTAAAGTTGACTGTGTTCATGCTATTATTGTTTTCATTTTATTATTACCATCTAGTGTGCCTTTAATATCTGCAAGGCCTTTGTATACCTGCTTACCTTGCAAACCTCTACTTCCTTCTTCCTACCCAACTACTCATTGTGCTATCATTTGGTCTATAAGCTTAGGGACAGAGACTAACTCTTGCCTCTTCCATTGAAATACCCATGATGCTCTTGTATTAACAAGGTTCTTTAATAGAGAGTAGAATTCTGATTCATCCCTACCTTCTTACTGCTAATCAATGATGCCCTGAGTTCTTCAGGGCTATTCTCTGCATAAATAATATTTTGCATAATTTTGCATTTTCTGCATAATTCTATTTTGCTGCATAACAATGTGTCAGCTCATTTTTCCCCTTTCTGTGCCCTAGCAAGAAAGAAAGTCATCTGAAATGGCTGGCAATCTCACAAGTGTTTGCTCATTAACATTGCATCTTTGAAACATTCCCCAGGGGTATGCTAATAAACATCAAGCAAAACAACAATAAAGAAAATCAAGGGAGAAAAAAATACACACTAATGCAAAACAGATTTGTAGCTTTCAGTGCTTACCAGTCACTCTGCTGCTCAGCCTTCGAGCTGTTAATTGTATGTAATTATGAAGTGCTGAACTATGAATGGTCCCGACTTGAAGCTGGGAAGACAGAATGAAGCTATATTCAAATGAGGCGTTGATCTGTGAAGAGTAATATGCTATTGACAATCTCAGCTTCCCTTATAGTTTTGTGATTCTTTAGATAATATTTTGGGTTGTGGAGAAACTGCAAGAAAAATGGTATGGATGAGAGCCAGCATCTTCCACATCAGGAGTTTAGGAAATTGCATTAAAATGAGATCTGTTTTCATTAGCTTACACCTCAGGACAGAGGGTTTTCATTTTGATAGTTTGGACCTAAATCTTACTGTGAATATTTTGTAGATACTTTTTAAAACAAAGGAGGAGGGTTCTCCCTAGCACCCAAGCTGTAAGAAGAAGAACAACTCCAAGTGTGAGAGGTTGTGAGGTCTTAGAAGAGGAGGGAGCATATTGAGTTACCCTTCAAATCTGACTTGAATAGTTTTTGTGGTATGGAAGGTTTGGAAATGGCCATGATGGTTTCTCTGGAACTGTAGGTAACTTTGAAAGTAAAGTAGAGCAAGCTAAGTTTCTGGAAAAACAATAATTGCTCTCAGTTTCATTTAGCTGTTGTTTATTATCCTTTCTAAGTCCAGAAAATGCATTCTTTTTTTTTTTTTTCTTTTTAGGGATGCACCCATGGCATATGGAAGTTCCCAGGCTAGGGGTCAAATTAGAGCTACAGCTACTGGCCTACACCACAGCCACAGCAACCCAGGATCCAAGCCGAGTCTGCAACCCACATCACAGTTCATGGTAACACTGGATCCTTAACCCACTGTGCAAGTCCAGAGATGGGATCCGTGTCCTCATGGATACTGGTTGGATTTGTTTCTGCTGAGCCACCACCGGAACTCCCAAGAAAATGCATTCATTAGATCGAATGCATTAGAGAATAATTCCTATCATGAAATGACTGAAGTGACTGCAGACTGTCTTGAAGACGCTGCTTTTATGTATTTAACAAGTATTGAGATACTGGGTTCTAGAGTCAGACGTTCAAGAATCTACCACTTACTTACTAACTACATAGCTTTATAGCCTTGGTCAGCCTTCAGTTGCCTCGATCTATAAGAGGGATATGATAATAATATATTTCCTTCCTATTTCACTGAAATGTTCAGAGGCTCAAAAAAGAAATTGCCTGTGAAAGTGGTTCTTTGTCTATGGTGTTCCATTAGTATTGGCTATTACTATAAACGGATTTCCCCTCTTCCTCAGCTGCATACATTTTCATCCCACTGATAGAACAGCTGTCATTTTTTTTTGTGTGTGCCAGAAGTTGTTAGACATTTAATGTATATAGTCTAAGTCAGTTCTTAGAATGATTTTATGAGACAAGTAACAAGATTTCTCACCTTTGCAAATGGGGAAATCGAGGCTCAGCAAATTAATTTACTAGGGTCACACAGAAATTGGGGTGGGGCAGGGGACAAGTCTCTATTTATCTGTGTTGTTCAGTTAACAAACTACTGGGAGACCTAAGCTTTTTTTCTTTTTTCTTTTTAGGGCTGCACTTGAGGCATATGGAAGTAACCAGGATAGGGGCTGAATCAGAGCTACAGCTGCTGGCCTACACCACAGCCAAGGCAATGCCAGGTCTGAGCCCCATCTTCAACCTACACCACAGCTCACGGCAATGCCGGATCCTTAATCCTCTGAGTGAGGCCAGGGATCGAATCTATCTCCTCATGGATACTAGTTGGGTTCATTACTGCTGAGCCACAGAGAGAACTCCAGAAGGCATTATTTTAAACACATATTAACTAATATAACCAGCACAATGACTTTATTAGGTACACACTGTCTTTTCTGTGGGGGGATTGCAGGGATATACATATATAATATATATATTTTATATATACATTTTATAACTTTAATATATATTAATAATTTATTATCTAAAATTATATATATTTATATATATAAATTTTATTGGAATATAGTTAACTCATGAGGTTGTGTTAATCTCAGGAGTATAGCAAAGTAAATCAGTTATATACACACATATATCTTTTTCTTTTCAGATTTTTTTCCCATGTAGGTTACTACGCGGTACTGAGTAAATTTCCCTGTGCTATACAGTAGGTCCCAGTTACCTGTCTATTCCATATATATTAGTAGGTACACATGATTATTATCCCTATTTTACAGAATGAGGAAACATACATAGGAGCTTTCATGCACTGCTGGTGGCTTTATCATCTTATTGGGTCATTAGACACTGTGTTCAACAGCCTTAAAAACACTCACCTACTCTAACTCTGTAATTGCACTTGTATGAATTTGTTCTGTGGAAACAAGAGATTCATACAAAAATCTATGTATGGGACTTCTTGTATGGCTCAGTGTGTTAAGAACCTGACTAGTATCCATGAGGATGCAGGCTTGATCCCTGGTCTTACTCAGTGGGTTAAAGCTGTGATGTTTTTCACAGGCTGTGGCATGGTCATGGATGCAGCTCAGATCTGGTGTTGCTGTGGCTGTGACATAGGCTGGCAACTGCAGCTCTTGATTCAACCCCTAGCCTGGGAACTTCCATATGCTGCAGCTGCAGCCCTAAAAAAAAAAAGACAAAAAAAATCTATGTACAAGAATGTTCTGGTAGTTTTATATAAAATACAAAAAAAAAAAAAAAGGGACAGTTTAATGCTCCAAGGAGAGAAATTACTAAATAACTCATGGCTTGCTTACCCCTATGATAGAACATAAAACCATTCAAAAATCATGGTTTTAAAGATCATTTAAAGCCATGGGAAAATGTTCACAATTGAATATGAGTAAAAAAAAAAGGACTCCAATGGCCTAATGGGTTAAGGATCTGGTGTTGTCACTGCTGTGGCTTGGGTCGCTGCTGTGGATTGGATTAGATCCCTGGCATGGGAACTTCTCCATGTCGGAGGTGTGGCAAAAAAAAAAAAAAAAAAAAAAAGGACTCAGAAACCACATGCACGAAACTATTCCAATATTGCTCAATGTTAATATAAACCAAATGCCTGGTGATGACTCTAAGACCTTTATAAGCCACCAGAATTTTTTGCATCATATCAAAATATATAAAACCATCGTTGATCGCTACTCAAATTTTTTAAGTTATGGAAGCATGACATTTTTGGAGGGGCCAGATCTGCTAGTGAGTTTATTTATTTATTTATTTATTTATTTATTTATTTATTTTTGTCTTTTTGGGGGCCATACCCATGGCATATGGAGGTTCCCAGGCTAGGGGTCCAATTAGAGCTGTAGCCACAAGCCTACACCACAGCCACAGCAATGCCAGATCTGAGCCACATCTGTGGCCCTATACCACAGTTCACGGCAATGCCAGATCCTTATCCCACTGAGTTAGGCCAGGGATTGAACCTGCATCCTCATGGACACTAGTCAGGTTCGTTAACTGCTGAGCCATGACGGGAACGCCTAGTGAGTTATTTTAGGCTTCTTATGCACACCCTGATCCTTTGGTGGTGGGCCTGGAATGGGGACAGATTGTCCCTCTTATTTAGATGACTTGGTGGGGAGGGTGAGAGGCTCAGGAATGAGGATCTGCCTTCTTGGAGCTGTGGCAGAGGGTTGTGCTTGCTCCTCTTGGCTTTGGGGTGGGCTTGCTGAGTAGACATGGGTAAAATATAGACTCATTTTTTGGTCTTGGGCTTCCAACTGTCATGAGTGCCATGCCTCACTTTAGCTTTGTGGTCCCACATTTGTGGAATCCGTAGAGCTGGCTTGGCTCAGGGAACAAATGAAGAATCCAAGGACTAGAGAAGAGGGTGATGAGCCCAGCATAGCTTGGTGGACCTGGGGCTGGGAGAAGCTTCTTGATTCCTAGACTAGGATACTTTTTATGACATGAAACTGCCTTCCTGGTCCTAAAACAGGAGGAATGAACTTGGCATCCTTTTCTGGGGAAAAACACTACTGTCAATCTTGGGAGAATGCTCAGGTCACTGTGCTATGGTCTGTGTCCTTCCAAAATTCATGTTGAAGTTCTAATGCTCAGTGCGATGGTGTTAGCAGGTGGGCCCTTGGGATGTGATGAGGTCATAACCATGCAGCCATCGCGAGTGGCATTAGTATACTTAGAATAGATGACCCACTGAGGAGTATTGCCCCTTCCATCCAGTGAGGACAAAGTCACAAGTCTGCAGTCTCCAACTTGGAAGAGGGGTCTCACCAGAACCTGACCATGCCAGTACCCTGATCTTGTACTTTCCAGCCTATAGAACTGGGAGAAGGAAATTTCTGTTGTTGCTAAAATACCCAGTCTATGGTATTTTGTTGTAGTGGCCTCAGTGGACTAAAGACGCTGGCTCAGTGTTTGAAGGAGTGATGGATGTGTTTTAAAAAATATTGGAGATGGAAGGCAGGAAAGTGTACTTACTTTCCATGGTTTACTTCAATGGGAAGCACTGATTGGAGGTATCTTTAGAGAGTTTCATGGCACAGTAGTCTCCCTCCACCCCAACCTTATTGGCAGGAAACATGTTTCAAGGATCCCCAGCAGATGTCTGAAACCATGGATCATACCAAAACCTGTACATAATTTTTTTCCTATACATATGTATCTATGATACAGTTTACAATTATCATACATTATGGCCATAGCTTTTTCAGTTTGAGTTGCAACAGCAAAAATAGCGTGGACTTCTTTTTCCTTCTTCACAATTTCCTGGATAGAAGATGCCTTCTTACTGTAGATCTTAGCAACCTCAGTATTCAATTTTTTTTCCATTTCTTTTAAAGGTGAGTTGAAAAATTCACCTTTTCACATAAACACTTTGTGGCTCTTTGGCATAATTGAATTGCTGATATCACTCCTTTTGCACCTTAGGGCCATCATTATGTAAAATAAGGGTGACTTGAACACAGGCACTGTGATACTGCAGCAGTTGTCTGATAACCCAGACAGCTTCTAATAACTAATGGGATCTCCTGGACCAAAAGGATGACTCATGTCCAAGGCAGGAAGATGTGGGATGGTGAGAGATTTCATCACGCTACTCAGAATGGTGTACAATTTAAAACTTGGGAACTCTTGGAGCTCCTGTCATGGTGCAGTGGAAATGAATCCGATTAAGAACCATGAGGCTGTGGGTTCAATACCTGGCCTCACTCAGTGGGTTAAGATCTGGCATTGCTGTGAGCTGTGGTGTAGGTCACAGATGCGGCTCAGATCTGATGTTGCTGTGGTTGTGGCATAGGCTGGCAGCTGTAGCTCTGATTGGACCCCTACCCTGGGAATTTCCATATGCCACGGGTGCAGCCCTAAAGAGCAAAACAAACAAATAAAAAGAAAAAAACTTGTGAATTTTTTTTTTATTTCTCACATTTTCCATTTAATATTTCCAGACCATGGTTGTCCATGAATAACTGAAATTGCAGAAGGTGAAACTAGGGATAAGCAGCGGGGTTAGGGGGAACTACTGTATAACTGAGGTGATAAGGTAGAATATATCTTTTGGTGTCTTGAAGATCTGGGCTTCATCCTCAGGTTCAGGCTTTACCAACTGTGTGAATTTAGGTCAGATTTTTTTTTTTTTTAATCTTCCTCTAAATGTATGTTTCCTCTTTGTTAAAATAGACTTTGTAATACTCATAGTGTAGATTTCCTGAGTTTGCTAATACAGCAGCAGCTACTTGCATAGTGCTTATTATGTGCTAGGCACTATTTTAAACACCTTACTTCCATGGACTGAAGTAATCTACACAACAATCTTATTCATTACATACTATTATTATCCCCATTTTACAGATGAGGAAACTGAGAACATTGAAGTTAATTGTCCGGAGTTATACCTCTAGGAAGTAGTAGTGCTCAGATCTGAATCTAGGCAATCTGGCTCAGATCGATACTTTAGTTATAGCATCAGATGCCTCAATTCAAATAAATGGTT
The DNA here is from genome assembly GCF_016906955.1 of Phacochoerus africanus. NCBI lineage: Eukaryota > Metazoa > Chordata > Mammalia > Artiodactyla > Suidae > Phacochoerus > Phacochoerus africanus. Next base: position 181,572,387 of record NC_062545.1, on the reverse strand, counting down.
AATGTAGGACTTCTGGAACATCATTCTCAGTGGGGGTAATCCCAAGAGGGGTAAAAACTGCTTCTCGGAGGATAAAAATGTTTTACACTCTTGTGTATAAAGCACAGATATCCAGTCAGTACATAAACAGATAGAGAGTATATTTGTGGTATTAAACTTTAATGGGGGAGGGGAGGGATTATGAGCACATGTCTAGAAAGGCTCCTTGGGGGGATTGACAATGAAAAAAGAAATAGTGATTCAGTGCAATGCTTGGCATTCCATAAGTGTTTCCTAAATTCTCCTTTCTCTTCCTGTGCTAATTTAGTTTGAGAGGTGGAAGGTGGCCAGGCTGGTGTGTTCCCTAGCCCAGGGACGTGTTTAGTCTGAGTTAAATGCCAACTGGCCGGGAGGTAGAGGGCTAATCCAGCCACTTGACTTGTACTGGAGTAGGAAGCAAGGTAAGAGTGAAGGAACTATTGCTGCTCAGAGGCTGTTTTGAATTCACATTTAGCTTAGTTATTAAGCAGAATCTTTAAAAAAATTATGCAAGATTTCAATGTCACAATCAGTCTGCTATTCAGGAATAGATGAATATTCAAACTTAACAAATACATGGGGTAAATAATTTCTGCAGTGAGTATAACATATCTCTTGGGTCCCAGCGATAAATGCAAAACAAGTACAGCTCAACAGAGCATGGAAAAAAATAACCCAGATGAAATCCTATGTATATTTGGAGAAGAAATTACTTTATCTACATATAATGTCTATTTATGTATAAAATCTTACCTTTAAAAGAAAAAATTAATACAAAATTAACAGTTAAGTACCATTCCAATTGAAAGATGGGCAGAATACCTAAATATACATTTCTCCAAAAAAGACATATAGGTGGCCAAAAAAACACATGAAAATATGCTCAACATCTCTAATTATTAGAGAAATGCAAAACAAAACTACTATGAGATACCGCCTTACACCAGCCAGAATGGCCATCATCAAAAAGTCTACAAATGATAAATGCTGGAGAGGGTGTGGAGGAAAGGGAACCCTATTACACTGTTGGTGGGATTGTAAATTGGTGTAACCACTGTGGAAAACAGTATGGCGATTCCTCAGAAAACTAAAAGTAGAACTACCATGTGATCCAACAATCCCACTCCTGAGCATCTATCCTGAGAAGACCATAATTTGAAAAGACACATGCACCCCAATGTTCATTGCAGCATTGTTTACAATAGCCAAGACATGGAAGCATACTAAATGTCTGTTGACAGAGAACTGGATAAAGAAGATGTGGTGTATATGTGTGTGTGTGTGTGTGTGTGTGTGTGTGTGTGTGTAGTGGAATATTTACTCAGCCATAAATGTCAACAACTTGAATGGACCTGGAAATGATCATACTAAGTGAAGTTAGTCAGACAGTGAAAGACAAACATCAAATGATATCACTTATATGTGGAATCTAAAAAAGGGATATAAATGAACTTATTTTCAGAACAGAGACAGAGTCATGGGCTTTGAAAAACTTATGGTTACCAAAGCGGACAGGTCGGGGGGGTGGATTAGGGGTTTGGAATTGACATATGCACACTGAGGTATATGGAATGATTGGCCAGTGGGGACTTGCTGTATAGCACAGGGAACCCTACCCGGTATTCTGTGATAATCTATGTGGAGAAAGAATCTGAAAGAGAATGGATGTATGTATATGGATAACTGAATCATTTTGTTGTACAGCAGAAATTATCACAACTTTCTAAATCAACTATATGTCAATCAAACTTTAAAAAATGAAAAAAATTAATACAAAAATAGCACAATTAAGTACTTCACACTTTCCTTTTCTGTTTGGGTGAATATTGTTTTAATCATTTTACTTTCTATGTTGCTCTATTTTTGCCTCTCTGACCGCATGAATCCTCTGAATGTTAAAACATATAAACTGATCTGGATACAATTTATGGATCTACTTCCTGTTGCAATTTAGAAACACTATAGAACACATAGCAAACTTCTTCAAGGACTTTTTAAAATGAAATAAGACTTGCAGACATGCACTTCATCAAAGCGAGTCTTGTAGCACTGCCTGCTTTACCTTCCTTCCAGTTCTGTTATTTCTCCTCTTGAGTCTAGCACATTTATACGGGTACCGGGGCTCCATGATGGCTATTAGGGAGCTGAAAACAGTAATTTGCCAATAAATAGCTTTCTTAGTCAACTTAGTCAGAGGGAGCCTGGGCTCCTTTTCAAAGCAAAAGAGGCTCAGTTGAGGGTCAGATGGAGACAGACCCTCTCTAACCCTTTGTTCCCTGAGAGCCAGGAGAAACTCAAGAGAACTAGTTCTCTGGGGAAAGTGACACTAGGTGAGTGCTGTCATAGAGGAGGTCATTCTCGCCTGTCTCATGTCTAGGTAGCTATCAGGCAAAGTTAGGAACCAGAAGAGATTTGTTTTTGGATTCCCAGACTCACTCTCTCCCATGCTCATTCCTGGTTGCCTCACCGGTATTGATCTCTCTGACATGACATTCTGGAGGCCATTCACTCTCTCCACCCAGGGCTTATTCTGCTCCAAGGGGATGGGGAGAAGGGAGAGAAGAGGGGAAGCTTTGTATTCTAGATCACACCCTCTGAGGGCTCTGGGTGGGAATTCCAAGACATCTGTCAAACAAAAACAGGTAATGGGCAAGGAAGATTGGCTCAGCCTGTCCTCATGCATTTACTTTTTTTTCTTGAAGTTCCTGTAAGTTCATTTTTTCCCCATTTTTTAAATGACAGTTGATTTATAATGTTCTGTCAATTTCTGCTGTACGGCAAAGTGTCCCATTCATATATGAATATATATATCCCAGTCATATATACATATGTATGTATATACACACACACACACACACACTTTTTCTCATGTTATCCTCCATCATGTTCTATTACAAGTGACTGCATATAGTTCCCTGTGCTATATAGCAGGATCTCATTGCTTACCCATTCCAAATACAATAGTTTTTATTTACTAACCCCAAACTCCTAGTCCATCATCCTCCCTTCCCCTCCCCCTTGGCAACCACAGGTCTGTTCTCCAAATACATGAGTTTGTTTCTTTTCTGTAGATAAGTTCATTTGTGCTGAATATTAGAGTCCACATATAAGTGATATCATATGGTATTTGTCTTTCTCTTTCTGACTTACTTCACTTAGTATGAGAGTCTCTAGTTCCACCCATGTTGCTGCAAATGGCATTATTTTGTTCTCTTTTATGGCTGAGTAGAATTCCATTGTGTACATGTACCACATCTTTTTTTTTTCAGGCTTCTCTTTTTTATTTTATTTTATTATTTTTATATTTTTATAATTTTTTTTAAAATTTTCCCACTGTACAGCAAGGGGGTCAGGTTATCCTTACATGTATACATTACAATTACATTTTTCCCCCACCCTTTCTTCTGTTGCAACATGAGTATCTAGACAAAGTTCTCAATGCTATTCAGCAGGATCTCCTTGTAAATCTATTCTAAGTTGAGTCTGATAAGCCCAAGCTCCCGATCCCTCCCACTCCCTCCCCCTCCCATCAGGCAGCCACAAGTCTCTCCTCCAAGTCCATGATTTTCTTTTCTGAGGAGATGTTCATTTGTGCTGGATATTAGATTCCCGTTATAAGTGATATCATATGGTATTTGTCTTTGTCTTTCTGGCTCATTTCACTCAGTATGAGATTCTCTAGCTCCATCCATGTTGCTGCAAATGGCATTATGTCATTCTTTTTTATGGCTGAGTAGTATTCCATTGTGTATATATACCACCTCTTCCGAATCCAATCCTCTGTCGATGGACTTTTGGGTTGTTTCCATGTCCTAGCTATTGTGAATAGTGCTGCAATGAACATGCGGGTGCACGTGTCTCTTTTAAGTAGAGTTTTGTCCGGATAGATGCCCAAGAGTGGGATTGCGGGGTCAAATGGAAGTTCTATGTATAGATTTCTAAGGTATCTCCAAACTGTTCTCCATAGTGGCTGTACCAGTTTACATTCCCACCAACAGTGCGGGAGGGTTCCCTTTTCTCCACAGCCCCTCCAGCACTTGTTATTTGTGGATTTATTAATGGTGTGAGGTGGTATCTCATGGTAGTTTTGATTTGCATTTCTCTTATAACCAGTGATGTTGAGCATTTTTTCATGTGTTTGTTGGCCATCTGTATATCTTCTTTGGAGAAATGTCTATTCAGGTCTTTTGCCCATTTTTCCATTGATTCATTGGCTTTTTTGCTGTTGGGTTGTATCAGTTGTTTATATATTCTAGAGCTTAAGGCCTTGTCGGTTGCATCATTTGAAACTATTTTCTCCCATTCTGAAAGTTGTCTTTTTGTTTTCTTTTGGGTTTCCTTTGCTGTGCAAAAGCTTTTCAGTTTGATGAGGTCCCATGGGTTTATTTTTGCTCTAATTTCGATTGCTTTGGGAGACCGACCTGAGAAAATATTCATGAGGTTGATGTCAGAGAGTGTTTTGCCTATGTTTTCTTCTAGGAGTTGGATGGTGTCCTGTCGTATATTTAAGTCTTTCAGCCATTTGGAGTGTATTTGTGTGCATGGTGTGAGGGTGTGTTCTAGTTTCATTGCTTTGCATGCAGCTGTCCAGGTTTCCCAGCAATGCTTGCTGAATAGACTTTCTTTTTCCCATTTGATGTTCTTGCCTCCCTTGTCAAAGATTAATTGACCATAGGTGTCAGGGTTTATTTCTGGGTTCTCTATTCTGTTCCAATGGTCTGTCTGTCTGTTTTGATCCCAGTACCACACTGTTTTGACGATTGTGGCTTTGTAGTATTTCTTGAAGTCTGGGAGAGTTATGCCTCTTGCTTGGTTTTTGTTTCTCAGGATTGCTTTGGCGATTCTGGGTCTTTTGCTATTCCATATAAATGTTTGGATTGTTTGTGGTAGTTTTGTGAAAAATATCATGGGTCATTTGATAGGGATTGCATTGAATCTGTAGATTGCTTTGGGTAGTATGGCCATTTTTACAATATTGATTACATGTACCACATCTTAATCTGTTCATCTGTTGATGGACATTTAGGTTGTTTCCATGTCTTGGCTGTTGTGAATAGTGCCTCATGCATTTCCTTTTGATGGGATCAGGAACAAATTGTGGCTCTTTGTGAACTGGTGAGGGGTGCCAACACCTTATCTGTCTAAGCTGATGATGCTGAGACTGTTTCTAGCACCACAGGAGATAGTGCTGGTCTACCAACTCTCAACCTCCCTTCCTGGGGCTGCCCTGGGATTCACCTTTCAGGTCTCTGATTCGACAGGTTTCCTGACTGCAGGCAACACAGTTGACAGGGGGCCCCATCTGCTGTGCTTTGAAACCCATCCCACATTTATTTTTTTAAAAATTAAGAGTTATTTTTATTATTTCTTTCCTAGATTAATTGTGATAAGATGGCTACATAAAATTGTTTAAGGTTAAGTTCTACAGTGTGATGATTCTACACGTATATGTTGAGAAGTGATTACCATAAGGCTGAGTAACATCTTTCACCTCACATAATTACTGTATGTGTGTATGAGTGTGTGTGGTAAACCCTTAAAATCTGCTGTTAGCAACCTTCAAGTCTATAATAAATTATTGTTAACTATCTTTTGCTGAGACCATGCTTCCACTCAGCTGCTCCCAAATAATGATTAATAAGGCAGTGGAGGAGATGAGGCAGGGGCTCTTTCTGGGAGATGCAAGACTGCCCATGAGGGCAGCTCTGGCTCAGGCACCCCACGAAGGCCTTGCTGAACTCAGAACTTCACTGCAGTCTAGGATGTTTCTATCCAGTCTTCAGTCCTTCCTTCACTCTCTCCTTCACTCAGGCTCAGACCTGCCCTGTACCCCGAGGCTCTCCAAGTCTCTCTGACTTCCTCCTCATTTTCTCCCATAGGGATTTCCCCCCAAACATTTCTTGTGTGTTCAGCCTTCTTTGGCTTCTGCTTTGTATAGAACATCCCTCGTGATGTCCTACCTCCTGGCCAGTCACTTCCCACCTTCTGTCCCATTCCCCTTTCTACTCATTCCTTTAAAACTTACTCTCAGGAACTGTAATCTGATATCAACTATTTTGGGTTACTCATAGTCATATTCATATACTGAAATAGTTTTATTTTGGGAATAAAATCTTTGTTCTTGATAAAGAAACTTCGCACATTCTTAAGCCTCTTGGATGCCCCTGTGATTGGGTCCTGCAGACAAATGCCTAATCAGTCTTTTTTTCCACACCAATTTTCCGTTTTTTCATTTTTGATTTATGGGGACCCTCAAAAAATAAAAATGGCTTTGGCAGGGAAGAAATGTCAAGGGGCCAAGGGAGACTGTGATGATTTCTAATAAAGTGGCCGTTCCCCTGCCTCAGTTTCCCACTGTGTATGGAAGTGTCTGTGTGGGTATGAAGGGGCCTAGGGATGGGCTGTTCTCTGAGTGTGGGAATCCAAGCCAGTCTGGATGCCCAGAGTTCCTCTGCTGCTCAAGTTCCTGCAGAGAAACCCTGCAGGTGGGGCAGCTCAAGGAACTGTCCATGGTTTTGAAATCTTTCTCCTTAACAATATATGTACGGGAAAGATAGGATTTTGCTATTCTCTGTGTTGACCCCACCTGTTTTACAACCAGAGGTGAAGGTGTTTTCTCATTTCCATCCAGGTGTCTGGACTCATCTGGAGTAATACTAGCTATTTGTCTTCAAACACTCCCCTCTAATTGTGATCTGCTTAAAACCAGACCCCTCTGACTGTTGGGTGTTCAACAAAGTGGTGTGGGTGCTACTCTAGATGATTATAGGGTAATGCAAAGCAGAAAAGCACGAACACTGAGAGAGCTGCACCCTGGTCCTAAAATGGATGGTTATTTTTTATACCAGAGGGCTAATTGAGAAACATAGCTTCCATTGGCCACACAATCATGCACTCATGATACAAATAATAACAACTAACATCCCTTGGGCACAGACTATAAGCCAATTATTGTTTAGTGCTTTACCCATATAGCCTCATATAAATCTCCTTATACCCTTGAGAGATGAGGACTAGTATGTCATCCCATTTTATAGCCTAGAGCCTGCAGCTTCCTTGCTGAAAGTCACAAACGTAAGAAATGGCTGAACCAGGATTCAAAGCCAGGCTGCCCAATGGCTGAATTATACTCTACTTCTTGCCAAAAACGTTGAGCATTGATATGTGTCACCCTCTGAATGGCATTTTCTTGGAACTAAACAAGAGCAGCACAGAAAGCTGAGGGTTCTTTGGATATTTTTGTTACCTATTTGCATCCCTCCTTCCCTCCCTCCCTCCTTTCCTGCCCTTTCACTCTTTTTGGCTTAAAATTCTGAAATGCCAATGTCCAGACACAGAACACATCAAGGGGGTTGCTTCACCTCAGGAGTTGGTGTCAAGGCTGGAGCCCAAGCCCTCAGGTCTGTGACCTGTGGCTGCACAGATTGGTGATCTGGAGAGTGACTCCATTTGGGCCTGGAATGGCCCAGTCTCTTGGAGAGGAAGGAGATTCCCCTATGGAGTCTTACAAGTGCAGAAGGGGAAGAAACATTTGTTGAGAGGCAGTCAGACATTTCTCAGGCCTTCTTAAAATTGAAACATGTGTAAAAGGCAAATCAGATGAAAGAGCCTATTCTCTTCACTGCCTGAGAGTTAGTTCCTGAGATAAGGTTTTCTAAATAGTCGCCTGATCATCTGTTCCATCCACAGGCATTATCATTCTGTTAGTGATGATGTTCCTTCCCTATTCGTGAGTCTGTGTTGTTAATAACAAGCCAGGGAGACGCAACATTCAGAATAAGTAGGCATCAGGATATTTATGTGTCCCGTTAGCTGAAAACTCAGTTTTGTGCTGCCAATAAAACCAGGTGACAGCTTTCTTCCAAGAATTTGTTTTCTTTGCCTGTTATTTGAAAATGTTGCTGTGTCTCAGCTGCACTTGGAAGGCAACAAATAGGACAAAACATAAATATGGCACGGTATCAGATTTTGAAGACACTCATGACAACAGCAAGGCTTGTTTTTAGATGACAAGCAAAATCCTTTCTCGAGGGAAGAAAAGAGTGGGTGGGGGAAAATCTGTTCCTATAAATGAATTTAGCAGATAGTCTGCATGTAGCCTCCTGTTTCAAAACTTTCTCCCAAGATCTCGAAATGTCACTGAAGAAAAAGCATGACCTCTTTAGAAAGGATGCTGTATACATATACACAGGCCACCTGCATACATCTCACACAGGGTAGGCACCCTATACATTTTTATTGATAATGGTGACTACACTAGTAATCAGTTGTTGTAGAACCAATTGCCCTCAAACCTTCTGGCATAAAACAATAAACATTAATTATCTCACACAGTTTCTGTGGTGCAGAAATCCAGGAAGGGCTTTGCCAGGTGGTTCTTCTCAGGGTCTTTTCAGGATGTTAGCCAGGGCCACATCCCTGGAAGGCTTGAATGGAGCTGGAGGAGCCACTTCTAAGGTGGCTCACTCACATGTTTGGCAAATTTATGCAGACTGATAGAAGGATGCTTCAGTTCCTTACCGCTTGGTCCTCTCCACGTGCCTGGTTGGCTGTCCTTACAACATGGCAGCTGACTCCCCCTCAGCAAGTGAGCTAACAAGTGATCTGATAGAGGACGCCACATGGAAGCCTCAGTATATTTCCTGACTGACCCTTGAAGATCACAATGGATCATTTTTGCCACATTTTTTTTTAATTAAAAGAGAGTTCACCTAGTCTATACACAAGGAAGGGGAACTGAGCTACATCAAATGGAGACGTATCCAAGAAATTGATTTGAAATTCTTTATTTGAAAACAACCACAGTGACCTTTAAAATTCATGCAAAACAGGATTCTTAAATTCCTCACAAAAGCAACTGGTTTCCTCTGAGGGTGATAATATCTTTGACGTCAATCCAGAAAGACTGTCACTGTCATAGAATAGTCAATAAGAAGAGTGATGGAGACTAAATTATCTTTTCATGGAAACAGATGAGAAGACAATCCAACTTTCTAAGTTTAAATGCAAGAAGGATTCACTCTTTAAGTTTTAGATGCTGGCAAATTTTATTTTGAATAGAGTAGAAAAAGAAAAGTTTGAGGTATTTCATTCATAAAGAATGTTTGGGTATGGGATTTTGGCCTCATTTGCTCCCTGCTTTAAGGCCAGGATCCTAATTTAAGTCTTCTTTTCCTCATGACTCATCTCAAATCTTCTTCTTAAAAAATTCCTCTGCTTTTACTATTGGTGGTGAGATGTAGGGATACAAATGTAACTGGAAGTATGAGATGAGGTTGGGTGAGAGAAGACCCTGCTTTGTTTCCTCTGTGATTTGGACTCACTCCCTCCAATTGTCGTCAAATCTGATTTTTTTTTTCTTTTTATGGCCACACCCACAGCATATGGAATTTCCCTTGCTAGAGGTTGAATCAGAGCTGTAGCAGCTGCCAGCCTATGCCACAGCTACAGCCATAGCAACAGCCAGATCTGAGCCACATCTGCAACCTACTCTGCAGCTTACAGCAATGCCGGATCCTTAACCCACTGAGTGAGGCCAAGTCAAAACTGCATCCTTATGGACACTAGTTGGGTTCTTCACCTGCTGAGCCACAACAGGAACCCTCAAATCTGATTTTTTTTATCAAAGACTATTTCTGAATTTTGGGAACCTGAGAGCTTTGCCCCAGCTATTTAGAACCTGTTTTCCTCGCTCTAAAGAGAGATCTGCGAGCAGCTAAGATACTTGGACATCCTTGGCAAAGATAATTAGCACATTTAAAAACCAAGCAGAGGATGGCAATTATTACAGAGAATATTTTATGGGTGGTGAATTAGTCTTGGCTGTGGATTTCTGGCTGGGAGAATTTCTGGATGGTCAGATGAGATAAATGAATTGGTTTGTGGGAAAGCGATGTGTAAATGCTAAGGGCTATTAATCAACAATCCAAAATGCCTCAAGGAGTTCCCATTGTGGCTCAGCAATAATGAACCCAACTAGTATCAATGAGAACGTGGGTTCAATCCCTGGCCTTGCTCAGTGGGTTAAGGATCTGGCATTGATGTGAGCTGCGGTGTAGATCGCAGACGTGGCTTGGATCCCAAGTTGCTGTGGCGGTGGTGTAGGCTGGCAGCTGCAGCTCTGATTTGACTTCTAGCCTGGGAACTTCCATATTCCATGGGTACAGTCCCAAAAAGACCAAAAAAAAAAAAAGACTCAAAAGCTACAAAAGACTTTCTAATAAAATAGCTCTCAGGATAGAACTTGCCTAGAGATGGGAAGGGGAGATGCTTATCCTTCATCTAACCTGGACCTCGTTTGGGGCCTATTTTCACTCTAGAGCTTGGCTGTGTCAGGGTAACATGTCTCTGACTGTTTTCACTTCTCTAGTTGAGTGTTAGGGCTGGGAACTGGTGATGGCCTTTCAGTTAATCCAGGCCGGTGGCAACATTTTTCATACTGGTGTTTCTAATGATTCCCAGAGCTTTCATGCCCAGACCTGGTTCCTGGTCTCCCATTGGCTTCCCTGGGGGCAGGGAAGATGCTTTTATGTGGTTGACTGTGGATCTTCACCTTGTCCCCGTTAGCTGATAAGTCAGTCTACAGCGATGCTGTATTTGCATAATCATAATGAAAAGTCAGAATTTTAACATCTCAGGGAAGCATCCTGGGAGAGCAAGCACTAACTTCATCATGGAAAAATCCTCTGCCCACAGGAATCTACTCATGGGGTTTTCTCTGCTGGATGTTACCTGGACATCTGAATAATTATTCTACACATCACACATGCTCTTAGATGTATTTACCCTCAGACTTGTTCCCCAGGCATTTCCAGGACCCAATCCATGGACCAGAATACATGATGATATTTCTGGGGGTAGCAGTGAACTAAATTCAAGGTTGGCATTAGATTTTTAATAGATGCCCCCACTGCATAATTAGACCAATCAGGACAGATTGAAGGGGCTTAGCCAGAACTTGAAAGAACAGCTGTTCAATGATAAAACAAAATTAGGCATTTTTTTTCTTTTGACGTAAAGGAATATGGTTTACTTTTTTTTTTTTTAAAGCAAAACACCTGTGAACGGGAATGAGGGAGAATTTCCATTTTTATGTTGATGATAATGCTTGCCACTCTGATCCGCAGCCCAGAGCTGAAGTCTTTTTCCTCTTGCCATCATCTGCCTCCTTCTCTCTTTTAATCTCTGCTCAGTGCTTCTTGATTTGCATGTATGAATAGTAACACCTACTGACGGGCAGGGCTCAGGAGACGCAATTTGGTTGCCAGCCTTTCCTACTGCAGAGCCCTGTCAGCATCTTGCCTTGATTTGGAGTGTAATCAATGTTTCTCCTTACTGCTGTGCCTGCCTCTCCCTGCCTCTGATTTTTCCTCCTCCAAGCTCCCTCCCATGGCATTGGCCTTGCAGAGGATTGCTTGCAAAAGTTCAATTTCACCCTACATAGGTACCAGAGGGATCAGTTGGAGGGCCCTTTATAGGTTCTAGTGGGAAATAGCTCACACTGTCTTTTTAATTGAATAACTTCTTGCCTGTTTTGGCATTTATCGTAGTCTTTGTTTGAAATAGTATGGTGCTCCAGCTAGAAATTACAGGCTTCTATCCCACTATCCTTTGAACACTGGCTTGGTGTTAGGAGAGAAATGATATGAGCTTCTAATCAAAATTCACTGCATGAGGTTCTGTCTTTTCAATGGGGGACATTTAAAAAAACCTGGGAAAGGAGGGGAGCAATCAACATCACCATAATGGAAAAGTCCATGATAATCGTGAAGGAGTCCACTGGAGGAGGAATATGTATTTTCTTCCTTGAGAAAGCAGCCTATTTTTCCAATGCAAGTCCCCCTGTAGGTTTTAATGACTGAAGAGGCTGACGTTTGGTATTAGCATTTGGTGGGGGAAATGCATTCGAGTAGTTCCCGATGACTGATCATGAGGCTAATGGACTCAGCATCTTTCTGAGTTGGCTGAAAACCCCTGTAGATCTGCAGCCCAGACACCTCTTCTCTACGCTTCCCTTCCAACCCATCGGCTGCCAGCCAGAATCGCATAATAAGATGCTTTGTCAGGAGCGTCTACGGAGTCTCAGAAGTCTTTTGGCTTCCTTTGAACTTAAAATACTTTCCCAACCTTGGACACAGGGGCACATGGGTTGGGTCTTGAAAACTCCGTGTGAGATCTGGGGAAAGGGCACAAATATTACTCCTTCCCATTATCGCTGAGTTTTCATCTTTTACTCACTTATTTTGCTTCTCACATCCTGTTTTCAAAATAGCTTCAGGAGCATTGTTTGAAGTTGCAACAGCCACAGGATAATTCACACAAAGTACCTTTTTTTTTTTTTTTCCTTCTCAGATAGTCAACACTGTGTTTGTGTATTTTTAAACCTGTCTACAGTTATTTCAGATGAATGGCTGTGTCTATTTAGTCCCCCCTCCCTCTTGCCTTTGGCTGGTTCTCAGTCTAAGAGAACTTCTTTAAAGTTATAAAGTGTCCTGTGAATGCTTTCAGCTGTGAAACCTTTTGGGTGGGCTTCAGGCCCCTTTGTTGTATGAACACCACAAGCTTAATATTCCTGGAAAATAGGCCTTGGACTTAAAAAAGGCTAGTTTGTCAATCTATTGATTGCCCCGGGCCAAGCCAGCTAATTCCTCAGCACTACTTCTGCCTGTATTGAACAGACTGATCCTTCTAGGTCAAATAACTCACATCGCTACAATAATATTAAGGTTTGTTGTGGCACAAGACAAATAGCTGAGAAAATCCATCATTATCACCTGATGCCTCTGCTTTTAATTTATATCATTATAAAAAGACGGAGGAAGGAGCAAAGAAAAGTACAGGGAAATGTATTCCAAGTGATCTACAGTGTTTTTAATAAAAATGCCCTTCCTTTATGAGCACCTGAATGGCCATATAAATATATCCAGCAATGGGAATTTTAATCAAAGCTTTACAGCTCTTGCTTTTTCAAGACTTTGACTTCCTGACCAAGTTAACTTCCAGCCTGAGAGTTGTTGACTTTCCTACTTATCCCAGGAAGACCCTTGTTTGATTTTTGTATTGGCCCTTTACCTGTTGAAGCTGGTCTCTGTTTGTGTTCCTTCCAAAGTGATTTTTTTTTCTTATAAAAGGGACACTGGTGAACATCTCTTTAAAAATTTTAGAATGACTCAGAAAATGAAAGAGATTGGACATCATTTTACACTTGGATAGAGGTGTAGGGACAATGGCATTGGGGCATCTGTGAGCCTTGAGCTGTAGACAGAGCATGTTTTTCCAGCTTTCATGCCTCTGCTGGGTCATCCTCAGACTTTTCTCCTTTTTGCGCACATTTCAGAATTTAACCATATGGTGATCTGCAACAAATAGTCCCAACCTTGGTCGACAAGAGGGTCTAGAAGATGTGTCTTCTTTTTCTTTTTTAAGGGCTGCACCTGCAGCATATGGAGGTTCCCAGGCTAGGGGTCAAATTTGAGCTGTAGCTGCTGACCTACACACAGCTCCTGGCAACGTCGGATCCTTAACCCACTGAGCGAGGCCAGGGATTGAATCTACATCCTCATGGATGCTCATCAGATTTGTTTCTGCTGAACCACGATGGGAACTCCTGAGAGATGTGGATGTGAAAATGGAGCAAGGCATCAGAATATTCAAGTGTGATGTTGCTCCTTTAAAGCTCTGACTGCCTATGAGTAAGTGGAGAAGGAGACAAACAAGGAACTTCTACAGGGGATAAAATGTCTGGGGCAATTTGGAGATTTACATAGTAACTGAGCCCAGGACTAAGCACTTTAAAAAGGCATTGAAGATAATTATGGAAGGAAACCATACATATAGAAAGGAGTGAAAAAAAAGGAAGGGATGAAAAACATGTGGAGAAAGGAAATAGACACAGTCATGCAAAATAGAAGCAAATAGTTGAAGGTTAATTTTCTTGAGTGCTTTTCTGACCTTTTCTTCCTCCTATAGCAGGGATATCAGTTTGAGAAACTGAGCTGTTTCTCCCTGGATTTCTTTGTTTTGTCTGGGCAGGTAATTGGGTGATACTGCTGCTGCTCAAGGACTCAACCTAGTCTCTGACTTCAGAACCTACCCTAGAGTCAATTGTCACAATAGCAAACACATATTTTAACATGCTATGAAGGAATTACACCTTAAAAGGAATAGGTATATCCTTCAAGCAGCCAGGACCATTTTCCCATTCTGATGGGCAGAATGACTGGAATATGTAGACAGCTACATTTAGACTGTTGTCCTAGCGGTTCTCAAAATTAAATCTGCATAAGAATTTTGACTGTAGACTTGAATACACAAAATCATGGTGTTCTTTGTGGGTGATTTTAAGGGGTAGTTATATATATAGTATTATATATAATATATAAATCATATATATAATTAATTTAGATATGTTATATATTACAGTTATTTACATTTATTATATGTGATTTTAAGGGTAATTTTATTTATTTATTTTATTCTGGTCTACTCCCTGATTTTATTTATTTATTTAAATTGAATTATAACTCATTTACAATGCTGTGTTAATTTCTGGTGTACAGCAGAGTGATTCAGTTATACATATTCATTCTTTTTTATACTCTTTTCCATTATGGTTTATCACAGAATATTGAATATAGTTCCCTGTGCTCTATCGTAGATCCTTGTTGTTTGTTTTAGATAAAGCAATTTGTATCTGCTAATCCCAAACTCCTAATTTATCCCTCCCACTTCCTACTTCGGTAACCGTAAATTTGTTTCCTATGTCTGTGAGACTGTTTCTCTTTTGTCAATGAGTTCATTTGTATCATATTTTGGATTCCACATATAAGTGATATCATAAGATATTTGTCTTTGTCTAACTCACTTAATATGATAATCTCTAGGTCCATCCATATTGCTGCAAATAGCATTATTTCATTCTTTCTTATGGCTGGATATGCCCCAAATTTAGAAACCAAGTCTCTATAAAATGTGATTCTACTGTAGATCCTCACATGCTCCAGGAAACTGTTTGTAGGAAGGACTGAAAGCTGTCCTGGGAAGATCTTGTTTGATGTGAGACAAGAGTGATGTTGAATAGAGCATGGTGTTCTTCACACAGCTAACAGTTGTTCAGCTTAGCTGTACAGCACTTAACCAAACAGAAGGAGGGGAAATGACGAGTTCTTTCCTCTCTGTCTCTGAGAACCCAGAATAGACATGAAGACCAAGCCATGGGCTCTAACTTCTCACCTCTGCAAATGGAAAGGAAGCAGATGAGGGTGTCATAATTGGGTAGTATTGGAAGGTTTGTATTTTTGTCAAGGAGAAGAGGTGGCATTGTAGTGCTCCATGACAAAAGGGGCAGGAAATTGGTGGCTGTTACATGGCAGGTGAGGGATCTCTTTCAGGGGACATCCTATGTTCGAGGCCATTTACCAAAGTGATTAATAAGAGTTCCAATTCCAGAGATGGACTGACTGTGTTCATACCCTAGCTCTACCATTGAATTATTCTGAATTCCTGGACAAGATAGTTACTGATCTGCTCTAAGTCTCAGCTTCCTGTAAGTAAAGTAGGCAATCATTTTACTTGCCTTGCAGGGTGGTGGTAAAGATTCGAGATAATTTACTTAAAATACCTGCCACATGTGGTAGTTATTACCATTCTTTCTCTTGTTTGGGACACCTTTCATATGGAGACATATTAAGATTTTAAAGTGTTCATCTCTCTACCCATAATTTATTGTGTATATACCATGAGCACCAAGCAGGGCTTTGGGGATGTGGGAAGGCAGTGAGCTGGAAAGTAGGTATGACTGAAGAAAAGCTATTTCATGGAAGATGTGGTATCAGAAGATTTGAATTGGATTGGGTTGTGACTGTGATTTGGAATAAAAAATTGCCACTATAAAATTGGACCTCAGTGTTCAAGTGAATATTACACTTGAGCAAGATTCAGCGACATTAAACCTTCTGTCATAAAGACAGAGGTAATGGCTTTTTGTGGGCAGAGCAGTGGAAATGCTTCAGTTGTTAAGTATTTATATAACCCTTTATATCTGCAATGTATGCACTTTATCCCTTCCCAAAAGTTAATTTCCAGAAATATTTCATAGTGGGAAGAGAATATTCCCTATATGTTCTGGGCCATACTTAGCACTTTGCAAGTTTTTGGTAAATGTTATAAGGACCCCCGAGAAGGCTATATTTAAGGGAGGAGGCAAAGCTAGCTTTAAAGAAAGGTAAGGAGAGCTGACATCTCACCCTTCTTCTTGAGTTGTCATCCTCTAGCCCCTGATCTGAAGGTATCCTGGAGAGGAACACACCCCCCTGCAGATGCTTCTGACTCCTCTTGGTGCAATGGATGGAGAACTTGTTCCTGGGTCATGCCTGCCTGGGCTCCTTTCCTGCTCTTACCTACGTAATGATGCTTCCAGAACCTTCTTATTTTTAGGCACAGGGTGTGGGCCCTTGGAGTGGCCAATAGGGCTCATAGTGATACATGAACAGGGACAAGAGATTAGAACTCATGATGGTATGTAAAGCTGCAGAGATTAAGAATAATAAGCCTGCTTATTTTTCCCATGTGAGACTTCTGTTTGATGTAACCACTACTACATTTTCAACTAAGGATGGAGTTGATTATATTCCATTAATCTTCCATCTGAATCATAATTTATTCCCAGGAGTATGGTTTTGCTGTTTGGTATTTCTCTACTTTTCTACCATATGTGAATAGTAATTATTATGGTGGCTTCTCTGCTTTCCAGCTTGAGGGATTACAACGTGTCCAGTTAGCCCTCTCAACAAAGTACAAGTATGGTAGTGCCTCTAGATTTCTAACAGATGAAATCAAAGAATAAAGAAAGTCATCTGCCAAAAAAGGACATGCAGGACTATGCAAAATATGATAAAGATGAAAAGTATTGATTGAGTATGAATAGTACCACATTGGAGGCACTGAGCTAAGCATTTTACACATATTATCTTTGCTGCAAACTCAAGGCAAGACCATGAGGAGCATATTATTTTATTTTGCAGATGATGGCAATGAAACAGAAGCATGGAAAGAGTAAAAAACTTGTTCAAGTTCATGTGGCTTGGAAATGCTGAGATAGACCACAGATATCTCCTAGATTTGTGTTTTTGGCTACTCCCTGTAACAACTTAATGAGATTTAATAACAATTGGGACAGAGTACATACATCTAAATAAGGGGTGTGTAACTGAAACACAGCCTGTGTACACAGGCATCAATTAAGTCTTGGAGACAGAGTTTTGGGTGAAGCAGAAAGAACAACTTTATTGCGTTACCAGCCAAAGGCTGCCACCCTCAAAGCTGTGTCCTTCCTTGAGAGGGGATAGGAGGAGGTTTTATAGGTTCACCTTGAAAAAACAGGGCTGTTGATAGGATTTGGGTGCTTGCATTCTTCTCCCTCCATAGATTACTTCAAAGTCATCAAGGCCAGAGCCAGGGGGTCCGGTGATTGTTTCTCGTGGTCTTTGGCGTTATCTCACCTTGACCTTCTCTCTACAGTGAAGATTGCTCACAAAAGGAAGAGGGTGTTAGGGAGTGTTTCAAAGGAAAAGAAAATACCAGATGCAACATAACTCTAGCTAGAAAGTAACCATTAGTAGTAAGTTTGTAGGCCAAGGCAGGGCATAACATAATGGAGACCATTTTAACTAGTTTTTACCTGTAACAATATTTCCTAATCATTAACTCTTGACTCAGGCTTTGGAAACTAAAGGGAGGCCTGGGAGGCCAAAGGAAAAGTCTTGTACTTCAAAACACCAGAACTCAGGGGCTTGTACACAGTTTTAGGTGTCTTTCTAAATCACCTTAAAAAGTCACACAATTATTTTCAGTGAGACAGTTTATTGCTCAGAATATTTTTGAAATTTCTTTTGAATGCTGACAAATCTTAATCCTCTGAGGGTGGATTTGATCTTTGGAAATGTCTACATGTTACTTGGAGTTGAGTCTGCTGAATAATGTGGATCATCATGTTGGATGGTTGAACATTTCTAGTTTATCATGTAAATAAGGTATGATTATAAAGACATGTATGGACTTAATTTCCTTTTGTGATTTACACATTCCCTGAAGGCAGTTCCAGAAACATTTGGGCAATGAAAGCATGATTGAACATGTGCATCCGTTTTGGTGATTACTTTAAAGGATTTTTTAGGAAGTCCATAGAGAGTTTTAATTTGTGATACTCACACCTTGCATAAACACATATATACACGTACTGAGTTGATGAGCATGTTAAATCATCTTTAAACATTTTTGTGGTTTAATAGAACTATCTTTTCAAGAGCAATGTGTTGTCTCAACAGCTATTTAAATAGATTCCTTGCAGAATGTTCCATCTATCAAGATGCCCTGAATTGCTATGTATTGAATTCCCTTTTGACTCCTTCGTTCACATTATTTGCAACTTTTTCATTATGTAAATATAGAAAAATGATCTTGTACATGCTTCCTGCTCTCTTCTCATTTCATATTTATGAGATAAAGTCAAAAAGGAAGTGCTGAATGAGTGAACATTAATGGATTCACATATCAACCTATGTAAAAAATATTTTTATGAAAATTGAAGTTACATGCTTTGAAGCACAGTATATTGAGGATAATGAAGCTTAAAGCAAAGTTTGAGTTCAGAAATACATGAAATAATGGGAGTTCCCATTGTGGCACAGCGGAAAGTAATCTTATTATTATCCATGAGGATGCAGGTTTGATCCCTGGCCTCGCTCAGTGGGTCGGGAATCCGGCGTTGCCATGAGTTGTGGTGGGGGTCTCAGACATGGCTCAGATCCTGCATTGCTGTGGCTGTGGTGTAGGTTGGCAAACCGCAGCTTTGATTTGACCCCTAGCCTGGGAACTTCCATATGTTGTGAGTATGGCCTTAAAAAAAAAAGAAATACATGAAATAAGAACACAATAATCCACAGTAGCACAAAAGTCAGAGGTATAGTATTGTATGAAGCCCAGAGAGTTTGAAATTTTAGGTAAAAATGTCAGATAAAAATTTCATGCTATAAAAATTCAGAAAGTACTGTGGCTGCCATGCAGTGGTGTCTATTGTTAAATTTTTAGGAATTTTGTAAGCCAATTGATGTCATGTACGTAGTTTGAAATCAGCCATGGTAGGAGCATTTATACCACAGATATTGGCAAATGCCACAAAGAATGATTTTTCCCTCTCAGGGAATGAGGGTAACCATTAAACATTATTGGAACACTACTAGTTGCATCTCTAAATTTTACTTATCTTCACCCTCTATTTGAAGGCATTTTAATTAATTATAATGCTATTAACATATGCGTAATTCTCAGAATTACGATTCTGAGAGTCCTTTCTATCAATGATCCTTGGAATCATAATGGAACTGAAGGGTTTCTTAGGTCAAAAGAAAAGCAAACTGATTACTTCCCAGGATTTTCCTGGTGACACATTTTGTTCTGCGGAATTTTGAGAGCTAATTGTGAGCAAGTCACTGAGATGCTCTGGAAATCTAATGTTCAGCAGAGACAAAATGTCACTTGCTGTCTTCAACCCAAGGAAGAGGATTCATAAGGATAAAAGATAAAAAACTGGCTATAAAGTAATGATGCAAATTTGCATAAACTGGACACTAAGAAGCCTCATGCTGTGATATTTGCACCTCACATGTATTGTGACTTTGAGGCAGTAAGAACTGTTGAATTGATATATCAGCTTTTCTACTTGGAACTGAACATTGTCTTCTTCAACAGTAGCCCTTTGGAAGGCAGTGCACTTATTTGAATGATGCTACTGTTGCCCCAAATATGTTTGGGTTTCCTTTTGGAGCTAACTTCAGAATCACTTTATAAATCAAGAAAACTCATTTTGTTGCTTTAGAGCCCTAGCTCATCCTGGCCTCAGAATGGTGTTACTTAAAAATATGGTGCCTTTATCTATCAGGGTTGGCTTTGAATGACTTGTGGGCAGTTTTCAGAGGTTAAACCTATACTCCTAAACCTATTCTCAAAAGATAGAAATTTGCCATCACCATAGAGAGTTAAAGAGGCTGGAGGTGTGGGGAAAAGAGGGACCAGACAATCTAATGCATTGTTTGAGAATGTAAAAATTTACAGTCTCTTTGGAGGGCACTTTGGAAATTCTCATCAATAATAAGTGAACTTAACCTTTGGTCTAGCAATTACACTTCTTGGAATTTATCCTACAGATACACTCATAAAAGAACAGAAAGAATCTTGTACAAATTATTTATGGCAACAGGAAAAGAATATAGGAAACATAAATATCCAACAATAGGAGACAGGTAAAGTGATTATGGAGCATCCATAAATTAGAATACTATTCCATCATTAGTAAGAATGAGGCAGAACTATATGTGCTAATAAGGAATAATTTCTGATATATATTAAAAAACCTAGGCATACATATATATCTATATCTGAATCACTAAGCAGTACACCTCAAACTAATGTGATATTGTGGATTGACTATACTGCATTTAAAAAAAACAACGCATCAAAGAGTGTACTACCATTTTTGTTAAAAAAGCATGTAAATATATACTGATTTATAAGCTTATAAGCATCAATATTTCTATATCTGATTTTCTCCCTATTTGTATCATCTCATCTCTGGAAAGATTTGAAGTAACAGGTGGCATAGTAATTCTAGGGAGGGGAACTAGGAAACTTAAGGCAAAGATGGACAAGGAGATACTTTTCCTCTCATAATATTTAAACTTTTGAGTACATAGTTTCAAAAACCAAATAGAATAAATGTCACGAAGGCACAAAGTGGTTCTCAAGCACTTCCTAAAAGTTTTAAACAGTAGCAGTATCACTATTTAGATAAACAAATAGTATGGGTACTATGCACAAAGATTTGCCACTTGGAAGTGGCCTAAGATACCCATGTTTCTTGAATATATATGTTCTGACATGTTTGTTAAAGGAATGTTCCACTACTTTGATCTCATTGTACAGAGGGATTACACCTTGGCAGGAAAGTGCTAAAGGCAGTAATGTAATACCTGGACCTTGTGGACCCTACAAGGGCAGGGACTTCACATGTCTAGTCATACCTTAGTCATACCTAAGCCTAGAATGGTGTCTGAGTCTCAGTCAGAGTTTTCAAGTCACAAGCAACCTAAATCAACTTGAGCTAATTTAGTAGGAAAGGATGTCAAAAGGGAGGGATAGAGAACTGGGCTAGCACTATGTAGCCAGGACAATGCCCCAGTCATTGAAGAGTGCAAACACCAGTACTGACATTGCTGAATTCAAGACACCTGAGTTGGGATCACTGTCATACTCTCGCTGGACTCTGGGTGAAACTGTGGGCTTGCATATCTTTACCTCCATCCTATTGGTTGGAAATTAGTCACATGACCAACAGGGAGCTGTATTACTTACACTGGATAGCCATGTGCTGAGCTAAAACTCTGATGCTCTGTTAAAATAAGATGTATAGGGGAGAACGGATATTGTGAAACAATTAGTGGTCTGTTCCACAGACAGTGACAATGCTGAACTCAAACATGAGCTAGCAAAAAGGCTGGCAAGAGTCATCTCTGGATCTTGATGTGAAGACATTAGACTTTATCTATGTTCCTAAGAATTATTATTATTATTATTTTTTTGCCAAAAATATACAAACCATTAGAAAAAAAATAAGAAAACCACTCTTATTCATATATTTTTGTTGTTGATTTTCTTGTGGTTTCTGTTAAAACACTGAGCATGCATTCCATGCATAGACATCTCAGTCTGCTGGCAGTTGGAATAAGAAAAATGTTCCTATACTTCTGTCCTAATGGAATGAATATTTTTAGGTTTGCCAGTTGATCAGGTTTGAATTTTACCAGATTTGAGCAACTGAGTTTTCTTTTTTGGGAAGCACTAGAACCCACCAGAGAGTGTTTCCCATGCTGTAAGACTCAGTGGAGTAGAGAGGCCCCAGTTATCAAACTCCTTGACCTGGGAAGGTTGCTATTTTTCATAACAGTGAACTTCTATTTTCTGAAATATGAAAAATAGCCAGGTGGTGTTCTGGTTCATGGGGGACTCAAAGTAGCTGTGTGAATGTTTGCTCTTCTGACTATTTACATTTTCCCCTTTTCTTTTTCCTTGAATAAAATCAACCCAGGATGACCTCTAGGTTATCCAAAACTTTAATAACATTTTTATCACTTGAGGGTGAGAGTGTTTTCATATATGAAAGCCTGTGTAAATTGAGAAATGAGGAGGGTGAATCCAAAAGGATGCTGGAATTCCAATAGAAACCCCAGACTTCCTGATGCTGAAGAGTTTAGTTGTAGAAGAAATCTGTGACTGGAGGTTGGGTATGGCTTATAGCGTTGATCAAGTTGGAAGGTGCCTTATATTAGCTAGCCCACATCCAGAAGGAATTAAAAAAATGCTGTAACTTCTCAAATTCAGTGGTACACACATTTTTTTTTGGTTTCAAGAAGCTATTAAACATTTATGCAAATTCAAAAGAAAGGTAGTCTCCCTATGTTCATAGAAGCACTATTCACAATAGCTAAGACATGGAAACAACCTAACTGTCCACTGACAGATGAACAGATAAAGAAGATGTAGTACACATACACAATGAAATACTACTTAGCCATAAAAAGAATGAAATAAAGCCATTCACAGCAACATGGATGCAACTAGAGATTTTCATACTAAGTGAAGTAAGTCAGAAAGAGAAAGACAAATACCATAGGATATCACTTATGTGTGGAATCTAAAATATGACGCAAATGAACCTGTCTATGAAATAGAAAGAGATTCAGATATAGAGAACAGACTTGGTTGCCAAGGGCAAAGGGGTTAGGGGAATGATGGAATGGGAGGTTGGGGTTAGCAGATGTAAGTTATTATATATAGAATGGATAAACAACAAGGCCCTACTGTATAACACAAGGAATTATGTTCAATATCCTGTGATTAAGCCATAGTGAAATAATATTTAAAAAAAAGAGTATATATCTGAATCACTTTGCTGTAGAGCAGAAAGTAACACAACATTGTCAATCAACTATACTTCAATATAAAAGTAAAAAACAAAAAAAGAAGGGGGTGATTCCAAAAATTCTCATAGGGAAAGAATTAAGAAATTGAGCCAATACAGTTCTGATTCGACCCCTAGCCTGGGAACCTCCGTATGCCTTGGGTACAGCCCTAAAAAGACAAAACAAAAACAAAAACATCTTATTGAGCCATGATATACATACCATAAAATTTACCTATTTAAAGTGTACAATTAAATGATTTTTAAGGTTCATATATTTTGTGTCATGTATCAAAATTTTATTCCTTTTCCATAATGTTCAGTTAAAAGTATATACTATATTTTTAATTCATTCATAATTGGGCTTGTTTTCATTTTTGACTATTGTGAATAATGTTGCTATAAACATTTGCATACAAGTTTTTGTGTGGGCATATGTTTTCATTTTTATTGGATGTATACCTAGGAATAAAATTGCTGGGTCATATAAAAAAAAAAGAAATTGAGCCAATACTTCTAATAATTTAAAGTTCTAACCCTTTAAGAGATGTTCTCCAAGTATTTACACTGAGCTAAACTGAAAATCATATTCTTTAAGCTTGCAAAAGTACAATAAATAAGTTAAACAAAATGGTTAGTACTTGGGAACAGAGACTTTGATCATCTCTCATGAAGTCTGAGATTTGATTCACATTCTATTTTATAATAGTCACATCCCAAAGGGTCTTATCTGACTCATGCTTCTTATATTTCTTAATTTTTCCCAAAGTACTCAGAAAAATTCTGGTTTTCAGTAGTAACGGTTCTTATCCCTGGATTTGTCTCCTTTCTCTCTTTGTTGATGGGAATGCTGTCTTTTGTGTCTTTTCTCTGAAAAGGGTAAGTAAATTCTTGCCACTTTTGCTATTTATACCCTGAGACTCTGGATTTTTTAAGGAATTTACTCCAGTGTCCTCTCAGCCAGTCTCTTCTTCCAGGGGTGCCACTATGATGGTAGTTGGTTTCTAGGTTTGGGTAAATTAATTTTCTTTGTTTTTGGGGAAGCCATTGCAATTACTCATTCACTCTCTTTGTCTATCTTTGTGTAGTACGGAATTGTGATTAAAGCAATGAAATACATATTGTAATTGAACTTCTCTCTGGGCAAGAGTGACCTTGTGCTGTACT
The DNA here is from genome assembly GCF_016906955.1 of Phacochoerus africanus. Lineage (NCBI taxonomy): Eukaryota > Metazoa > Chordata > Mammalia > Artiodactyla > Suidae > Phacochoerus > Phacochoerus africanus. The sequence goes on along the minus strand of NC_062545.1, from coordinate 181,548,191 downwards.
CACAATTAACTACTGCCAGGATGCAAGTGTGGCTCCAAATGACCAGGCTGAAGGTTAATTTAAATACACAAGTGGCTAAAAATGGAGCAGTTCTTCTTTTAGCTGAGCTAAGGCATTTTATGATTCATAGATGATTCTAAAAATAAAGGAGTACAATAAGGAGAAACCAACTGCAAACTCCTCTTTCCATGCATGTCTAAGGCTGAGGTCTGGCATTACTCTGGATGAGCTTGTCACCTGTCCATATGCACATGTCCCTTCTTTTTTTTAATTTTATTTTTTTAAGGGCTGTACCTGCAGTATATGGAAGTTCCCAGGCTAGGGGTCGAATCAGAGATGCAGCTGCCAGCCTACACCACAGTCGCAGTAACACCAGATCAGAGCTGCATCTGCAACCTATGCTGCAGCTCAAGGCAACACCAAATCCTTAACCCACTGAGTGAGGCCAGGGATCAAACCCACATCCTCATGAATACTAGTTGGGTTCTTAACCTGCTGAGCCACAATGTGAACTCCTCCCTTCTTTATTTCTGTAAATAACCCTACTGATACCCAGCTTACTCAGCCTTAAGACACCTGGGTGGAGTTACCATTGTGGCTCATTAGTAACAAACCCCACTAGTATCCATGAGGACTTGGGTTCGATCCCTGGCCTCACTCAGTGGGTTAAGGATTGGCATTTCTGTGAGCTTGGTGTAGGCTGCAGACACAACTTGGATCCCGTGTTGCTATGGCGGTGGCTGTGGCTGGCAGCCGTAGCTCCAATCAACCCCTACCCTGGGAACTTCCATATGCTGTGGGTGTGGCCCTAAAAAGACCAAAAAAAAAAAGTGCTGGGTCACTTTGGATCTTCTGTTGTTTGTCCTGTCACTGTGGTCACTTGCCAGGTAAACTTGTCCATTCCTCTGTTTGAAATCTGTGTCATCTTGACAGAGGAGATGAGCCTTTTGTCACTTTTACCTCCACACTTCTTCTTCAAGGTCCCATGGACTATTGCAATAACCTTCTGCTCATCTCCTTGCTTTGGGCCCTATTATTTCAATCCATCCTATACTTAACATTAATAGGGTCAGTCCTTGCAGTATATTTGTTTTCATCAATTTCTATGATCCCAGTTATTATTATTATTTTTTAAATCTCTCTTGGTTCTTCATAGGAAAAACTCTAAACTTTTTTTTAAATGATTTTAATTTTTTCCCCATTATAGCTGGTTTACAGTGCTCTGTCAATTTTCTACTGTATAGCAAGGCAAACTTCTTGATCTAACTTTTAAGATTTCCTTTCTTCCTTCTCTCCCTCCCTTTCTCTCTCTCTCTCTTTTTTTTTCTTTTTTGTCTTTTTTTAGGGCTGCACCTGCAGCATGTAGAGGTTCCCAGGCTAGGGGGTCTAATCAGAGCTACAGCAGCTGGCCTACACCTCAGCCAATGAGGAATCCAAGCCGAGTCTGTGACCTGCACCACAGGTCAAGGCAACGCCATATCCTTAACCCACCAAGCGAGGCCAGGGATCAAACACACAACTTCATGGTGCATAGTCAGATTCGTTTCTGCTGCGCCATGATGGGGACTCCTCCTTAAGGTTTTCTTAAATTTATCTCTTTTCACTCTACTAGAGGGATCCAATTTCTAGGAAGGTGATTTCTTTCTTCCTTGCTCACTTCTGCTTACATTTCCTCTCTGCCCTGCTCCCCTGCCCTCATGTTGTTATTCAAGTCCTACCTGTTTCTTAAGGCACAGCTCAAGTCTCATCTCTTGATGAAGTCATTTGTGTCCATATTGGCCTATGGTGACCAGGTCCTTTTCTGAGCTCAGAGGCTCTGGAGGATGTTGGAACGGCCAGAGGCCTGGGCAACTACAGAGTCCATTGGTTCTTTCTGCAGGTCTTGGAGTTTATACTTTTATTAGTCTTCTCCACTAGACTTGGGTCCATATCACAATTTCCTATTCCTGGTGCAGTGCCTGGCACATGCAGTGCTTGGCACAATGATGAAATGAAAAGAAACTGAGGCCCAGATCACTGGCAGCAGTCCTGGACCAGGGCTTCAGGATTTTCCAAATCCGTGTTTTTTTCAGTACATAACTTGTCTATGGGACCAGATGGATTTTTCTCTTGTATGGATATTTAATAATTCTTAAGTTCAGTTCTTTGATGATCTTAAAAGTATCTCTTGAATGCCACTTCCTCTCTGTTCTCATTCTTCATGGGTAAGGATCACCTTTATCTTTTCACTTATATCCTTCCAAACCTTAAGTCCTAACAGACCAACTGTTGTCAGCTAAATTGGAGGAAAGTTTCCTGACGGTGTCTGTCATTTGGTGAGAACACAAGCTTTGGAGGAGAGAGCAGACCTTTCTTGAGTGTTGACCATGGCTGAGTGCTGACTCTGAAAACAGATATTTTTCTTCCAGTTCCCATTTCTGGTATACTTTTTATCTCAAATTTCTAGTTAAAATGAATTTTTCAGCGTTGTATGATTTATACATTCCTACAGAGGGGAGTGGCACCCTTCTTTCTCCTCCCCCTAAAGTGGCTTTGTTTCATCTGCTATCTGCCTTCTAGATTGGATAAATATCCAAGGTGGCACAAATGAACCTTTCTATGGAACAGAAACAGACTCACAGATGTAGAGAACAGACTTGTGGTTGCCAAAGGAGGGGGGGAATGGAGTGGGATGGACTGGGAATTTGGGGTTAGTAGATGTAAACTGTTATATATAGGAGGGATAAACAACAAGGTCCTACTGCATAGCACAGGGAACTATAGTCAATATCCTGTAATACACCATAATGGAAAAAATATAAAAAAGAACGTATATATATATATGTATAACATAAGCACTTTGCTATACAGTAGAAATTAACACAACATTGTAAAGCAACGATACTTCAATAAAAAAAGCCAAGGCAGTAATTAGACCAATATTTTTGACATCCTCACGTTGACATTTGACATTACAGAATGAAAAGTCACCTAAGATTTTGGAAATGTGTCATGTTGCAATTGGTGTGGCTGTGGATTGTGTATTTTACATATTTTCCTATGGAAAAGTCATTTCCCCCTCCCTGTTGAACCAGGAGGTAAATCTGTGGGACTTGAATTTAAAACTTTTAATGGGCAATCACATCATTCCATATTCAGCGCACAACCACAGGGTGCCTGGCACTGCCAGTGCTGCTCTAAATAACGGGGCCTTTACAATTATATCTAAAATATACTTAGCTGATTGACTGGAGTGATAACTCCCATCCATGTGGTCTTGAGTATTTCTAAGTGGCCAAAGTTCTGATTTGTTTGACTTGTTTGAAAAGCACAGAATATTTCTTACCCTGAGAAGTGAAGGGGAAAAGATTTGAGTCATTCTAAATGATGTCCAGAATCCATTTCAGAAGAGAACCGTTTAAGTCGCACAGCCTGAATGGACATTCCAAGGCCTATACCTTTCCATTGTCACCTTGAAGATGTTCCCATTTAAATGCCTCTTCCTTTCCCTTCCCACCACTTTCCCCTTCTAAGCCTCCTTACCAAGGCAGTGCCAGATCCCTCCTTTTGCCTTTTCTGGTGCCAGCCCCACTCTCTGTTCTGTGTAGCATCTCCTTGTCACTGCGATCTCTCTGAAGCACCTCATTTATCACATGGGTGACAGAAATTTCTTACAGAAAGTCAGAATTTGGGACCTGTGAAAATAGGGACAAATGTGGCTGCTTTACCCATCCTCTGAATCAGGGTTTTGTGAGTGTGGTTCATCTTGATTTCTTCCCAGCATCTCTTGCAGTCTGGGGAGTTGGAAAGGAACCATAAATCAAGGGGTTGAGTTAATGACCATTCCTTAAAATCTATTAGACCTCTACGCATTGCCTCCATGAGGGGGGAATCTAGAAATCATGTGTCGCCATGATCTCCCTATACATTTCCATTTCATAAACGAGCCAGCTGAACTTCAGAGCCTGCAGACACTCACCCAAGTTCATCCAGCTATTAATGGCAATATGTCTTGACTCCAGTCTATATCATTTCTCCTCTTATTACTCTTCTGGGCTCTCAAGGACCTCTGTGACCTAAGCCTTCCCACTAATCTTTGGTTCTTACAACTCTCCAACTCAGCCTGCTGTTCTTATGAGGGCAGATTTTCAGCCATCATGTGAAAGTGAAAATCCTGGGTTTGTGACTATGTTCTTAGCTTTTCTTTTGTCTGTAATACTATCCCCTCTTTCTTTTACTGGTCTTGAATTTTCTTCATTTGTACCTTGTATTGGAAGGAGTGTAGCTTTTATTTTTTAATTTATTTTTCAAAAACATTTTTTAATTTTTATAGCTGCACTTGAGGTGTATGGAAGTTGCTAGACCAGGGATTGAATCTGAGCTGCAGCCGAGGCCATGCCGGTTTTTTTTACCCACAGCTCCGGGCTGATGATTGAACCTGGCTTCTGCAGCTACCTGAGCTGCTGCAGTCAGATTCTTAACCCACTGGGCCATGGTGGGAACTCCAGGAAAGAGTGTGGATTTTAGAACCAGGTATTTAATGATCTGCAATTTGAGTGATGACGGGCAAGGTAGTGAGTTTGTTTCCTCATAGGATGATGGTTGGATTAACTGAGGTAATGTCAGAAATGGAGTTGGTTCACTCCTGGCACATAGTAGAACATCAAGAAGGTCTGGTTCTTGCCTTTATCTGCATCCCAAAGTCCACACAGTCCCTGGTGCCTTTCCTGACCAAATCCTCTCTCATCTCAGGATTTCCACAGTCTCTCAATTCAGCCCATAGTTATACTAGGTTTTCTGATGTTTGCTCTTCATGCTGATTATTAGTATTATGTACAGTTTATTCTCCCTTTCCTGTAGGAGAGCTCTCCATCTCTACCTCATTGCTGTTGGGCTTGATCATGTGACTCACTTTAGCCAATGGAATGTGAACACCCGTGACAGATACCATGTTCTCCTTAGAAAAATTGTATTTCTGCTAGCTCTCTCCCTCATTCCTGCTGGCACAAGAATGGCTTGTTGTACTCAGGAGTTGCTTGAGTCCTAGAATGAGAAAGCAGGTGGTGCTCCAGGGATCACCCTAAGATGTGAACACAAAATAAATGTTTGTTGTGGTACTGGAGACTGTGGGGATTGTTAGTGCTGAAGATTTTCTAATCAACTCCTGTTTTCTCTGTGTTAGTCCTGTTTCCAAAGTAGAATCAAACTTCTCTAGTTCATCAGCGTTAAGTGTTCAAGAATTTAACAGGTTTTATTTCCACAATAATTCTGCCTCTAAGCCTCTATGCTGCCAGAGACATAAAAACCCCAAACAAATGTTTTCAGCCTTTCTTGGACTCCCTCCCCTCAAATACCTCCCTAGGATTGTGCTATAGTTATTATGGGGGCCCAAAGCCCTAGTGGGCTTTGTTCAGATCATCCCTATGGACATGACCTCTTTGGCCATGCTCAGGTCATGGAAATCTTCAGCAAGGCTGCCTTCAATCCAGATGCAACCATGACCACGCCTGTCTTTCTGGATCCTTAGGAGTGTGGCTGGTAGGCAAGGCCTTGGTTCCCTTTGTACTTGAGACACGTCAACCTTCTTCTCTTCTCTCTCTCCCTAATCCAGAAGGACACCTTTCCAATCTTGGGGAAATACTCCCTCTTTCAAATTTTTACAAGAGACTCTATCATTGTGCTCAAATTCCCGTCCCATAGAGACTGGAAGCCTTGTAATCTTCTTGACCCCAGGCAAGAAGCACAGCACAGACTGTACCTATTTGACTGCAGTAGAAGGAAAAGGGAAAAGGCAGGGAACAAAAATAAGTTAGTATTTCAAATTATTATGTAACCACATTTCTCATTATGGGCAGGGTTTCTCAACCTTGACAGTATTGATATTTGGAGCTGGATAAATCTTTCTTGTGGGGAGTCTCCTGTACATTGTAGATGCCAGTGGCAATTACCCTTGGGGTTGGGGGGCACCTGCTGTGACAACCCAAAATGTCTCTAGACATTGCTAAATGTACTGGGGGGCAAAATTATACCAAGTTGAGAACCACTGATTTGGTGTATGAATTGATTGAGTTATAAACTTTGCTTTCCACAAGACTTAGCACGGTATTTAACCCGTAAGGAAGTGCTTATTTTCTGATTGAAGAATTTAAAGCAATGAGTTTTCTTTATATTTTGGCTTGGAGGGCGCTGTAGTTCATTTTAAATGATGAAGTGATGGAAAACAAACAAATTTGTCTTGAAAATATTTCCCATTCCCCGCCCTTTTACAGGTATGCAAACTCTATGGGTAAGTACTCCAACTAATTACTGTTACTGAGGGGTTTTAATGAAATTCTGAATTCAGTCATTCAACCAGTCTGGTAATTAACATAAAGTTGATTGGGGAAGAACATTTATGAAAAGGAACAACAAAATAAATAGTTGACACACCAAAGCATAGAATTCCTGGGAGGGCATAAGCCAATCATAGGGTTCTGTCAACGTTCCAGCCCCAGAGTTTACTGCTTGAGGAATTTGTGAGAATGAAGAATGAAAAGGTGACTTGAAATTCCAAGTGCTGATAAAGCTGTATATGTTGTCCTGTCTCCAGTGCCTCTGAAGACCTTCTGTAATGATGAGAGCTTTTCCCTTGAAAGGTGAGGGCTTTTGACATGAAGTTTCCTTAGTGGGGTGAGGATTCCACATTGTATAAGAGAAGAGATTTTATTTTCTTTGAGTAGGAGAGGTGAGTCTGGTATGGGTGTGTATGTCAGAGTTGAGGAAGGCAATACAGAAAAAATGTTATTTATGTTTTATAGGAAATTAATCCTACCTCTTTTCTTGGACACAACAGCAACCCAATTAGGAAGGCAAAAAGAATAGTGAGGGATTAACATTTCTCATGTTCCATGCTGCTTATTGCCTGGTTATAGCGAATGAGGTGCTTTTATCTTCAGGCACACAACAGATCATTTGTTGTTTCGGGTTTTTGGAAATTTATATATGCAAACAATCGGCAGAGCTGGTATCTTTGCAACCTTTCTTAATAATAATAGACCGCTGTTCAGCGCCTGGGGTACAATTTGGTGGGTACATCTCATTTTGGCATATGTATGAAAAGGAAAACCTTGTGTGGTAGGATTACTTTACCAATATGATATTTCATAAATCGCTGAGATTTAAATAACCATGGGGCTGTATTATTAAAGTGAGAGATTTATTCAGTTTACACTACAAATCCCTGGAGAGATAAATGTGCTTATATTAAAGGTAAAATCAGAAAGGTAAATAGCAGGTCTGGACACCATTTTCTTTTAAGTAGCATTTTAGTTGTATGATGATTTTTTTAAGAACAAGAGCAGATGGAGGGATGCTTAATCAGAATGTGAAAAATTAGGCTCAGAGGGAATCAAGAATTTAAAAAGAAGATTATTGTTTTAGACAATAGGCTACAACAGCTGACCCTAGAATAGCCTATTTTTTGAACTAAAACATTGAAAAAAATGTGGTATGTTTTCTCCTCCTTTCTAACTCTCACTGCCAACTCTAAGAGGTTTCAGACTTACCTTGCCTAACTTACATCTCTGACTACCCTGAAAGCACCCTTTGCTTTCTCTCTCCCTGTTGTATCCATTACTTTTGAAAGGTCGAGCCCCTAACTCCCTTTGTTTCCAAATCTTAACTTACACTGATCATTATACTGATGATTTTCTTGCTGATATGGCCTCCACACTTAATTTCAGAATTTTCTCCCAGAACAGGGTTATGTCAGTGTATTCCCAAATGTGTTGTGGGGGATAAAACTTTATGGGATGTTCATGTTCATAGATGTTGCAAGACAAAGGTGCCATTTTTTTTTCTTTTTGTCTTTTTAGGGACGCACCTGCAACATATGGAAGTTCCCAGGCTAGGGGTGGAATTGGAGCTATAGCTGCAGGTCTACAGCACAGCCACAGCAACATAGGATCTGAGCCATGTCTGAGACCTACACTACAGGTCACAGCAACGCCAGATCCTTAACCCACTGAGCAAGGCCAGGGATCGAACCCGTGTCCTCATGGATACTAGTCGGGTTCGTTAACTGCTGAGCCACAATGGGAGCTCCATGGTGCTCTTATTAAAATAAATTGGAAATCCCATAGACAAAATTTTGCCCCCGACCCTCTCACCAGAACTTCTCAGTGCTGTGAGTCTCCAAGATGGGAAATTAATGCATGGTATTTTTTACACACTGCTCACAGGTATTTTTTTTCTCTTGTAACATCTATTAACATCCCACAGAATTAGCCTTCCATAGTACACAATAGATGTTGGGAATGCTAAGTTAGACTGTTCCTCCATGATGCTGGGTGTGCATATGTTGGGAAGGAAGGGGGTAACTGAGTTCAGAGATGAAGAATACAGGGTTAGTAGGAAGTCAGTAAAGGAGCACTTCCATGAAGGTACCAGCCACAGGAGTTCCAGACCAAATAGTCCATAAATCTGACCCAGTTCTAGGTAAACATTGAGAATCTAGTGGACAGAGTAAAACAACCAGGGGCTTGTGGAATGAAGAACTGGCTTTACAAGTGCTGTGCTAAAATTGTCAGAAAATCAGGAAGGGAAAGAGGTGGAAAGGAGCATAGTTATTCATAAATTCCTCAGATATTTATGGAGTCTTTACTATGTATTAGAGATAGGGCTTTGCAGAAATGAAGTCACCAAGTCAGATCTGCCCAGCTAGCTTGATGTTCAGATGGAGAGGAAAGGAAGAGGAATGGAGAAAACTGGATACTTAAGGCATCTGGGTAGATATTGAAAAGCATGGGTTGGGGTGATGTGCAGAGTTGGACTGTTCAGAAGTACCCTGGTACTTCTGCCCTGGGGCTAGGGGCATTCTGTGTAATTTCCAAACCCCATTGCTTTGCAGGATGTGGGCTGTTAACATGCAGCCTGGTGATTCAGTAACAGCACAACCCACTGCAGTCAGCCAGAGGCTGACACAGCCATCCATGCCATGATGGAAACAGAGAGCAAATTCCTTGCCCCCAATGACTGGGGTTTCAAGAACAGAGAGCCCCATCTCCCCATCATAGGAGATGAACTCCCCTTCTAATTTCTTCTGATTTGAGAAGCTCCTATCACATTTCTACAACCATTTGTCTCCTTTTTCTCTTTCTGGCATTAACTCCCACTCACATTCTTTCATTTCCAATCACTGTTCAAAGACAGGCATATTGAAGTAGTTAAAAAAAAAATAAGGCAATTTGAGTCTTCTGGAACAGTTCTTTATTCTTCCTGCCAAGAATGTCCTATGTCCCCAGCATGAAGTTCAATTAGCAAATCCATGAATCAGGATTTTAATTATACACTTATCTGGAAGGAAAGTGTAGCTTCACTTCTACCCTATACCTTACTTGTGGGAGTCACAGCATGACATTGACCGAACCTGGATTCCTGTGGAGAAATGTGAGATGGTAAAGCACAAATGTGTTGGTGGAAATTCATTTACTTTTGTTCACTGGCATTTCTGTGTTTAGCAAGTAGCAAGAATTCTTGGTGTATGAAAAAAATTAGAATTGACTCTGGAAGGTTAAGATGTATCCTAATTAAGAAATTTGCTAATTATTATTGCCTGCTGTGTTTAGAGACAGTATTTGGTTTTAAGTCATGACTAAGCTTCTGAACAGTTTCCTTTACTTAAGTATGTTCTTGACTGTTATCCTGCCTTCCTAGCTGGTTGATATGTTCTTTATGGCTGGAGACCTTCTTCCTCCTCTTCCTCCTTCTCTCCCCTGCTTCCCTGGCTCCCTCCTCCCTTCCTATTCTTCTTTCCACTGCAGCTCTTGAACCTAGAGGCCCCAAATGCTCATCGAGCATTCTTCATTGATATCTTTAAGAGACAATTGCTTTCAATGCTCCTACAGTTAGATATACCCTAACCTGAGTAGGAAGGTTGCTGAAACGACTGGGATAACCAGGTCCATCCTCTCACCCTATCCAGAGTGAAAAAGAGAAATGCTGCTTGTCAGACAGGATCTTAGGAGATTTTGTTGACCACATGACCTCAATCAACTCTCAGAGGAATTCCTTTTGTGGCTCAGTGGTTAAGAACCTTACTAATATCCATGAGGATGGGCTCTATCCCTGGCCCCCTCAGTGGATTAAGGATTGAGAATTGCTGTGGTGTTGGTTGTAGACATGGCTCAGATCCTGCATTGCTGTGGTTGTGGCATAGGCAGGCAGCTGCAGCTCCCATTTGACCACTAGCCTGGGAACTTCCATATGCTGCAGAGGTAGCCCTAAGAAGAAGCACACACACACACACACACACACACACACACACACACACACACACACACCCAAACGACAACAACAAAAATCTCTCAGAGGCTAGAGGTAGTTCAGAGAGAGAGAGAGGCTTTTAGAAAGATCTAAGCACCAGACTTTTACTACGTTCCTAAATTCTTTCCAAATGCCAACATGTCCATTCTTATGAAATTGCTGGACTGTGCTCACTGACCACACCTTTGTTGTATATATGGCAACTCTGACCCTTGGTCCTTTGAGATCTAGTCTTTTTTGTTTGTTTTTTTTTAAGTTTTATTGAAGTAGTTTATCACTATGTTGTGATAATTTCTGCTGTACAACAAAGTGATTCAGTTATACATGCATCCATTCTCTTTCAGGTTCTTTTTCCACACAGATTATCACAGGGTAGAGTTCTCTGTGCTATACAGCAGATTTCCTTTGGCTAATCATTCCATATACCTCAGTGTGCATATGCTAATCCAAAACACCCAACCCATCCATTCCCCCCTGCCCCCACCTGTCCCCTTTGGTAACCATAAGTTTTTCAAAGCCTATGAGGCTATTTCTGTTCTGCAAATAAGTTCATTTGTATCCCTTTTTTTTTTTAGATTCCACATATAAGTGATACCATATAGTGTTTGTCTTTCACTATTTGACTAAGTTCACTTTGTATGACAATCTCTAAGTCCATGCTGCAAATGGCATTATTTTATTCTTTTTTTATGGCTGAATGATATTCCATTGTGTATATGTACATGGCATGCAGAAGTTCCTGAGCCAAGTATTGAAACGGTGCTACAGCAGTGACCTGAGCCACAGCAGTGACACAGCCATATCTTTAGTCATTAGGCCACCAGGCCAACTCCCTAATCTTGCTTATAAAGAGTCTGTAACTATGATAGGACTCTTTGACTCCCCATGCCAAATCTGAAAAGTATTAAATTATTGACTTTATGTATCAGATGGGGGATACTGATATTGTTTTCATTTTCCCCTTATCCCTGTTTACAGAGGGAAATTAACTGGGTTCCAGGTTTATAGACATATTTGTTTGACCAAGGGAGGAAAAGGAAACAAGGAAAGCCATTAAGAAATGTCTGGTCCTCCAAGCCACCTGTCCTAAATTGTTCCCTACAGTGAATGGGAAGAAGACCAAAGAATGACCACTTTCCACCTCCTCTGTGTTCATTGATACTTTTCTCTTAACATGGCAAGTAATATCACATATCCATGCTGGTTAAGCATACCTATGGCAGGAGAGAATTTGTGGGCCAGTGAAGAATGAGAACAATCTCTTAAAAAGTATGAGTCTGAGGTGTTTAAATAGGAAGTAAGAAAAGATGTAGGAGTCACAGAGTAATTCTCCTAGGTATAGCACTGGGCTAAGATTTAACCACGACATTGTACATTTTTAGGATATTTCTGCTAATGACTATTCAATTTAGGCTTGTAGAAATAAATATTAAGAAGGATGAAAAGAGCTTTAGGGTTGGCTGGAAAACTTATTTTCAATTTTTTTTCCTTGTATACCTTTGAAAAAATTTGAAAAACAAAATATTCCTTCCCACATTTTAAAGTCAATTTCCCAAAGTTTTCAAAATAACTTAAGTAAATGCTAAGATGTAACTTACCACATGTAAATATGGACATTTGGAGTTCTTCTCATGCCTCAGCGGGTTAAGAACCAGATGCAGTGTCCACTAGGATGCCTGTTCAATCCCTGGTCTTGCTCAGTGTGTTAAGAATCAGTGTTGCTGCAAGCTGCAATGTAGGTTGCTTGGATCTGGCATTGCTGTGGCTGTGGTGTAGGCTAGCAGCTGTTGCTCTGATTCTACCCCTAGCTGAGGAACTTCCATATCCTGCAGGTGTGGCCTTAAAAAGAAAAAAAAAGTAAATATGAAAATTTCAAAATAAAACAGTTGTTATATTCCTCTCAGTTTATTTTACTGTATTACTCTTAAATGTATTACATGCATAGTTGAAAGACTATAGCAATTTACATTGAAGTTGAATTTATCTTATGTATTTCTTTCACCCAAAAGAAAAATGTCTCAAAATGTTAACTTTTTTAACATTTTTTTTCTGCATAAAGTTGTTATTATAGATTGGGATAATCATTTTTACTGTTATTATTTTTGGCCATACCCACAGCATGTGGAAGTTCATGGGCCAGGGATGGAACCACAGTCACAGCAATGAGTTGATCCAAGCTGCTACAGTGACAATGCTGGATACTTAACCCACTGTGCCACAAGGGAACTCCTGGGGATAATTATTAAATTAAAAAATTAATTGGAAATGTTTTAATTATTTGGACAAGTATGAATGAATTTGGCTAGAATGAAACAGAGTTATGTGTGTGAACTCCTTGGGATAATTATTAAATTAAATACTTTTAAACAATTTAATAATTTATAATTATTAAATTAAAAAATTAATTGGAAATGCATTAATTAATTGGAAATATGTGAATGAATTTGAGTAGAATGAAACAGAGTTAGCATCAGTATAAGAATCTATTTTCTTTTTTTATATTTGTAAGCATTTGAAAGCTTGTTCATAGGTGAATAAATAGAAAGCTGATTATTTTGGTGTTAGTCAATTCTTAGGATTCCTTTCTAATTAAATGCAAGAAAAAAGTCAAGTAGTGACCTTTCATTAGAAAAGGGGTAAAAATTTTTTATCAGTTAATTGTTGGATTTGGTCTTTATTTAACCAGATTAAAAGCAGGAAATTGGAAATTATCTGATTTATAGAAGGACACAGCCCAGTTAGACACTTACTCTTTCTTGGCAGTATTCTGAGTTGTCTCTTTGCTGCCTGAGGTTTCTACATTGCAGGACAAGGCACTGATGTGAGATCTAGCACAGGGCAAGCTCTGCCTTTCTTTCATAGAAGAGGAAAATGGCTCTCCCCAAAGAGGAAGGAACAAAGAGTCAGCATGGTGCCCTGAGGACGGTTCTCAGGAAGATCCCTTTCAGGCATTTGTTTTTTTTAGGGCCGCACCCTTGGCTGTTGGAGTTCCCAGCCTAGGGGTCAAATGGGAGCTGCAGCTGCCACCCCACACCATGTCCCATGGCAACACTGGATCCCCAACCCACTGAGCACATCCTCATGGATACTAGTCGGGTTCGTTTCTGCTGCGCCATTCTGGGCACTCCTCAGGCGTTTGAGCATCCCAAATTGGGATCCTCTAGGACTGCCTGATAGTCTAAGTTAAAGCTTTTGTGTCCACCTACCCCAGTTAGAAGACCACTCATTTATGAACAGTGCAGATATGCATGCACTATTAGAAATGGGCCCTTTTGGAATAAAACCTCAAAGATTTGGAGCTATTTAACCTATGAGACAAGCAAAAGAAAAGAATCTAAAAGGATACATCTAATAGGTGGTAGCAGTTACTTTTCACTTTACTGAAAACATAATAAAGATCAATATAATAAATTTAGACTGGAGTCCAAAAGTGTTCTACCATTGTCATGTATCATCGTCCTCCTTTTTTTGTTTAAGAGAATTGTAACCTGGTTTGATAATAAAATTTTCAAGCTTTGGGAGAATGCTAGTAAAATATGTTCTTTGCTTGATCAAGGGTAGTCCAGTATAAAAGGCACAAATAGAGTAGAAATTATCTTCAATAAATTTTACTTGATTTGACTATACAGGAAAGGGAGGTACTAACTGATTATAGCAGTATTTTAGGCTCTATTTTCAAATAAAGTTTTGCTTTGGTCACTTATTGGCTGTGTAACCCTGGGAGATTTATTAATCATCTCACTTTCCTTACCTGTAAAGCAAGACCTACTTCATAGGAGAGTCAGGATTAAATGAGATACTATGAAATAATTAAATGTAAATGGTTTTGCATGTTAGTGGCACATGTTTGTTGCTCAATAAATAGTAACTAGCAGCCCAAAACTGGAGAGAGTTTCAGTAAAAAAGAACTTTACTCATTAGAGCTTGTATGAAGAAATCTTTGCCTTTTTTTCTGTTTCTTGTTAGGGCTACACCTGTGGCATATGTAAGTTCCTGGGCTAGGGGTTGAATCAGAGCTGCAGCTGCCAGCCTATTTCACAGCCACAGCAACATGGAATCTGAGATGCATCTGTGACCTACACCACAGCTTGAGGCAGCATTGGACCCTTAACTGCTGGAGGCCAGCTCTGGCGGCCAAGGAGTGTACACTTTTTCCCGATAGGAGAGGGACATGGTGTCGGCAAATGTACAATACGGAGACAACCTCTTTGTCCCTTCTTTCAGGGCGCTGGACTGCTCAAATTTTATTGGCATAAGTGGTTAATTATATAGACAGTTTTTTACTACAGATTATATCACAGTGTTAAAAGTACATTGGTTAACTATTACATGGTATAGCAGCTATATATCATGTTCTAAGATCTTAGTTTTAACTAAGTGAGTACAATTTAAGGGCAATTAGGTACAATACATCATGTGGAAAGGAGGAGACTCAGTACAAATCATCCCATGGCCAGCAAGTCTCCACAAGTTGAAGAGGTCACGGACACAAGAATTTTGCATTTATAAATCTTGTTTTTAGACTGGTGCTTATCTTTAAAGTGTTATGGCAAGGAGACAGTGTAAGAAAATATAAACCAACTTAACTAGCTATCACTTAAAAGCTTCTATAACTCATAGCTAGGTGTCTTTTGGTCAAGAATAATATATGTCTAACTTCTATGAACCTCATTAAAATCCTAACTCTAAAGTTTACTATATAACTAGTTAGTAGATAAACACTATGTTTTTAATTAAGTTGGATTTAAATAGGGGAAAGTCCTTTAGAATGAAATTCTTATTATATTATTATTGCAATTTTGTTAAATCACAAATAACCACAGGAAAATAAGAATGGAAAATAAGAATAATAAGTAAAGAATCAGGAAAGACTGAGGAAAACTGAATAATAAATAAAACAGCAGGAAAGACGAGGTCACCCGAGAAACAATCCATGTTCTCCAGTGCAAACATGGAAATTGCTTTCCCAGGAAAGCCCCAATTCTTCCCCATAAACATCAAAATGAGAGCTGTGTAACCTGAGGCCTGCCCTCAGCTTGTACCATGCAGGCAGGCTTTTATCCTGACCAGAGACACACCTTCAGTTTGTACCGTTCCGGTGAGCTTTGATCCTGTCCAGAGGCCCACCTTTGGCTTGTATCGTTTGGGTGAGCTCCCTTCCTTGGTTAGGAATTTGCCTTAAGGTTTTTCTGCCATCAGGCAAGGTCTTTTTTTTTTTTTTGAGTCCTTGCATCTCCTCGGCTCCCTGCACTTAACCCACTGAGTGAGGTTGGGGATTAAACGCAAATCCTCAAGGAGACAATGTCAGGTCCTTAACCCACTGAGCCACAGTGGTAACTCCTAGAAATCTTTGACTTTTGACAGTGTCTTAATTTTCCAGTTTTTATTCATCTGTCATTTACAGGGTAACTTCCCTATGAAGAGGCATGGATGTCAGGGTCCCTGATATGTGAAGCAGTGCTGAAATGCATGGTAACAATTAGTGAATCTTTAGTCCCTTGATGGTGTGGAGGGTGTGGCAGTAAGGAGAGAATTATGGAATGGTGGTTGAGAGTTTCTGGTTTTTACCTCTGGTACAGCCACTAGCCAGCAATGGTCACGGGCAGGTGATTGAATGTCAGCGCCATTTGCCGAGAAATGAGGCTGTTGGTCAAATCTGTGTGTAAAGGGCATGTGGTTAGTGGAAATGGGTGTGGTTGCCGGAGTATAATACAACAGCTATAAAATTGCCTGACTGTAGTCAAGCATGGCACCTGCCCTATTACACAGCTTTTACAAAGCCTGGACTGGCTTTTCAGGACAGCCAAGCAAAAATCCCTGTGGGAGAAGCATACTAAGCAGAACTTCCATTATATGCTCTCAGATGTAGAAGGGTCTTAAAACTCCTTTTCAGCTCTATAAATCTTATTCCTTGGATACATTTCATCCCTTGAAAAAACCGATTGAATTTTATGTCTTCCTGAATTTTCTGTTATCAGTACTTGAAAGGAGATCCTTTCATATAATAGAAAAAATAATGCAAAAAAGAAAAAAGCATGCAAATATAAGAACATTAAAAGACTTGTCCGAAAAAGAAATAAAATTATGTTGGCAGTTTTCTTTCTCCTTTTAGGAAAAGAGGAAACTTTTCTAAAAGATGCAAATGGTTGGCAATATGAACATTTAATAAAATGAATATAGGCAGAAGACCCTTGCAGTACTGTTAGAGTCTGACAAAAATATATTTTAAGAATAGATGTGATTTTTCAGCCTGTAAATTTATATTTGTCAAAAGAAGCACTTCTGTGAGGATGCTAGAAGTACCCTGGTAGTCTATGCCTCCCTTGTCTTTTTAGAGTTTAAACCCTCAAATTCAAGTGGGAACTGCTAATTAGCACAGACACAAATCTACACCTTGTAACTCTGCTTAAATCTTTAAGAGAATAAACTCGAGTTTGTGAAGGCTGCAGAGCAAAGGCAATTGCCTGTTTTTCTTAAATAAAAAAGTGAAAAGTGCCTTACAGTTAACTTTTTGTTTCCTGGGAAATCCCACAGTAGAAGTCTTGAGAGAAGTGGATAAGATGGATGGGCCAGTCCTTTTTGGGACGTTTCAGTTGATAATTTAAAACCCTTGCAAAAGCATCATAGCTCATTTAAATACCAGTTTAGGAATTTCCAGCTTCCCTCTTGAGGGCAAGAGAGGCAAAGATGTACTCATTATCACTATGCATGGCTTCTGACAATTACCCGTATTCCAGAAGCATCATCAGGAGTCAGGGTAAGCCTTGCTGCAGGGCAAGTTGGGGGTTCCACGCACCTAATTAGCCAGGATTAAATTATTTAGCATCAAATGGGAAACCAGTCAGGACTTCCAATTATAATTCAAAAAAGTTTTCTGTTTTACACTGCAATAAAAATAACACTCTGGAGTGAAAGAATCAGATAAGGCAAAGTTACAGGAAATGCTGAGGGAACAATTACCAAGAAATGAAATTAGAAAGCTGTAAATGGATGGGTGAAACCTGACTGGAATAAAAAGAGCCTTCCTCTAAATAAATGGTTCTCATGAAGACGATGACATCTTTAGCCTTGAAGGTCATGAATATTCTAGGAATGGTCCAGTTTTTATAAGATTGGCTTAATCAAGAGGAGGACAAGATGGCAGAGGAGTAGGGGGACACGCTCGCCCTCTCCCACAAACACAACAAAAAAAAGCACATCTACAGAATAAATGACTTGCACAGAACAGCAACCAATCGCTGGCAGAAGAACCTAAACTCCAATAACGGCAAGAAGTTCGTGTCATTATGGGGCAGAACAGGAGAAAAGAGGAGAGTGAGAGAAGGTGAATCCGAGCGGGACGGGCGCTCCCGAAAGGGAACTGCGGAGGAGAAAGGGATCCCGCACCCTGGAAAGTCACCTACACGGGGGAAAGATCAAACGAACCGGAGGAATCTCCAGATGCAGAGAAGAGTGTAGCAGTAAGTTGGAGTACGGAAAAGCCGATCAAGAACCGAACGGACCATCTGAACTACGGGCACAGTCACCAAAAATTGAGACGCCTGGGTGGGGGCTGGGCACCGAGACCTCGGCTCCAGAGGATAGTCCCCGGGCTGGGGGGGCGGAGCGGAGTGGAAACTGCTTGGGAGGTCTAGAAACCATTTGATGGGGCAGAGACTGCCTGGGAGACTAGAAAACAAAGCTGTCGCAGAGGAAGGGAGCAATACTCTAGGGGCGGGGAAGTGGAAAGCGGCATCATAGGGAACCTGGGAAAAGAACCTGGTCTGCGCCCATGCTGGGGAGGGGAGAGAAGAAGAGGTGGGTCCCCATAGAATACCCCCCATGCCACAGCAAGCTTACAGGCCCGCTAGCTAGCTGTGCTTCCCAGTGCATCCCCTCCCCCCACCCCCGCCACACCCTATGCTCTCCTCGAACCTGGGGCTGCCTGCCATCCAGGAGGGCTGGCCTCAACAATGCCTGAAGCCTACCACCACAGGGGCTGTCCCTGCACAGGCCTGCTTGCCCTTTGGAGGGGCTACACTTCCACAGAGTAGCACCAAACACCACCAGCCCCCGAGAAAAGGCCTGCAGCCCAGAAAAGCTAGAACAAGCCTAGCCAGGCAGTGAATAGATCTTCCTGGACGGTTTTTCTGAGTTGGGCTGCCCCAGGGAGGAGCCTCTTCGGTTCCAACGGCCCTGCTACCCGCCCAAGCCCCCAGGGGGTGCCCTAGTGGATCAGCTGCATAGGACTGCCAGCTCCAGGCAGGACCCCCTACAGCCCAGAAAAGATGCAACAAGCCTGGCCAAGCCAGGAAAAGATCTCAGACAGTCTTTCTGAGTTGGGCTGCCCTGGGGAGGAGCCTCTTGGGTTTCCAACAGCCCTGCTACCCACCCAAGCCCCCAGGGGGTGCCCCACTCCCACGGAATTGCTGCTCAGCACCACCAGCCCCCTAGAAGAGCCCCTGCAGCCCAGAAAAGCTGCAACAAGCTTGGCCAGACTGTGAAAAGATCTGCCTACATTCTCAGGCCATCCTTCTGAGTTGGGCTGCCCTAGGGAAGAGCCTCTTAGGTTCTCAGTGACCCAGATAGCTGCTCCAGCCCCCAGGGGGTGCTGCACTCCTGAGGAACAGCTGCCCAACACTGCCAACCCCCTGCAAGAACCCCACAGCCTAAAAACACCAGAGCAAGCTCTGCATGACCAAGTGAAATCTGCTACCATCGTGGTGTGGACCTCCCAGTCCTGTCTGCCCTCAGGAAGTCCTCCTTTGCTTCAAAGAAATACTGTTAGCCCCATCAACACTCCAGAAAAGCCACATTGCCTCAAAAAAGATTGACCATCAACGCCAGCCCTCAGGAAATATTCCACGGCAGTGACAAGGCAAACACTGCCCGATAACGGAGAGTACAACTCCCTCAGGAGAAAGAAAACAAGCAAGATGAAGAAGCTGAGAAACCACCCCCAGTCAAACCAACAGGAGAACTCACCTAAAGCAGTCAACAATGAAACAGATCTCTGCAGTCTGACAGACCTGGAGTTCAAAAGAGAAATAGTGAAAATACTGAAGGAATTAAGAGAAGATATGAACAGTAACGCAGATACCCTCAGAAAGGAACTAGAAAATATAAGGAGGAGGCAAGAAAAACTAGAACATTCATTTGCAGAGATGCAAACTGAACTAAGGGCAGTAAAAACCAGAATGAATAATGCAGAAGAACGAATCAGTGATATGCAAGATAGAATAAGGGAAATCACTCAATCCGGTCAACAGACAGAAAACCGAATCAAAAAACTGGAAAGCAATATAAGAGACCTATGGGATAATATAAAGCGGGCCAATCTATGCATAATAGGAATTCCAGAAGGAGTAGAAAAAGATAAGGGGATGGAAAATATATTTGAAGAAATTATCGCTGGAAACTTCCCAAATCTAAAGGATACTGAGTTCAAGATACAGGAAGAAGAGAGGCCCCCAAACAAGTTGAACCCAAATAGACCCACACCAAGACACATCATAATAAAAATGGCAAAAGTTAGTGATAAAGAGAGGATCCTAAAGGCAGCAAGAGAAAAACAGAATGTTACCTACAAGGGAACCCCCATAAGATTATCAGCTGACTTCTCTACAGAAACACTACAGGCCAGGAGGGAATGGCAAGAGATATTTAAAGTGCTAAAAGGAAAAAATATGCAACCTAGAATACTCTATCCAGCAAGAATATCATTTAAAATAGAAGGGGAAATAAAAATTTTTTCCAACAAACAAAAACTTAAAGAAGAGAGCAACACAAAACCCAGGTTAAAGGAAATATTGAAAGGGCTTCTCTAAACCAAAAAGAAAGGAAGGAAAGGGAAGAAAAAAGAAAAGGAAAAAAAAAAGAAGAAGAGGAAGAACTAGGACCGAGGAAACCGCAATCAGAGAGCAGTCACTCAAATAAGCCAGCATAAAGATTTAATCATGAACATGCTTCAAACAAAATAAAATTAAAAATAAAAAAATAAAAAAGAATCATCAAAACCATAAAATGTGGGCAAGGGATGTTAGGAAGTAAATAACCCTTTTTGTTTGTTTGTATGTTTCTCTTCTTAATTTTAATATAGTAATGAAGTGTTTGAACTTACAGGATCATCAGGCTAAAACACACAATTATGGGAAGGGGTTAGCATACTTAAAAAACAGGGCAACCACAAGCCAAAACCAAATATTGCATTTGCAAAAAATGAAAAAAAAATACACTCAAGCAGATAATAACAGGAGACCATCCAACCAAAAAAAAAAAAAAAAAGAAAGGAAGAATGGAGAACCATAGAATCAACTGGAACATGAGGTTCAAATGGCAATAAATAATCATCTATCAATTATCACCTTAAATGTCAATGGACTGAACGCCCCAATCAAAAGACACAGAGTGGGTGAGTGGATAAAAAGGCAAAAACCTTCAATATGCTGCCTACAAGAAACTAACCTTAGGACAAAAGATACATATAGTGAAAGATACATAAAGTGAAAGGGTGGGGAAAAATATTTCACGCCAATAGACATGACAGGAAAGCAGGAGTCATAACGCTCATATCAGACAAAATAGACTTTAAAACAAAAGACATAAAGAAAGACAAAGAAGGACACTACTTAATGAGTAAGGGATCCATCCAAGGAGAGGATGTTACTATCGTCAACATATATGCCCCAAATATAGGAGCACCCAGATACATACAACAAATATTAACAGACATAAAGGGAGATATTGATGAGAATACAGTCATAGTAGGAGACCTTAATACCCCCTTCACATCAATGGACAGATCCTCTAGACAGAAAACCAATAAAGCAACAGAGATCCTAAAGGAAACCATAGAAAAGTTAGACTTAATTGATCTCTTCAGGACACTACATCCAAAAAAGCAGAGTACACATTCTTCTCAAATGCTCATGGAACATTCTCAAGAATCGACCACATATTGGGACACAAAGCTAACCTCAATAAATTTAGGAGCATAGAAATTATCTCAAGTATCTTCTCTGACCCCAATGCCATGAAATTAGAAATCAACCATGGGAAAAGGAAAGAGAAAAAACCTACTGCATGGAGACTAAACAACATGCTATTAAGAAACCACTGGGTCAATGAGGAAATCAAGAAGGAAATTAAAAACTACCTTGAAACAAATGATAATGAAGACACAACCTCTCAAAATCTATGGGATGCTGCGAAAGCAGTGCTCAGAGGGAAATTTATAGCAATACAGGCCTTTCTCAAAAAAGAAGAAAGATTCCAAATTGACAACTTAACCCTCCACCTAAATGAATTAGAAAAAGAAGAACAAAAAAGACCTAAAGTCAGCAGAAGGAAGGAAATTATAAAGATCAAAGAAGAAATCAATAAAATAGAGATTCAAAAAACAATAGAGAAAATTAATAAAACCAAGAGCTAGTTCTTTGAAAAGGTGAACAAAATTGACAAACCCCTGGCCAGACTCACTAAAAAGAGGAGAGAAAGAACCCAAATAACCAGAATTATAAATGAAAAAGGAGAAATCACAACGGATACAGCAGAAATACAAAAAACCATAAGAGAATACTATGAACAACTCTACGGCAACAAGTTGGACAATCTGGAAGAAATGGACAATTTTCTAGACTCTTACAGCCTGCCAAAACTGAATCAAGTAGAAACAGACCAACTGAACAGACCCATCACTAGAAATGAAATTGAAGAGGTCATAAAATCACTCCCTACAAATAAAAGTCCAGGACCAGATGGCTTCACAGGTAAATTCTATCAAACATATAAAGAGGAATTGGTGCCCATCCTCCTTAAACTCTTTCAAAAGGTTGAAGAAGAAGGAATACTCCCAAAGACATTCTATGATGCCACCATCACCCTCATTCCAAAACCAGACAGAGATAACACCAAAAAAGAAAACTATCGCCCAATATCATTGATGAATATAGATGCAAAAATTCTCAACAAAATCTTAGCCAACCGAATCCAACAACATATCAAAAAAATTATACACCATGACCAGGTAGGGTTCATCCCAGGTTCACAAGGATGGTTCAACATATGCAAATCAATCAGCATCATACACCACATTAACAAAAAAAAGTCAAAAATCATATGATCATCTCAATAAACACAGAAAAAGCATTTGACAAAGTCCAACATCCATTCATGATCAAGACCCTCGCCAAAGTGGGTATAGAGGGAACATTCCTGAATATAATCAAAGCCATTTATGATAAACCCACAGCAAATATAATACTCAATGGGGAAAAACTGAAAGCCTTCTCACTCAAATCGGGAACAAGACAGGGATGCCCACTGTCACCACTGCTCTTCAACATAGTTTTGGAAGTCCTAGCCACAGCAATTAGACAAACACAAGAAATAAAAGGCATCCATATAGGAAGAGAAGAGATCAAACTGTCACTGTATGCAGATGACATGATACTATACATAGAAAACCCTAAGGACTCAACCCCAAAACTCCTCGAACTGATTAATCAATTCAGCAAAGTAGCAGGATATAAGATTAACATTCAGAAGTCAGTTGCATTTCTGTATACCAGCAATGAAATATTAGAAAAGGAATACAAAAATACGATACCTTTTTAAAATTGCACCTCACAAAATCAAATACCTTGGAATACACCTGACCAAGGAGGTAAAGGACCTATATGCCGAGAACTATAAAACTTTAATCAAAGAAATCAAAGAAGATGTAAGGAAATGGAAAGATATTCCATGTTCCTGGATTGGGAAAATCAATATTGTAAAAATGGCCATACTACCCAAAGCAATCTACAGATTCAATGCAATCCCTATCAAATGACCCATGACATTTTTCACAGAACTAGAACAAACAATCCAAACATTTACATGGAACCACAAAAGACCCAGAATGGCCAAAGCAATTCTGAGAAACAAAAACCAAGCAGGAGGCATAACTCTCCCAGACTTCAAGAAATACTACATAGCCACAGTCATCAAAACAGTGTGGTACTGGTATCAAAACAGACAGACAGACCAATGGAACAGAATAGAGAATCCGGAAATAAACCCTGACACCGATGGTCAATTAATCTTTGACAAGGGAGGCAAGAACATCAAAAAGATGTTCTATTCAGCAAGCATTGCTGGGAAACCTGGACAGCTGCATGCAAAGCAATGAAACTAGAACACACCCTCACACCATGCACACAAATAAACTCCAAATGGCTGAAAGACTTAAATATACGACAGGACACCATCCAACTCCTAGAAGAAAACATAGGCAAAACACTCTCTGACATCAACCTCATGAATAATTTCTCAGGTCAGTCTCCCAAAGCAATCGAAATTACAGCAAAAATAAACCCATGGGACCTCATCAAACTGAAAAGCTTTTGCACAGCAAAGGAAACCCAAAAGAAAACAAAAAGACAACTTACAGAATGGGAGAAAACAGTTTCAAATGATGCAACCGACAAGGCCTTAAACTCTAGAATATATAAACAACTTATACAACCCAACAGCAAAAAAGCCAATGAATCAATGGAAAAATGGGCAAAAGACCTGAATAGACATTTCTCCAAAGAAGATATACAGATGGCCAACAAACACATGAAAAAATGCTCAACATCGCTGATTATAAGATAAATGCAAATCAAAACTACCATGAGCTATCACCTCACACCAGTCAGAATGGCCATCATTAATAAATCCACAAATAACAAGTGCTGGAGGGGCTGTGGAGAAAAGGGAACCCTCCCGCACTGTTGGTGGGAATGTAAACTGGTACAGCCACTATGGAGAACAGTTTGGAGATACCTTAGAAATCTATACATAGAACTTCCATTTGACCCCGCAATCCCACTCTTGGGCATCTATCCGGACAAAACTCTACTTAAAAGAGACACGTGCACCCGCATGTTCATTGCAGCACTATTCACAATAGCCAGGACATGGAAACAACCCAAATGTCCATCGACAGAGGATTGGATTCGGAAGAGGTGGTATATATACACAATGGAATACTACTCAGCCATAAAAAAGAATGACATAATGCCATTTGCAGCAACATGGATGGAGCTAGAGAATCTCATGCTGAGTGAAATGAGCCAGAAAGACAAAGACAAATACCATATGATATCACTTATAACGGGAATCTAATATCCAGCACAAATGAACATCTCCTCAGAAAAGAAAATCATGGACTTGGAGAAGAGACTTGTGGCTGCCTGATGGGAGGGGGAGGGAGTGGGAGGGATCGGGAGCTTGGGCTTATCAGACTCAACTTAGAATAGATTTACAAGGAGATCCTGCTGAATAGCATTGAGAACTTTGTCTAGATACTCATGTTGCAACAGAAGAAAGGGTGGGGGAAAAATGTAATTGTAATGTATACATGTAAGGATAACCTGACCCCCTTGCTGTACAGTAGGAAAAAAAAATTGGCTTAATCATGAATGGGGTGGGGTCAGGTATTATATTTTCACTTGATATATATTTTGAGTGTCCAGTGAATGTAGGGTAGCAGGTTGTTCTTGGCAAAGCCTATTATATGTTAATGAATGGCAGGATGTATTTATTAAACTGAGTGAGATTTCAGTTGAAGCCACCAAATGATTAGATTTGATAATGAAAGTGTGTTCTTTCTTAATTGGTGAAAATATTAATGATTCTCTTCACATTAGCTCAGGTTATCCATTTATGACAGAGATGTTTAACGATGCATACCTTCTAGGGGATGGGAAGGAAGAGGCAAGGAATCCCATGGCAATTCAGAGTTTCAGAACTGGCACCTGGAATTTTCAGACCTACCTTTAGTCAATTCAATTGTTTCCTATCCAGGTAGAGAGATTTCGTGAGAGAGAAATGATATTGAGACTTAGAAAATTCTTAAGAATGCTGTCTATAGCTAAAGCCAAAATGTCTGGAATTGTGAGAAGAAGGCTTCTCTTTACATGATTATATGAGTATATTTATTATAACTTAGGTAATTGCAAAATGAAGGGCTATTTGGAGTGGTCTCTGCTGCCAAGGACATTGAACTAGTCAGGCATCTTTTTCATATAGGGTGATACTTGATGCTTACATAAGTCTGCTCTGTGTTAAGAACATTCTTATACAAACTGACTCATATCACGGTACACAGGTCTTAAGGGTAATAATGTACTAGCTTTGCATTTTTGCTGTAATAGGTTACTACAAATCTAGAACCTCAAAGCAACAAGTGTTTATTACCGTATAGTTCTGGAAGTCAGAAGTTCAAAGCGGGTCTCCCTGTGTTAAAAATTCAGTGTTGGCAGGGCTGCGTTCTTTTGGAGGCCCTCACAGAGAATTCGTTTCTTCGCTTTTTCTGGCTTCCATAAGTTTCCTGCCTTCTTTCAAAACCAGCAATATGGGGAGTTCCCATCATGGCTCAGCGGTTAATGGACTGGAAAATTAAGACACTGTCAAAAGTCAAAAATTTCTAGGAGTTACCACTGTTGCTCAGTGGGTTAAGGACCTGACATTGTCTCCTTGAGGATTCGTGTTTGATCGCTGGCCTCGCCCAGTGGGTTAAGGATCTGGTGTTGCTGTGAGCTATGGTGTAGGCTGCAGACTCGGCTTGGATCTCACATTGCAGTGGCTGTGGTGTATGCCAGCAGCTACAGCTCCGACTCATCCCCTAGCCTGGGAACCTCCATATGCAGCAGGTTTGGCCCTATAAAGAAAAAAAAAGAAAAAGAAAGTATCAGGCAGGGTTTAAATGCAAATTCCATACTTATCTTTTTCAAATACATTTTAGTTTAAGAGGGAGAATAAACGGAGAGTTTGTCTCCAGGAAAGCTGTGTTTCATCCCTCTTTTAGGTCTTTGAATTGAATGGCTTCACCAGAGGACTTTCTTTCCTCCTTACTCTGAGAGCAGCTGTCACTCTGGTTCCTGTTCTGTCCTTCCCCTGAGAGTTGTGTGCTTAATTAGACACAGACCACTGCTTACTTAGCTTTAATAACAATTCTGCTTGTTAATAAACAGAATTAATCTTGATTAAGCCAATTTATTCAAATAATATTCTATTCTGATTCCTTGGGCGGGGGGGGGGGTCCATTTCCGTAGGCCTTTCTGCTTCTGTTCTAAACTCACATTTTTTTTTTTCTCTCTGAGGGCATTTCCTTCCTTACTTCATTTTCAAGGTAAACACGTTTAAGGTATAAAAAAGAGCTCATGGATGGAAATAAAAGGGAGGCAAAATTCCCCTGACTTGGTTCCTTTGAATCTGGCTGGTTATATTTCCTTTTGCTCATTATTTGAACTAGAGTTATATTAATGGCAAAGGCAGATTTGTTTGCTTGGCTTGGAGGTGGTTAGTCAGTTCAAAATATGTTGGGTTGGTTTATTTTCACTGCCAAGTGGCACTGGCTCACCAATTAACAGTCAAAACAGGGCTTGTTAAGTCATCATTTTTCTGCTGGAGTCAATGGGGATCAATTTTCCAGCCTCTAGATACATCCTCCACCAAAGCCCTTTGAAGAAAAATATTCTCTGGCCTGATTTAATCAGCCTGCTTCCATCCAAGTTTATCATCTGTCTCGACACCTGAAGTCACTCTTGTTCATAGACTGAGCTGCTCTGGCTGGTCACCTGCCTGGAGAACGTTCTCTGGAGACCTTCTCCCACCTGAAGACTGGAAGGTACTCATCTTTTTACATTCTGTTCCCTGGTCAGAATGTAATGAAACATGTGGCTTCCATAGGCATATAGTCTGAGGTTATTAACAGACTTTTTCTTTTGCTGCATTGGTAGTATAGGACTTAACCTTAAGGCATTGCCCTTGCTGACACCTAAAATAGAATGTTTTTGTTGGATAAGTAACTCTAAGTGGGCATGACTCTTTAGAGGAGTCATTTATTCAGTTCTGATACTTTGTTTTCATTCTTAAGAGGAAAGACTCATTTTCCTTGGTTCTTCTCAATCAAGATTTCACAAAGAAATTATGCCCTAATGTGTTAAGGCATCCCATGAATTTAGTGGATTAACTTCTCACCTATGCATCTAGAATGGTACTAGCTTTGTTCCATTCTTGGAAGAATTGAGAAAAAAAATCACACTAATTGTATTCTGTAGGATTCAATTCTCTAGTGGAACTTTGAAAAAAATTAGGGAATCCAGTGTCTACTTTAGAATCAAGGTTTTATGGAATTAGCACTTTTTTTTGTACACAAAAGCCTGTCTTAGAGATAAAGCCTCAAATGTTCATATTTAAGGTTCTTGCTAATTCCTTCAGAGGTCCATCCACCACACAGCCTGGTGAGGTTGCCCTTCAGTTTGTTTCTCTTGGATTCAGGATAATCTCTAGTCTTTATTTCCTCTTGGTGTCAATACAATACACTCGCACTGTAAATCCTTGTTCTAGTCTCAGTTCTCAGAGTTACTACTTTGATGTTTTCTAATCTCTTCTAGTCCACATTAGGCATCATAATATAAGTTCTATCTCAAAGGAAGATCAGAGAAGAAAATGTCCTTGAAAATACCCCATAACATATAAAGCCAGTTAACTATTGTGATGATCCAGGCAATTATAATTGTAGGAATGGGCAATAAATTTAGGTGGATCCACATAAACATGGGGTTCAAGTCCAAATGGACACAGCAGGTCACACCCCCATTTTAGGCAGCCAGAAATGTTGGCATAAGGCATCAGTCACCAGGACACTTGATGCTAAGAATGGAGTTCTATCAGCCACCTCAAAGAGGTGGTGCACAGAGCAGAGTGACTACACCTGAGAGAAGATGGGTGACAACACCTAGCTGGAAAGATTTAGAGAGCGGTAATGGGGGAGGTCTGGTCAGCCTGAGGAAAACAATAAGGAGGTGACTTTTTTATGGATTGTATTATGCATATTTTTGGTATCTATTTCAATTTCCTGAATATGGTCATTTTTTACTTATAATTTTAATTTTATATTATAGTGTAATTTATTTACAATATTGTGTTACTTTCAGGTGTACAGCAAAGAGATTCAGTCTTACATATACATATATCCATTCTTTTTCAGATTCTTTTCCTAAATAGTTATTACGGAATATTGAGTGGAATTTTCTGTGCTATGTAATAGATCCTTGTTAGTTATCGATTTTATGTGTATAGTAGTGTGTATATGTTAATCCCAAATTCCTAATTTATCCCTCCCTATCCCTACCTCTAGTTATAAGTTTTTTCTATGTTCGCAATTCTGTTTCTATTTTGTAAATAAGTTCATTTTTATCACTTTTTAAGATTCTACATATAAGTGATATCATACATTTTTCTTTCCCTGTTTGACTTACTGCACTTAGTTTGGTAATCTCTAGGTCTATCCATGTTGCTGCAAATAGCCTTAATTCATTCTTTTTTATGACTTGTAATATTCCATTGTAATATACATACCACATCTTCTTTATCCATTCATCTGTCAGTGGATATTTAGGTTGTTTCATGCCTTGGCTGTTATGAATAATGCTGCTATGAACATAGGGGTGCATGTATGTTTTCAAATTGTGGCTTTCTCCAGATATATGCTCAGGGTGAAAATGCTGGATCATATGGTGACTCTTTTTTTAGTTTTTTAAGAAGCCTACATATTGTTCTCCATTGTAGCTATACCAATTTACATTCCCACCAACAGAGTTCCCTTTTCTCCACACTCTCTCCAGCACTTATTATTTGTAGACTTTTTGACAATGGCCATTCTGACTGATGTGAGGTAATACCTCATTGTAGTTTTGATTTGCACTTCTCTGATAATTAGCAATGTTGAGCATCTTTTCATATGTTTTTTGGTCATCTGTATGTCTTTTTTAGAGAAATATCTATTTAGGTATTCTGCCCATTTTTTTCAGTTGGAGTGTTTCTTTTTTGTTGTTGTTGAGTTGAGATGTTTGTATATTTTAAAATTAATCCCTTGCCAGTTGTATCATTTGCAAATACTTTCTTATATTCAGAAGGTTGTCTTTTAATTTTATTTACAGTTTCATTTGCTTTGCAAAAGTTTTAAATTCAATTAAATATCATTTGTTTATTTTTTGCTTTTGATTCTATTACTCTAGAAGATAGATACAAGAAAAAATATTTATGGAATTTATATCAGAAATTGTCCTGCCTATGTTTTCCTCTGGAGTTTTATAGTGTCTGGTCTTACATTTAGATCTTTAATCTACTTTGAGATTATTTTTTTACATAGTGTTAGAGAATGTTCTAATTTCATTATTTAACATATAGCTGTCCAGTTTCCAGACACCACTTATTAAAGAGACTTTTTTTCTACTGTATATTCTTGCCTCCTTTGTTGTAGATTAATTGACCATTAGTGTGTGGGTTTATTTCTGGGCTTTCTATCCTGTTCCATGGATCTCTGTGTTTTTGTGCCAGTACCATACAGTTTTGACCAATGTAACTTTGTGGTATACTCTGAAGTGAGGGAGCATGATTTCTCCAACTCCATTCTAAACATTCTTCTTAAGATTTTTTTTTGGTTATTCAGAGTCTTTTATGTTTCCATACAAATTGAAAAAAATTATTCCAGTTCTGTGAAAAATGCCATTGGTAATTTGATAGGGACTACAATGAATCTGTAGATTGCCTTGGGTAGTATAGTCATTTTGACAATATTGATTCTTCCAATCCAAGAGCATGGTATATCCTCCATCTGTTTATGTCATCTTCAATTCTTTTCATCAGTGTCTTAGAGTTTTTGGAGTACATGTCTTTTTCCTCTTTAGGTAGGTTTATTTTTAGGTGTTTTATTCTCTTTCATGCAATGGTAAATGGGATTGTTTCCTTATTTTCTCTTTCTGATCTTTCATTGATAGTGTATAGAAATGCAACAGATTTCTGTGTATTAATTTTATATCCTCCAACTTTATCAAATTCATTCGTGAATTCTAGTAGTTTTCTGGTGACATCATTAGGATTTTCTAGGTATATTACCATATCATCTACAAACAGTCACAGTTCTACTTCTTCCTTTCCCATTTGGATTTCTTTTATTTCTTTTTCTTCTCTGATTGCCATGCCTAGGACTTCCAAAACTATGTCGAATAAGAGTGGTGAGATTTGACATCCTTGTCTTGTTCCTGATGTTAGAGGGAATGCTTTCAGCTTTTCATGATTCAGTATGATGTTAGCTGTGAGTTTGTTATATATGGCCTTCATAATGTTGAGGTATGTGCCCTCTATGACTGCTTTCTATAGTTTTTTTTTAAAATCATAAATCCATGTTAAATTTTATCAGAAGCTTTTTCTGCATCTGTTGTGATGATCATATGGTTTTTATTCTTCAATTTGTTGATGTGGAGATTTGTGGACATTGAAAAATTCCTGCACCCCTGGGGCAAATTCTACTTAATCATGGTGTATGTTCCCTTTAAAGTATTGTTAGATTCAATTTGCTAGTATCTATGTTCATCAGTAATATTGGCCTGTAATTTTCTTGTTTTGTGGCATCATTGTCTGGTTTTGGTGTCAGGATGATTGTAGCTTCATAGAATGCATTTGGAAGTGTTCATTCCTCCACAATTTTTTGGAATAGTTTCAAAGAAGTAGGTGTTAACTTCTCTAAATGTTTGGTAGAATTCACCTGTGAAGCCATCTGGTCTTAGATTATTGTTTGTTGAGAGTTTTTTGATTACTGATTCAATTTCAGTGATTATAATTGATCTGTTCATATTTTCTATTTTTTCCTGGTTCCATTTTGGGAGATTGTATATTTCTAAGAATTTGTCCATTTCTTCCAAGTTTTCCATTTTATTGGAATATAATTGCTCATAATAATCTCTTATGATCCTTTATATTTCTGTAGTGTTGATGGTAACTTCTTTTTCACCTCTGATTTTATTGATTTGGGCTCTCTCCTTTTTTTTTTCTTGGTGAGTTTGAGAAATCGTTTATCAGTTTCATCTTTTCAAAGAACTAGCATTTAGCTTTATTCACTTTTTCTATTGATTTTTTAGTGTTTAATTAATTAATTAATCTTTTTAGGTCTGCACCCATGGCTTATGGAAGTTTCCAGGTTAGGGCTCAAATTGGAGCTGTAGCTGCTGGCCTACACCACAGACACAGCAATGCAGGATCTGAGTTCTGTCTGGAACCTACACCACATCTCATGGCAATGCTGGATCCTTAACCCACTGATTGAGGCTAGGGATCAAACCCACATCCTTATGGATATTAGTTTTGTTCATTACTGTTGAGCCACAGTGGTTACTCCCTGTTTTATTTTTTTCTTCTCTGATCTTTATCATTTCTTTCCTTCTACTAATTTGGGTTTTTTGGTTCTTTTTTCTCTAGTTAGTTTAGGTGTAAGTTTAGGTTTTTTGAGATTTTTCTGGCGTCTTGAGGTAAATTTATATCACTATAAACTTCTCTCTTTTAAACTGCTTTTGTTACATCCCATAGGTTTTAGATTGTTGTGTTTTATTTTCATTTGTCTCTAAGTATTCTTCGATTTCCTTTTTGATTTCTTCAGTGATCCATTGTTTGTTTAGTAGCACATTGTATAGCCACCATGCATTTGTTTTTTTTTTTTTCTTTTTTTGCAGTTTTTCCTTGTAGTTGATTTCTAGTCTTATAGTGCTGTGGTCGGAAAAGATGCTTGATATGATTTCAATTTTCTTAAATTTGATGAGGCTTCCTTTTTAGCCTAACATGCAGTCTAGCCTGAGAATGTTCCAGGTGCACTTGAAAAGAATGTGTATTCTGTTTCAATTGGGTGGAATGCTCTCTAAATACCAATTAAGTCAATTTGGTCTATAATAGTCTTTATTTTTTATTTTTTATTTTTTTGGTCTGTAATAGCCTTTAAAATGTAAAATTATAGTATAGTTGACATAATATTTTGTTAGTTTCAAATATATAGCAAAGCAATTTTGGTTAAACATATATAGGCATTATACATATTTTTCTATTCTATTATAGTTTATTACAAGATGTTGACTATAGCTCACTCTGTTATACAATAGGTCCTTATTGTTTATCTATTTTGTATATGATAGTGTGCATCTGTTAATTCCATACTCCTAATTGATCACTGTACCCCCACTTTGGTAACCATAAGTTTATTTTCCATGTCTGTGAATCTGTTTCTATTTTGTTATTAATTTGTACCATTTTTTTATATTCTACATAAAAGCAACATCATATTGTCTTTGTCTGACTTACCTCATTTAGTATGATAATATCCAGGTCCATCCACATTGTTGCAAGTGATATTATTTTATTCTTTTTTGTTGCTGAATAATATTCCATATGTATGATGTATGCACATATATCAGTATCTATATATCTACTTTATCTATTCATCTGTTGATGGACACTTAGATTGCTTCCATATCTTGGTATTTGTGAATAATACTGCTGTGAACATTGGGGTGCATGTATCCTTTCAAATTAGTGTGTTTTTTTTCAGATATATACCCAGGAGTGGAATTGCTGAGTTATATGGTAGTTCTATTTTTAGTTTTTTGAGAAACCTCCATACCGTTTTCCACAGTGTCTGCACAAATTAGCATTCCCACCAACAGTGTAAAAGTGTTCCATTTTCTCTACATTCTTGTCAACATTTTTTATTTGTGGTCTTTTTCATGATAGCCATTCTGACAGATTGAGGTGAGCTCTCATTGTATTTTTGATTTACATTTCTCTGATGATTATCAATGTTGAACATCCTTTCCTGTGACTGCTTGTCTTCTCAGTTTTGATTTAGCAAATTAAAATTCACCTGTGAGGTCTTAAGGTAGGTAGGTGATGCTATTTGGCTGATTGCTTATTTTATAGGAAGAGTGAGAAAGATTTTGGCCTGTAATTTTCCCATGGTAGAGGTGGTGATAGGTCCTGCCTTCAGTGATTAAAATTGTGCTGTCAGGGTACCTAGTTTCCTAGTGAAGCTATATTAGCTTAAAGTTGAAATGCTCATGGTATACTGTCATGTAATATGATTATAGAAATATCAGATTACATTAATATTTTTATGTTCAGGGTCATACTCCCCGCCATAGTTTATTTTTAAAAAAATTCAATGAATATTATTATATTTATAATTTTACAATGATCATCACAAGCCAATTTTATAGCATTTCCATCACCAAATCCCAGCACATGCCCCCACACCCCAACCTGTCTCATTTGAAAAACAAATTTTTCAAAATCTGTGAGTCAGTATCTGCTCTGCAAAGAAGTTCATTGTATCCTTTTTTTAGATTCCACATGTAAGTGATAGCATTTGATGTTGGTGTCTCATTGTCTGACTGACTTCACATTGCATGATAATTTCTAGGTCCATTCATGTTGCTAAAAATGCCATTATTTCTTTCCTCTTAATAGCTGAATAATATTTCATTGAGTATATGTACCACATCTTCTTGATCCACTCCTCTGTTGATGGACATTTAAATTGTTTCCATATCTTGGCTATTGTATATAGTGCTACAGTGCACATTGGAGTACATGTGTCAAGTCATGGTTTTCTCTGGATAGATGCCCAGGAGTGGGATTGCTGGATCAAATGGTAATTCTATTTTTAGTTTTCTGAGGCATCTCCATACTATTTTCCACAGGGGTTGCACCAATTTACATTCCCACCAACAGTGTAATAGGATTCCCTTTTCTCCATGCCCTCTCCATCATTTATTGTTTGTAGACTTTCTGATGGTGTCCATTCTGGCTGGTGTAAGGTGGTACCTCATAGTGGTTTTGATTTGCATTTCTCTAATAATTAGTGATGTTGAGCATTTTTTCATGTGTATTTTTTTGCCATCTGTATGTCTTCTTCAGAGAATTGTCTGTTTAGGCCTTCTGTCCATTTTTTGATGCGTTTTTTTTTTTTTTTTTGGTATGGAGCTGCAGAAGGTGTTTATAAATTTTGGATATTAATCCCTTGTCAGTTGATTCATTTGCAAAGATTTTCTCCCATTCTGTGTGTTGTCTTTTCATTTTGTTTATGGTTTCCGTTGCTGTGCAGTAACTTTTAAGTTTAATTAAGTCCCATTTGCTCATTTTTGTTTTTATTGTCAGTACTCTAGGACTTGGATCTGAGAAGATATTGCTATGGTTTATGTTGGAGAGTGTTTGGCCTACATTTTCCTCTAAGAGTTTTATAGTGTCTGGTCTTATATTTAGGTCTTTAATCCATTTGGAGTTTATTTGTGTGTATGGTGTTAGGAAGTGTTCTAATTTCACTCTTTAGATGTGGCTGTCAAGTTTTCCCAGCACCACTTATTGAAGAGGCTGTCTTTTCTCCATTGCATATTCTTGCCTCCTTTGTCATAGATTAGTTGGCTGTAGGTACATGGGTTTCATTCTGGGCTTTCTATCCTCTTCCACTGATCTATACTTCTGTCTTTGTGTCAGTACCATATGGTTTTGATGACTGTTGCTTTGTAGTATAGTCTGAAGTCCGGGAGGCTGATTCCTCCAGCTCCATTTTCTTTTTCAGGATATCTTTGGCCATTCTGGGTCTTTTGTGCTTCCAAACAAACTTTAAAACATTTTGTTTGAGTTCTGTGAAAGATGTCCTTGGTAATTTGATAGGGATTGCATTGAATCTGTAGATTGCCTTGGGTAGTATAGTCATTTTGATAATATTAACTCTTCCAATCCAAGAGCATGATATATCTTTCCATCTATTTGTGTCCCCTTTGATTTCTTTCATCAGTGTCTTATAGTTTTCAGAGTCCAGGTCTTTTGTCTATTTAGGTATCTTTATTCCTAAGTATTTTATTCTTTTCAATGCGATGGTAAATGGGGTCGTTTCCCTAATTTCTCTTTTTGATCTTTTGTTGTTAGTATATAGAAATGCCATCGATTTCTGTGTATTAATTTTGTATCCTGTGACTTTGCCAAATTCATGGATGAACTCTAACAGTTTTCTGGTCGAGTCTTTAGGATTCTCTAGGTATAGTATCATGTCATCTGCAAATGATACTTCTTCCTTTTTGGTTTGGATTACTTTTATTTCTTTTTCTTCTAGATTGCCCTGTCCAGGACTTCCAAAATTATGTTGAATAGTAGTGGTGAGAGAGGACATGCTTGTCCTGTTCCTGATCTCAGCAGGAATTCTTTCAGCTTTTCAACATTGAGAATGATGTTAGCTCTGAGCTTGTCATATATGGCCTGTATTATGTTGAGGTTGGTTCCCTCTATGCCCACTTTCTGAAGGGTTTTTATCAGAAATGGGTGTTGGATTTTGTCAAAGGCTTTTTGTGCATCTATTGAGAGGGTCATATGGTTTTTATTCTTCAGTTTGTTAATGTGGTGTATCACATTGATCGATTTGCAGATATTGAAGAACTCTTGCATCCCTGGGATAAATACCACTTGATCATGATGTACAATTCTTTTAATGTATTGTCGGATGCGGTTTGCTTGTGTTTTGTTGAGGAATTTTGCATCTATGTTCATCAGTGAAATTGGCCTGTGGTTTTCTTTTTTTGTTGTATCTTTGTCTGGTTTGGGTATCAGGGTGATGGTGGCCTCATAGAATGAGTTGTGGGGCTTTGTCTCTCAGTGAGATTAGTGGTGGCTGTGTGTCTTAGGAGTCTTTAGGTAGCCTGTTTACTTATGGGTGGGGCTGTAATCCCACCTGAATTATTATTTTGCCTGGTGCTTCTCAGCACTGATGGAGGGGCCAGGCCAGATTTTCCTAAAATGGCCACCTGTAGAGGAACACATGCTGCTGAATAGTCCCAAGAGCTTTGCCTCCAGTCTCCTTCCCCCACAACAAGCCAAAGTCACCCTCTGTTTTCCCAGGTGATCCTCCAAGAACTGCAGTCAGGTCCTACCCAGATTCCTATGGAGCCTCTGCTTTGCCCTGTGACCCAGTGCACATGAAAGCCTGTGTGCATCTTTTAAGAATGGGTCTTTGTTTCCCCCAGACCTGTGGAACTCCTGTGCACCAGCCTCACTGGCCTTCAATCCCAGATCCCCAGGTGTGGGTACCTGACATAGGGCTCAGAACCCTCACTTCTGTAGTAGGTGAGTCTCTGTGATACTATTACTTTCCAGTTTGTGGGCTTCCCACCTGGCAAGTATCAGGTTGCTTATATATTGTAATCACTGCTCCTACTGTCTTAATGTGGCCTCCTATTTGTCTTTGGGAGTAGGATATCTTTTTGAAAGTTTCCAGTCCATTTGGTTGAAGGTTGTTCAGCGTTTGCTTGTAATTCTGTTGTTTTTCTCAGGGTCATACTTTGAATAAGCTACTCAGAAAAATAATTAAGTGGACATATCCTAGTAGATTCATTTTAGAATGTGCACTATTTCTTATTTCAGTTTTGTTTTTTTTTTTTTTTTTTTTTTTTTTTTTGTGGCTGCACCCAGGCATGCGGAAGTTCCTGGGCTAGGGATTAACCCATGCCACAAATGCAGCAACACCAGATCCTTAACCCTCTGTGCAGAAAGGGAACTTCCAATGTATTTTTCTTTTTTTATCTTTCTTTTTAGGTATGCACCTGTGGCATATGTACTTTTCTGTGCTGGGGGTTGCATTGGAGCTGCAGCTGCAGGCATATACCACAGCCACAGGCAACACTGGATCTGAGCCACATCTGTGACCTACAACTCAGCTTGCAGCAATGCTGGATCCTTAACTTACTTAGTGAGGCCAGGAATTGAATCTGCATACTCACGGACACTCTGTCAGGTTCTTAACCAACTCAGCCACAACAGGAACTTGAAAATTGTTTTATTTTTATTAGTTAGGAAAAAATACAGTGTAAACTGTGAAACCATAGTGAGTGAACTTTATTTTTTCATAATCAATTCAGTATGATGATTTCTAGATTGGGTTCCCTAGGACCCAATCAAATAATTTACTGAGGGGAAGGTGCTTTCTATAGAAAGGAAGGCAGAAACATAGGATAAAGCAGGGGAAAAAAAGATAAACAAGAATGCAGTCTCAGCTATAGAACAGCTTACTGTAAATCCATGAGGAAGCACTGGAGTATAAGTGGTATTGGTAGATCCCATCCTGAGTCATGTTCTATCCAGTCATTGACCAAGATATACCTCCTGGTGGTGGTGGGTGAACCTACCTGTGCAAGGGAACTCCCATTTGATAAAGGGCAATTCTCATAGAAGTGGTTAAAATTGTCATCACTCAGTACTCATCTAGGATTGGGTGTGTGCTGGCTTAAAAAGGGCATTGGGGCAGAGTACCAATAGCACCCATTAAATTACACACCTCGCACAATGCTCTGATCATTTTGCTCTGTTGTTAAGTTCACTTCATTCAAACACATCTTCAGGATTCTGGGTGGTTGTCATTTCTGGGAAAACTTAGGAGAGGAAGGTTAGTGGGATGAATTTCAGCTCCCCCACTGCTATAGTTTTTCCCAGTGTCATCATTGATATTCATAATTTCCCTCCCCTCTCACCCTTACCAAACTCTTGTTCCCTTTGATGAATAGTTGATGAATATATCTTCTGCTCTAGGTTGCTTACTGAATCAGTACAGATCCCACTGGCTGAGTCATCCTGTCTGCTTGGTTGTTTGGCGCCTTTTCTTTTTTGTTTTTTTGGGCCGTACTTGTGGCATATGGAAGTTCCCAGACTAGGGGTTGAATCAGAGGTGAAGCTGATTCAACAATGCCAGGTCCAAGCCACATCTGCTATCTATACTGCAGCTCACAGCCATGCCGGATCCTTAACCCACATAGTGAGGCCAGGGATTGAACCCACATCCTCATGGATACTAGCTGGGTTCTTAACCCACTGAGCCACAGCAGGAACTCCTGGTGCCTTTTCTGAAAGAGCTGAGCACTTGACTCTATGTCCTTAGCAGTCGGTAATTGTCATAATGACTGGGCAATAGGTGGATGTGTCCATTGGATCACTTTAATGCCTAATCATTTTTCAAGTCTGTATTATGTTGTTGCAGCAATCCTAACTCCTGATGATTATTACAGTTTTTCTGCAAGTATGGTAACTCTTTTCTTTGCTGCTGGTCTATTTTATGAGGATCACAATATGACCAGGAATCAGCTATAGTTTTCAGTTCAGTGGGACTCTCACTTTTTATCCTCATGGAAGAATTCCCCCTCTAGAAACATCATGTCCTTGATCATCCACTCTTGACCAGAAATCCTAAAATCATGGGGTATAGAAGAAAACATGCCCTAAGTGGGACCCTATGAGTAAGGTCTCTCCTATTCTATCACTGGGTTCCTGAATGTATGTATTCTGGCTATTGAGCACAATACTATATACTGGCCATTGGTTTAATGTACACTGTATCTTGAAGAATCATGTCCCATTTCTCTAGGTGTCACCTCTGAGCCAGCACATCAGCTATACCTTCAAAAGGGCTCTTTCATCACTCTCTCAGCCTGGCAACTTCTGAATGGTTTGATATATGATAAGGCTTGTAGATGCCATGGTTGTCTGCCTATACTACCTAAGTGCATCCTTTAGTCTGAGGTGACAGTATAGGGGATCCAAGCTGGTATATCAGACAATTTGTGAGTCTTTGGATAGCAGTGCTGGCTGAGACACTTATAGGTAGTAAAGGCAAATCCACACCTTGAGTGTCTATTATTTCCAGTCAGCATGGACCGCTCCCTTTCTAAGATGGAAGGGGTCTGATGTAATCAATTTGCTACCAGGTGGTTCATTGGTAAGAAGGATGTTACCATCTTAGGGGCTTGTGCTGGTCTTTATGGCTGGTGGGTTAGATATTTCTCAGCAGCAATAGCCAGATCAGCCATGGTGAGAGGGAGCTCAACCTGTGGTCTTAATAATAGCCTCCAGCCCTTCCAAGGTGAACACTCTGCTCCTGAGAATACTGTGTGCATGTGAGGGGGGCTGAATGCAGACTCTGGCTGATATCTACTGGCTGAGTCATCCTGTCCTCTTGCCTGTTTGGTGTCTTTTCTGAAGTACGTTCTCACTGGTGGACATTAATGTGTGATTCAAAGATCCTCACATTTGTGCCCACTCCCATAGGTGTATCAACTTACCTCTTCCCCAGACTCCTTGTCCTTGATCATCCATTCTTGCTCACTCAACCCTTGTGTACCCTCACCTCATGCCCCCTTTCTTTCCACACAAAGTTGGTGACTAGGTGTTGTGCCCACAGAGAGACCCATGGGAGAAATTCCCCTTATTACTGTCGTTCTGGTCCACAGCAGTGGTCTAAGTCTGCTTGCAGTCACTTACTGA
The DNA here is from genome assembly GCF_016906955.1 of Phacochoerus africanus. Classification (NCBI taxonomy): domain Eukaryota; kingdom Metazoa; phylum Chordata; class Mammalia; order Artiodactyla; family Suidae; genus Phacochoerus; species Phacochoerus africanus. The sequence continues at coordinate 181,508,777 of NC_062545.1, read as the reverse complement.
GCTGGCCAAGCTGTGACCCAAGCTCTGGAATATTCATCTTCTATCAGCTGGTCATAGGGAACCCCCATGAAGTGGGAGGAAACATCAGAGCACCACTGGTAGGTGACATGAGGATTTGGGACACTTGTTAGTATAGCTTTCGTGTGACCTATGGATCAGCTTGAACGTGATCATAAATGTACTATTTCCTTTTATGATGACAGCTTGAACCTGATCATAAATGTACTATTTCCTTTTATGATGAATTGTTGTTGGGCACATTGGACCTTACGGTGAGTTGAATAAGCTTTGAAGAAAGTAATGAAATAAGTTATGTGGAAATCTAGGAGAAATTTATTGCAGCTATAAAAAAGCAAAGAAGAGACTCTTTATATTGATAATGGAAAGATAGGCAAGATACTTAGTTAAGTAAAAAAAAAAGGAAGGAATAAATAGAAAATGTTTAAAATTGATAAAAGAGGAAATAGGCATAATTTACCATTTAGATGTGTGGTGGTAACCACTAAGGAAACTAAAAGCTGAAACCAATGAAAGTTTATTTTAGAAGAAAGATTATTGGTAGGTCAGGAAAGGACCAGGAACTGCTACTTTTCATTTAATAGCTTATTTTTCAAAACAAAAAAATTTTAATTGAAGTTTAGTTGATTTGTATGTTGAGTTAGTTTCAGATGTACAGAAAATTGATTCAGTTTTATATGTATGTATAAGTAACTGAATATATATTATAATATATATATTTTAGAATATATGTATGAATGTTATATGTGTAACTATTATTTTTCAGATTCTTTTTCAGTATAGGTTATTACAGGATTATTTATTTATTTATTTAATTGTGCAATTTTTTATTTCCCCAATACATTATTTTTTTTCCTACTATACAGCATGGTGACCCAGTTACACATACATGTATACATCCTTTTTTCTCACATTATCATGCTTCATCATAAGTGACTAGATATAGTTCCCAGTGCTACACAGCAGGATCTCATTACTTATTCCAAAGGCAATAGTCTGCATCTATTAACCCCAAGCTCCCAATTCATCCCACTCCCCCCCCGCCCACCCCGGCAACCGCAAATCTATTCTCCAAGTTCATGATTTTCTTTTCTGTGGAAAGGTTCATTTGTGCCATATAATAGATTCCAGATATTAGTGATATCATATGGTATTTGTTTTTCTCTTTCTGACATACTTCACTCAGTATGAGAGTCTCTAGTTCCATCCATGTTGCAATTTAGTTCCCTGTGCTATACAGCAGGTCTTTTTTGTTTCTCTCTTTTATATATAACAGTGTGTCTCTGTTAACCCCAAACTCCTAATTTTTTCCTGTCCCCTTTTCCCTTGGCAACCATAAGTTTAGCTTTTTGTACCATTTTAGTTTATTTCTTTTTACTGTTTACATGGAGCAAGTGGGAAGGGTAAGAGGGAAAGAACAGCAGGAGATGAGATAGTTTTGGAGAAGGTCCCAGTCAGAAGCCTGGTGGGCTTTTCTGATGCTCATGTATGAGTTACTGATCTTGACTCTACCTCAGATAAGCTATTCTGCCAGTGTCCCATCTTGGCTGCCATGATCCATCATAGCCCCTGGTGTCTCCTTCCCTGCCTGTTCCCCGTTTGGTAGCATGGATGTTAGCAGATCCAAGTTGGTGCAAATGCTTTCACCGATGTGCTCTCTGAGGGATTAGGCAATCATGCATTTGCTTGATTTGCAATCCTTGTATGGCACCTAGGGAAGTGTGGAAGGATTACACAGTACAGTATCCTGCAAGAATGTGGAAGAGACTTCTGAAGTTACTCAAATGTGAAGCATTGTTCACCTGATGGTCTTTGAACCTGCTTCTGCCTGCAGTGTCTTTTCTTGTAGCCTCTGCTCCATTTGCCCTTTAGGCCTCGGCTTTCCATGATGCTGATCAAAAGTTGGCTTGCTACCCTCTCCTCCTGCCCCTTGTTTGCTCCTTTGTGTCTCCATTCATACTTATTAATCTGTTTACTTGTTTTCTGTCTAGCTCCCCTAACAGTACCTAAGCTATACTTCAACTTTATCATTCATTTCTTTTATCTGAATTGAACTTAAAAAATTTATTTGAATGTGAACTTGAAAAAATTTATTTTTTTTTTGCCTTCCTTTGCTCATCAGAGAAATTTTAAAAGCAATGGAAGCATTTGTATTGAATGATTGAATGTTGAACTCTTTTTGCATTATGTGTATATATAAATTTGCTACAATTCATTCATAATATTAATACTTTAAACAGTCCACAATAAATATTATAAAAGATGTGAAACAATAAAATTCAAGCAACTTAATGAGCTGTTAGAAGGAACAGATTTCAAGTGTGGTTGAAAAGGTATACAGGTATGTGTTAAGATTTGGTCTGGCTGACAGTGACAGTAAATCCCAAATAACAGTGGCGTAAATAAGATGGAAAATTACTTAATTTTCATATTCAAGTCTTAAGTTAAGTGGTCCCTGGCCTGGGCTCAGTGGTTTCAGACATCTAGGCTGCTTACATTTTGTTTCTTTGCTCTGTTGCTCTGTTTTTGCATGATGTATTTGCCTTAAGATGCCCTTGTTAAGGAATCTCACACTCTGAGATGAATGGTTCCAGCCTTCACTTTTGCCCTCCAGCCAGCAATAAGGAAGAAGGGAAAGTGAAAGATTGTTCCTCCTTCCTTGAAGGACATTTCCTGGAAATTGCTTCTGATATTCTCCTTTACATCTTATTGTTCATAATTTGTCATTTGGTACACCTATCTAAAACAGTGGCTGGGAAAAGTAATCCTTATTTTGGGTTTCCAGGCACTCAATGAAAAATAAAGGGTTCTTGAGGCTTGGGTTGCTGCTGAGGCATGAGGTGGATCCCTGGCCTGAGGTAGTGTGTTAAGGATCTGGAGCTGTTGTGGCTCTGGTGTAGGTTGTAGCTACAGCTCATATTTGATCACTGGCTCTGGGAACTTCCATATGCTTCAGGTGTGGGGAAAATAAAAGGAGTTCTATTACTATGAAAGAATGTAGCATAGTTGTTTAGGGAAAACTAGAGGTATTTGCCATAATGCATGCCTACCATCATTGTTTTAGCCATCTTTTTTTTTTTTTTAAATGCAACAAGTTTTGGGTATATTGGAAATTTTTTTTTTGTCTTTTTGCCATTCCTTGGGCAGCTCCTGTGGCATATGGAGGTTCACAGGCTAGGGGTCGAATCGGAGCCATAGCCACCGGCCTACGCCAGAGCCACAGCAAAGCGGGATCCGAGCCGCGTCTACAATCTACACCACAGCTCACGGCAACACTGGATCCTTAACCCACTGAGCAAGGCCAGGGATCGAACCCACAACCTCAAGGTTCCTAGTTGGATTTGTTAACCACTGAGCCACGACGGGAACTCCATATATTGGAAATTCTTTACGGTTACTCTGCTACATAAACATTTTATACGAACATTTCCATTTCCATATGTACCTTATGGTATTGCTTTCTTTCATTTACTGGTTTGCAATTTTATTTTAATTAATTAATTAATTAATTAATTTTTTGTCTTTTGAGGGCTGTGCCCTGGGCATATGGAGGTTCCCAGGCTAGGGGTCCAATTGGAGCTATAGCCACCAGCCTACACCACAGCCACAGCAACCCGGGACCTTTAACCCACTGAGAGAGGCCAGGGATCAAACCTCAACCTCACGGTTCCTAGTCGGATTTGTTTCCCCTGTGCCATGATGGGAGCGCCATGACAGGAACTCCTTTTTTTTTTTTTTTTTTTTTAAATTTTATTTCACAGCCTTTTTCACATGGGTTTGAAAAGACACACTGTAGGTGTCTTATCTGTTAGGGTAGAGTTGAACCACTTTCAGTCCTGGCATTTATCGTATTTTATATCTCTTCTTAATTAAGTTTTATATCTTGTATCTCTTTGCTCAGTGTTTCCTGTAAATTATCCATCTTTGCCTCCAGTTTATTTCCAATACCTTGCATCATCTTAAGCATCAAAAATCTAAAGTCTTTCTCCTGGAGACTGACAATCTCCTGATCACTTAGCTGTCTTTCTGGGGGTTTTTCTTTCTCCCTTATCTGAGTTATAGTTTTTTGTCTTTTCATTTTTATAGGTTTTTAGTGTGGTGACCTTTTTTACAGATAATAGAGTTATAGCCTCTCTTCTGGTGTCTTCCCCCTTTGTGGCTGAAGTCGATATGGGGGCTTGCTGTAGGCTTTCTGATGGGAGGGACTGATGCCTGCCCACTGGTAGGTGGAGCCGATTCTAATCCCTCTGGTGGATGGGGCTTTGTCTCTGGGTGAGATTAGAGGTAACTGTGTGCCTGGGGTGTCTTTAGGCAGCCTGTTTGTTGATGTGGAGGGGGAGCTGTGAGGCCATGTGGATTGTTGTTTGCCCTGGGGCTTCTCAGCGCTGATGGGTGGGGCCAGATTTTGCCAAAATGGCCACCTCCAGAGAAAGGCATGCTGCTGAATATTCCCAAGAGCTTTGCTTCCAATGTCCTTCCCCCAACAACAAGCCACATTCACCCCTGTTTTCCCAGGAGGTCCTCCAAGAACTGCAGTCAGGTTTGACCCAAATTCCTATAGAGACTTTGCTCTGCCCTGGGACCCAGTGCATGTGAAAGTCTATGTGCACCTTTTAAGAATGGGGTCTCCATTTCCCCCAGTCCCATGGAGCTCCTGTGCACAAGCCTCACTGGCCTTCAATGCCAGATGCTCTGGGGACTCTTTCTCCCAGTGCCAGATCCCCACACATGGGAGTTTGATGTGGGCCTCAGAACTCTCATGTAGGTGAGTGTCAGTGAACCAGTTACTTTCTAGTCTGTGGGGCTTCCGACCCAGGAGGTATGAGGTTACTTATATCGCATAATTGCCCCTCCTACCTCTTGAGATGGCCTCCTCTTTGTCTTATGGAGTAGGATATCTTTTTGAAAGTTTCCAGTCCATTTGGTGGAATATTTCTCAGCATTTGTTTGTAAATTTTGTTGTTTTTATGAGAGAAGTTGAGCTCCAGTCCTTCTATTCCAACATCTTAATCCCTCCAGTCCTGGCATTTAACACAGCATAAAAAAATTGTGTCTTTGAAAATTTGCAAGTTTAGGAATGCTAATCAGGGTAGGCTTCCATTCCCTTCATCACTTGTTTTGTTTTCATTATAAAAATCATATACTACTCCTATTTTTCTATTATAAACTAAGGAGTTGCCATGTTTCCTCAAGCTCATTCTTCTCATATTATTAAAATAAGGATGAAAATAACTTAGTTTAGTTATATTTCTCTCTAATTTGTCTTTATCGTAGCAAGATAGCTGTGGCTTCTAACAGTGCATTTAACTATCATTGGGAAAATTTAAACAGTCTGAAGTAATTAGAGTGTACCTTTATAAGGAGTAATGAGTAGTGTCTTGGTTACTAAGGGCAGCGTCTCCTTTTCATAGTGGTAATATAAGAGAGAGAAACTCCCAACTCATGGTACATGCCTCCCTAAGGGGTGTATCCAAGGAAATCTCCAAAATGGAGATTTGCAAAAGCCCATGTACCAGAATATAGATCCTCACATGTTTATATGGGTAACCCTGTTTTTAAAATACAAACAATGAAACATATTCATTTCAAAACATGTCTTTCATGCCATCTTCATGGTTATCCTCTCATTTGTACTATTATTTACTTATTTTTCTTTAAATATACTCCCTTTTGAAAAACTTTAAATTCATTAAAAAGAAACATCATATTATTACTTTAAGTAAAAGTCAGTTTCAGTTGTCACAAATAGAAGATAACTATAATAATAAATAAAATTACTCCCCACATTGTCATTAGATAGAGAACAAAGAAAAACAATCATAACATGTTATAAATGAAATTGACTTACAAAATGCAAGATCCTTGAGGAGAAGAATGGAATTTTTCTTTTTTTAGCGATCAGTAATAAGGAGATAGTAGGTTTAGTGTCACATAGTTTAAACAAATTTGAACTCCTACTTATGATTTTTGGTGTCACTTAGCACTGAGAGTGTCACTTATAGGTGTATATGGTTAGGAAGAGCCAAGGATAATTAGTTTTGTTTTCTGATGACGTTATGCATGCTTGTCCATACAAGAGCTCAGTGATGTGTATGGAAACGCGGTATGTGGGGATCCATGTTAGAGATCTAGAGATCTAGAGATCTAGAGATCTAGGCCATCATCATTGGTAATGATCCAAGAAAGTCAGTCACTAGACATGTGAAGCATTCAAGCTCATGCCAAGGTATAGTGCCTTGTTCAGTCTGAATTAGATGGGTTTACTGCAGTTCCAACAACTCTTATCTTATCCTAAGCCACAAGACCCTTGGGTGTGTTGTACTAGTTATATATTTTTCTTAAGACACAGGAAAATAAATACAGAATTATAAAAAATGTTTTTTGGTGTAATTCATAACTCAGTGGTTGCCCATCTCATCATAGTGCCTATGTGGAAAGAGGTCTACATGCATTTGGCTTGGATAACAATTTGTAGAAGAGTGTTGATTTAGGGAACTGTTGAGAAATTTTTATCTGCACTGAGGTCTTGCATTTTTGTGCATGAGAAATTTCAGAGAATTGTATATGTTTTAGGATATTTCAGAAAAAAATTCTAGATCCTATCCCTAATGTATTTCTTCTAAACCTCATTTATCCTAAATGCAGAGGCATGTAGTACCATGCTGATATTTGATAAGGTGGTGGAAATAATTCCTGAAGTGCCTGGGCAAATTCTGTCATTGGATATTACTTTTTATATAAACCATTGCTAACCCAGAATTAAGGGCACATCAGTTTTCCAAGGGCACAGAAAAGGCTTCAAAGCTCTCCAATTTGCAGCTCATATAGCGTGTATAAAAACAGGGGTTTTGCAACTTTGCTATTAAAGGTCAGAAATGAGAAGACCGCCTTGAACTCTCTTAAGATCTTGTAAAAAATCACTTGGCTTTGTCATTTCTATCAATAAATGACCTTCTAGTGAGCATGATTAAAATATAGAATCAAAATCTAAAAGCTAGAAAGCACTGGCTTAATAGAGATCATGTTTAGAAGTACTTTTGTCTGGAAAGAGTATCAATTTTTTTTTACACCAGTCTAATATATATTGAATCCAGTCTCCAAAGACTTTGTTGAGCTCTATGGTTTTTATTATATAAAGACTTGGAGATCTGAACTATTTCTACTGCCAAGCCCCCAATGGATGAGGGGACAGAAATGATTAAAGATGCTGATCTTAAATTTACCAGCTAGGGATTTAAAAATGCTTTCTCAAATGAATTCAACAATCATTTATTGGTGACGTTACTGGCATCATCTGGCTTTTGTCCTAGAGATGTTCACTGTTAGAGAGGGAGTCAGGCATTTACATAATGCAAACCAAATTGTGATAAGTGATCTATATCAATTTAAAGTGGGAAAATTTGTGAAGGAGGAGGGAGTGATTAATTCTTGGTGAGGGACATCTTTAGAAAAGTAATACTTTAGCAGACATTTTAAAAATAAGGAGTCTGTGGGAGTTCCTGTTGTGGCTCAGCAGGTTAAGAACCTGACCAGTATCCATGAGGATGCTGGTTCAATCCCTGGCCTCCCTCAGTGGGTTAAGGATCTGTCATTGCCACTAGCTGTGGTATAGGTCATGGATGTAACTTGGATCTGGTGGTGGTGTGCTTGTGGTGTAGGCTGGCAGCTGCAGCTCTGATCTGACCTCTAGCCTGGGAACTTCCATATGCTGCAGGCGGGGCCTTAAAAGAAACAAATAAAAAAAAATAAGGATTTTGCTTTATGGAGAATGACAGTAAGACATTTCAAGTTACTTGAAAATGTAACTTGACCTGGAAAGGACCTGGAAAGCATGATGGATTGATCGGGGACATATGAGTCATGCTTTGGAGTTGGAGACGGGTGGTGTTAGGAGGGAGGGGAAGAGGAATCTAAAATGTGTTGGAGGCACTTGGGAGAGCCTTTGAATTTCACTCTGGGGAGTTTGGGTATTATTTTGTATAAGGTGATGAGCCTTCAGGGACTTGAAGAGTGGAGTGATATTCAATTTGTTGCAAAAGATAACTGGGAGCAATTTGGAGGAAGGCAGATTGGAAACAGAAAAAGTTCAGAGCTTATGCAGTCATGTGAGTGAGAGATTATAATGAGCTAGTGTGGGGAAATGAGGCAAGGCAGATGTGAGACAGATTGAATATCTATCATTAGGACTTAACTATTGATGGACATGTAAATAAATAATTGTAATTTGTTGTTAGTCTTGTAATAAAGGCATATACAGAGTACTGTAAAAGGTCAGAGAATGCTTCATAGATGAGAGGACATTGTAGAAAAGTAGAATATCAACAAGTTTTAAGACCTTACAGGTGGAAGAAGCAGAATAACTTGATATAGTTATCTGGCAACCACACATTGGAGGTTCTCAGTTGGGTTCCATGTTAGAGTTACCCGGGAAGCTTTGAAAAAATCCATCATAATGATTAAGGTTCACAGTGAGACAGTGTTGATTGAGCCTAATCACACATGCTTTTACAAAGTGTTCCAGGTGGTTTTTAATGTACATCCAGCATTAAGGTCCATTGCCATAAGCAGTTTGCTGTGAATGAGTATGATGTGTGTAGAAGAGTGGGGAGGTTGAAGTCAGAGGTTAGCCCTTAGATGCCATACGAAGATGTCATTATATTCTAAACTGGGACATTTGTGAGAGTAAGAGGAAGCTGTTAATAATAATCTATCTGGGATAATGGGTTAAAATCAGGACTGTTTTAGGGAAATGTGGATGTATACTCACACCATCATATGAACTATGGGGAAACTTTGAAGATTTCTAAGTATGGATAGTACATGATTAAACCTCATTTTTGGAACTATTTTGGCTACAACAGTGTATAGAAGGGATTGGAAAGGAGAAAGACTTAAATCAGAGATACTGGTTGGGAAATGTTTTTAATCATACAGATGAGCAAGACTACAGTACTAATTAAAGATTTGGCTATGAAATGAGAGAAATGAAAGTCAATAGAGAAGATGTTAAGGAGTTAGGTTGGTTGGTATAATAGCAAAAGTTACACTGGATTAAGTTAAACAGGCAAGAAAAGCTTTATTCAGTTATTGCAGTAGGAGAGAGAGCAAGAGAGAGTGAGAGAGAGCAAGAGCGAAAGAGAGCACAGAAATTTCTCTGAGCTCAACTTCTCTGAAACAAAGGTTGGGAAGACTAAATTTTTTTAAATTTAGGTGTAGTCGATTTATGATATTATGTTACTTTCAGGTGTACAACATAATGATTCGAAATTTTTTTAAAGATTATACTCCATTTAAAGTTCTGAAATATTGATTATATTCCCTGTGCTGTACAATTTTTCCTTGTAGCTTATTTATTTGACAAGCAGTAGTTTGTACCGCTTAATCCTATCTTGCCTCTGGTGCCATTGGTAACCACTAGTTCTCTATATTTATGAATCTGTTTCTGTTTTGTTACATTCATTCATTTTTTTTTTTTTAGATTCCACATATGAGTGATAACATACAGTATTTGTCTTTTTTTCTGACTTGTTTTTCCCTCGGTACTTTTAATAGCATCTATCTTTAATTTTTGCCATTTTAATTACAGTGTGTCTTGGTGTGGTCCTCTTTGGGTTGATCCTGTTTGGCACCCTTTTTTCTTCCTAGTCTTGGAAGTCTGTTTCTTTTCCCAGGTTAGAAGTTGTCAGCTATTATGCCTTCAAATATATTCTCAGTCCCTTTCTCTCTCTCTTCTCCGTCTGGACTCCTGATGTGAATGTTAGTATGCTTGATGTTGTCCCAGAGGTATCTTAAACTGTTCTCATTTCTTTTTCTTTTTTCTTTTTTTCTGTTCAGCTGCAGTGATTTCCACTACTCTGTCTTCCAGCTCACTGATCTGTTCCCCTGTATCATTTAATCTACTGTTGATTCCTTATAATGTGTTTTTCATTTCAGTTATTGTATTCTTCAGCTCTACTTGAGTCTTCTTTATATTTTCCCTTTGTTACAAACTTCTAACTTCTCCCTCTGTTTATCCATTCTTCTCCTGAGTTCTTTGATATCTTTATGATCATTACTCTGAACCCTTTTTTGGATAATTGCCTAGCTCTACTTCCCTTAGTTCTTCATTTGGGGTTTTATCATATTCCTTTATTTGGAATCTCTGTCACCTCATTTTGCCTAATTTGATATTTTTATTTCTCTGTATCTGGTAGGTTGGTTATATTTCCTAGCTTTGGAGAAGTGGCCTTTTATAGGATATGTCCTATGCATTCTAGCAACATAATTCCCTCTGGTCACAAGAACTATATTCTCTAGGAGTCCTTTATGTCCTTACATTACAGTGGGCTAATTATTGCAGGTGGTCTGATAAACAGTGCTGGCCCTACTATAGTTGGTTGCCAAGACCTGCCTTGTGCAGAGGCTACCAGCGACTGGTTGGCAGGGATGGGTCGTAAGACAGCTGGCTGCAGAATTATAGAGGACCCAGAGCTAGTGCTGGTTCACTGGTGACCAGAGTCAGGTTCTGGGGTGAGTGGTTATAGAGCTTGGCTTCCTGGATCTAGTGTCAACCTGATGTTGGCTGCAGTTGGTTCCTGACATGGCTGGCTATGCGTCACATAGTATCCCTAAGGTGGTTCTAGTCTGCTGGTGAGTCAGCCTGGATCCAGGATCCTTTGGTTGAGGAGTCCAAGTTATCTCTGAGCTGGAGTCGGCATGCTGGTGGGTCGGAATGGGGCCTGGTGGGGGGTATCTCAGGGCTAGTGCTGAGTCACTGGTGGGCAAAGCTGGGTCCTAGGGTCTCTTATTGAAGGGCCCTGGGAGGGTTGATGCTGGTATCATCCCACTTGTGAGTGTGGCTGTATCTCAAGACCACTGACTTAGGGGCACAAGGTGTGCCAGAGCTGGGGTTGGCAAGTTGAGTTGTGGGGCTGTGTTGGTCTTGGGGCTATTGTTAACCCACTGGTGGGCAGGGTCAGGATCTAGGATATTCTGGGAATTGTGCCTTCCCACTGGAGGGTGAAGCCAGGTCCTGCCTCTAATGCTGGCCCATCAGTGGGCATAGCCAAGTCCCTGGCTACAGGACACAGGGTTCCCAAAGCTGGTGTCAGATTACTGGTAAGTGGGACTAATTCCTGACATAGTTGACTCCCAGGTCCAGGGTGTCCCAAATTTTGTGTTGGTCTGCTGGTGAGTGGAGC